>NC_025686.1:24066750-24090427 GCF_000633955.1 Camelina sativa | reverse complement strand
TTTTTTTTGTGACGCTCCACTTCTCTAGCTTTTCAATTCAAAATTTTAATGCATTTAATATGTAATTCTATATGATCAATTTATTCTATATAAAGTTACATATGTTGACCAAAAAAAGTAAATGTACAATTACATTTCTTAATTAGTGATATATATTTAAGATATGTGAAAATGATGTAAACACAAATCAGGAACATTATTTTGCAGATGTGTTAGCAACTACATTTAAATCGAGAATTTTTGAGAAATACCTTTTTTGGTGTACCACTTTTCAAAAATACTCCTTTTATCTATCTATTTTCAAAAATACCCCTTTTAAATATGAAAAATTATAAAGTTTTATATGGTTCACTAGTTACTTCTAGATAATAACTACTACTTCGAGATTGGATCCAAATATTTATAAGTTATAAAACATTTTAAAAGGTTTTTAGAAGGTTTACAAGGTTTTGAAAAGATTTTTAAACAGTTTTTAAAAGTTATTTATACTGTATTTATAAAATATATAAAAAATTACACACATACAAAGGTAATTTGTATATATTAATAAGTTTACACACAAATTTAGAAAATTTTCAAACTTTTAGTGGCTTTTTTGATAAAGTTTGAAAGAGAGGGTATTTTTAAGAAATGGTATTGCAAAAAGAGTATTTTTGAAATTCCTCTATTTAAATTACATTTAAATCTTTATCCTTTGTGATGTGTCAACACCTGATTTACATTTAAAATTTTCACCAGCAGACTATTCTCAACAAATGTTATTAAGACTGCTCGATTTGATAGATAAACATTACTATAATTTTCAAATACAAATAGAGAATATTATCTTGCATATATTTAATATCTTATAGTAAGTATCAGATAATAAAATTAAACAAAGTAGATTTGTAACTACAATATCTAGGTTCATTAATATATATAGATATATTTATGTTAGAAAGAAAAGAAATAGATAGAAGTTGAGTTGATTTATTTCAATTTCACTATTTATTTTTGAAAAAACTATAAATCTCAAAACAAAACCAAAGCATTATAGCGTAGAAAAGAAGAAGTGTCAGTGGTGGTGGACTCATGAGTTGAAGGAGTGAATCTCAATTCAAAACAGAAAACATGTAAATATTTTTCTAAAATAAATAAATAAAAGTTGTAAGAACATAAAAAGTGAAAAATATATGTTGCCTATCTTCATTTGGGCCCTCTTGTGCCTTGGCATAGAAGATGTGTATGGGCCTCCAGAGAGCAGAGTTAAGGACAATCTTTTTAGATGAGACGTTGGAGAAGAATGTAATCTTTGTGAGTATGGGCAAACCTGCTTTCTACATCGTTCATTCAAAGAACATGATGATGAACACATTACAGCCATACAGTAATATCACACTAGCTACAAAAAGATAGTGTAACGAATGTGATGTATGAGAAGCAAACTAAAGATGAGTGAGCATCATTTTGTGTTTGTGCACGGTGCAGGGCATGGAGGATGGTGTTGGTACAAGCTTGCCAATTCACTGAGGGAGAATGGACATAAGGCCACCTGCATTGACCTCAAGGGCGCTGGGATCAACCAAACTGATCCAAACACTGTCACCTCTTTGGATGACTATGACGAGCCTCTCTATGCCTTCCTTTCCCAACTTCCCATCGATCAAAAGGTCATTCTTGTGAGCCATAGTGTTGGAGGAGGGAGCATGACGGCTGCCATGTGCCTCTTCCCTTCCAAAGTTTCTTTGGCTGTTTATGTTGCAGCAGCCATGGTCAAACCTGGTGCTTTGATTCCCGATAGTCTCAAAAATGTGATGAAGATATGTTCGGGATTGATAGAGAAGGAAGCTGAGAAGATATGGGACTTTACTTTCGGAAATGGACCCCAAAATATCCCAACTAGCATCATCATGAAACCTGAGTACGTTAGGGACAAGTTTTACAACGAGAGCCCCATGGAGGTTTGTCTTGATCTACTCTTTATAATCATCTCTGCCTCAAAAACTTTTGAGAGAATCTTACTTAATTCATCCATTCATGTATGATCAGGATTACACACTGGCTACCACGCTTCTGCGTCCAGCCCCTGTCATGGCATTCGTAGGCATAATGGGAATTCCAGAAGCTCCAGAGACTGAAAAAATCCCAAGGGTGTACGTGAAGACAGGCAAGGACCATATGTTCCAACCACATCTCCAAGATTTAATGTTGGCCCTGTGGCCTCCTTCTAAGACCTTCATTCTTCAAGAAAGTGATCACTCTGCGTTTTTCTCCCAACCTCAAGAACTCAATCAATTCCTCCTTCAAGCAGCCTCCTCTCTCTCTTCCTAAGTCCTCTTTTGTATCTCTTTGGAACTTCTCCACATCAATCTTTTTTGATAAATACTTGCATAAACTTGATCATATTCATATATATCATGAGACACAGAGAAAGGAGCCTACAATAGTATTTGCTATGTAAAATGTCACACGCGCCTCCAACTGCGGTATCACTAATCAGGCGAGTGATATATCCAAACAATCAACAGAAAAAGCCTAAAAAGGCATACAAACTCAAAAGCATTGATAAAAAGGGAAATGAGAAAATTCTCAAGGGGTTATTTGAACTTGAACGTTGGAGTCCTTGGGTTTGCTATTGTCATCTGAAGATGGCCGGGTGGTCTCAGAGTCTGAAACTCGTATCTCTTCGATCATTCTAACAACATCATCCATGGTTGGTCGTACATCAGGCATTTGAGCTACACATGCTATAGCAATCTGCAGCATCTGTACCATTTCTTCTTCAATGTTCTGGAACCTCATCAGCTCAACATCAAACACCTCGCTTGTCCATTCTTCTCTCACCACTGACTGTACCCACCTGGGGAGATCAACCATGTCTTCTCGGCTTGGTGACTGTATTGGAGACTTCCCAGTCAACATCTCCAGTATAAGTACACCGAAACTGTAAACATCGGATTTATGCGTGTGTTTCCTTGTTTCTATTACTTCTGGTGCGCGGTAGCCTGCACCTCTCATTGGAGCAATGGGCACAGCCATCAGAGGAGTCAGTCCAAAATCAGAAATGCATGCATCGCTTTCTTGCTTCATAATCACATTTGAGGACTTTATGTTTCCATGACTGAACTTTGGACCTCCAACTGCATGGAGATGAGCTATACCTTTTGCTGCTGATATAGTGATTTTTATTCTGGAGTCCCAGTCAAGAGGCACTTTCTCACTTCCTCTGTTACCTGTCATGCCATCAAAATCAACATATTATTAAGTAACCAAAGGATTTAAATCTAGACTATTAAACGAAGATAGGGAAGAAGACTAACCGTGGAGAAGTGATGATAAGTTACCAGCAGGGTAATAATCAAAAACCATGAGCTTCTCATCCTTGGAGTAATAATATGCACGGAGGGGTACCACACTAGGATGGTTCCCAACCCGACTTATAATCTCCATCTGTTGTTCAAACTCCCTCTTTCCAGCTGCCACTTCCTTCAACCTTTTTACCACAACAGTTGTGGATTCCTCTAAGACAGCCTTATATGCTGTCCCATAGCTACCCTTTCCTAGCACTTCTGCTGATGCTCTCAATAAATCCTCTAGATCAAAGTTATAGGAGCAACCATTAAAGAACACCAGCTTATTCTTTTCCGGTTCTTGCACCCCACTTCCAAATTCTTGCTTTGCTTTCTCAGTCAAAGTCTTTGCTTTTACGATGCTGTCTTCCCTCTTGTCCTTTTTCTTGATACAGCGACACAGGATAATTACGGTGACTAACAGGAGCAGGGCAGCCCCGCCAGCTACAATAAGAATGATAGTGCTTACATGTAGTTTCCTTTTCGAACCTTCTTTGTGAGGAAATGGCGGCATTGGAGGCGAGGAGATGGGCGGGGTAAGAGAAGGAGGGCGAGAGGGAGCGGTACAGGGTTGCAGAGGAAGTCCACATAACAATGTGTTTCCAGAAAATGATGAACTGGGAAACCCACCAAGTCCAGATGGTATTGAACCATTTAGATGATTGTTGCTCAAGTTTAAACGTCTCAGACTTACAGTATCAAGACTAGGTATTGGTCCAGAAAGTTTGTTATTTTGGAGGCTCAACCCTGTCAATTGCTTCAGCTTTTGGAACGTTTCAGGTATCTTCCCGGTGAATGAGTTAAATGAGAGATCTAGGATATTAAGCTGTGGGGACACAAAGGGAGGAACCTCACCGGAGAAGTTGTTATGTTGGAGGTAGATGTAATCTAGTGAAGGGAGAGAGTGAATATCAGGAGGAAGGTTACCACTGAGAAGGTTTGATCTCAAACTGAGAATCCTGAGTGATTCTAGTTTACCAAGTGTGTTTGGTGGGATTGGTCCTAAGAGCCCAATTCCAGGGAGACGGAGGGCAAGAACACGAGTACCATCAGAAGTGCAGGTGACGCCAACCCATGATTTGCAGATTTGGTTAGTGGAATTCCAGTTGAGCCTTCTAAGATGAGGAACAGAAGAAGCAAAAGCAAGAAGAGCCTGCCTATCCGAGTTCAAGTCCGCAGTAGCAGTTGTGACAAACAAGAAAGAGACAAGACAAGCAGACAAGAACCCCTTTGAGAGTCTCAAGGTAAATACTGGACCAACATAAAACTGGAAACAGAGCTGCAGCATCATCAGCATGACTTCCTAGACTCCTGCTTCAAAAAGAAAAGGAGAAGATGATGAGCAATGACTTCCACCTCACAAACCAGTTTTGCAGCACCCAAGAAAGCTAATCAGGTATCTCTAAGGAGCTGGCCAAGCAAGCGTAGATTGGATCACAACATTGAAAGATGATCACTAATATTCGGTTCTAAAAGCATATCAGTTATAAAAAAAAACAACAGATGAGGAGAAGAAAACAAATAAAGATACTAGTTAGATCTTCAAGAAAAAGTATGCCATTGCCTATCTTTATCTTTATCATTTGGAGATTAAACAATCCAAGAGGCTAAGATAAGAGATTGAAGCATCCAGCAAAAAAAAAAGCAAAAGGAATAAAGCTAAAGAGCCAAACTTTAACACAAAATTACTTTGATGTGCAAAGAAAAGCAGACTCCTTTTGTCAAAAGATATGTCACTAGAGAAAGAAGCAGAGGTCAGGCCATCATGTGGACAATGTCACTAAGTAAAATAAAGATGAGTTTTTTGGAGTGTCTTGAGTTTACCAGAGTTGTTGAACAAACAAATTGGAACTGATACACCACGTCACTACACTGTATGTAAAAGTCTCCAAAACTTCCTACCCACCTAGCCGGAGAAAATGGTGATTTTAAGTATAATTCCCAACAACGTGACAGACAATTACGGAAAGTTCAAAAGAAAAAACCCCAAAAGAAGAAGGAAGTAAGAGAGACGAACCTGAGAGTAAAGAGGCAAGCTAGCAAAGTAAGAAAATTGCGGGCATTGGAGCACTCAGACCTCTGTATTCTACTGTTTTGAGCGGACCATAAGAAAAGACAATCTTGAAAATGGTGAAAGAATAGAAAGAAGAAAAAGCAATGTGTGTGGGGACTAGTGGAAGAGACGGAGAAGAAGAAAGACGAAAGAAGAAAAAGGAAGGCGGAAGATATGAAGAGAGAGTGTGTGGTGAAGTTAAACAAAAAAGTAGCGTACTTGTTAAGTGTAAGACAGACTTGAAAAAGGAGTCTTAAAGAACAAATCATATTAGTGTGTAAACACCGCAACAAACGCAAGTGCGGAGACCCAGTGAGATTGACCAAGCTTAAGATTCTTTAGAGATATCAAAATGACAAATACGTTAAAACAAAAACTATCTTGTTCGGTTGTTCCTAAAAAATTGACTAATTTTTGTTTACAGAGTAAAAATCATTTGGATATGGTAATAGTTCTTACCTGTTCAACCACTCCAGCTATACTATTCTCTCTTGATTTGCGGATACTATGTAAAAGTAAATCTGGTCATCTCATCAACTACCAACTCCTAAACAAGATCCAACACATTTGAGCATTATTGATGCGTGAACTTTTCTACATTGAGTTGTGCAGCGTGGTCCTTCTGATATCAACCATTTCTATATTTATCACTATTTTTTTTAATCATACAAAGACATAATTATTACCTGCTGCTTTCTCTTGTTCCATGCTCTGTCAATTCTAAGGACATCATCTCCCGTTTTTACTTATACATTTAGAACAGTAAAAAAACTGACAGACTAAAACACAAACCCATGTGAAACTAGAGTTCAACAAATTAGAGATGTAACTTAGTTCATAATTTAACTGCAAATTTGATTCCATGTCTATAATAAATAACATTCAAAACACACTGGAATTTTAAAAACAGCCATAATCTGCTATCTCTTCACTTGTAAAACTCAAAGTCCGTGTCTGGCTTCTTAACATTTGCGCGGTACCCCTTCTCGAAATCCTTGGGTAGTATCACATATCTGTTCTTTCGTACCGCATGCATACCAGCTTCCTGGCAGATTGCTGCTATCTGCATTGTTCAACAAAAAAAAACGAAATTGTGTGTTATTTAGTATCTATCATCACAAAGATTAAGGACTATTATGCAATACTTTTAGGATCAATTTCAATGTAAATTACCATAATCAAACCATATTACTGCCTAACCCCAATATTAAGGATTGATCATGCATCAATCCTTTTAGGATTACCAACAATTCAGTTCAGGACAATGATGTACTAACAACTCAGCTAACATCCATACATAATGATTGAAACAGTAATAATTAGGAGTACGCTCAAGTGCAACATGTTCAAGAACATCATTAGGTCGTAAACCAGATAATTGAGCATATATAATGATAAAAGTATACTCTAGAGGGAAGCATAGATAAGTAAGCAAAATAAACTAACCTCAGCAGCGCTAATTTTATCAGGCCGTGAAACATAGTCTTCCAAGTCAACCTCATCGCTGAGATTCATTTTGGAGGTGCATACCTACACAAAGGAAAAACCAGTCAGTAAGACATAAACTAAGATATCAGCCAACACTTTATTCATAAAAAAAAGACATTTGGTTTCAGTTCTATTTAACAAGTTATGTAAGTGCTGTAGTAATTAACTTGCCTGGAAAACAAGTCTTTTTTGACGTCTATCAGGAAGGGGGAACTCAATCTTACGATCGAGTCTCCCAGGACGTAAAAGGGCAGGATCTAGAGTGTCTGCCCTGTTGGTTGCCATGATGACCTTGACATTCACGGTCTGGTCAAATCCATCCATCTACATAATTCAACAACAACAAGTTAATGACACAACTCAAATCCATTATTCAACAGCATAAAATCTGAATTAAAACATCCTAGGAGAATATCAAAATACACTTATTAGTTTCCTGTTCATACCTGATTAAGAAGTTCCATTAGAATACGCTGAACTTCCCTATCAGCTCCTGTTTGAGCATCAAACCTAGCTGTAGCAATGGCATCTACTTCATCAATGAAGATAATAGCTGGAGCATTCTCCTTGGCAAGACGGAAGACATCACGAACCATACGAGGTCCCTGCAATTAAACACCAAACAGAACCGCCTCAATAACAGAGGACCATAAAACATTCAAGAAAGGTATAATTTTTATTACCTCGCCGAGGTACTTTTGCACAAACTCGGAACCAACAACCCTAATGAAAGCAGCGGTTGTGTGATTTGCAACAGCCTTAGCCAACATAGTCTTCCCAGTACCAGGAGGTCCATAGAGCAAGACACCGCGTGGTGGGTCAATACCAATCTGTTTGTAAAGCTCGTGGTGGGTTAGAGGCAATTCAACAGCCTCACGAATTTCCTGTTTCTGAATATCGCATCCTCCAATATCCTACACAAAATCACAAAGCACCACATAAAAACCCTAACTTTAATTTAGAAAACAGGGTAGAGATTTGAAAAAATAAATAAAGGAGGAAACTTTACATTGTAGGAGACGTCAGGCTTCTCAGATTGGCTGAGAAGGGAGATGCTAGAGTCAGCCTCAGGGGGTAATACATCAACAAGGGCGTTGGAGTGACGGTGAAGAGCGACGGAAGCAGAAGGCTTGAGAAGTTCTCTGTTAATTGTGCTGAGAATTCTGACATAGTAATTGGAGCCGGTAGTAGATCCGACGATGCCGTTGTTCTGATCTACCATCTCCATGAACTGACCAATCACGAGGGGCACGGATTGAATACGTTTGACCTCCTCTTGAGCCCGTAACAGCTCTCGTTTGAGATTCTTTTGCTCGTCTTTTACATACTCCTCTTGGATATCAGTGAACTCAAGTTGCCGTTCAAGCGATTTCAGGCGGCCATAGAGATCTTCTTCGTCGGCGGTTGACAGATCCATCAAGGCCGGTGATGCTTTAGGGTCAAGAACCATCGTCTCAACAGCAGCAGAAGCCATTCTCGGAGAGATCTTTGGAGTAGAGAAAAAGAAAAGTTGAGATTGCGACGAAAAATAATAAAAGACTATCGTGAACCGACTCTACCAAAACCTCTAATAATGGCCTCTTTAAAAAGGAAAATTTCTTAAATGGGCTTTTTGACAAACTAAGGCCCATGCTTTATATTTACATAGCCCGTTTACTTTTTCCATTTTAATTTGTTAATCTTTTAACTTTTCCTATTTTGGCTCCTCAAAGCGAGAGAGGAAATTAGGGAAGCGTTAATATTTGGAAACTGGAATAATCTAGAAACACGCCACTAGCCAACAATAGTGCTGGGCACGGGACGGTACCCTTGAATTTTCTCCGACCCTTTACTCGTCCCGACCCTAACGGGTAACAGAAAAAATTTACTCATACTCGACCCTTAAATAACGGATACCCGGAGAAACGGGTACCCGGTAAAAAATAGTTGATCCTTTACTCGTCCCGACCCTTTATTATTACTCGGAAAACGAGTACCCGATAAAAAAATGTTAATAATCGCAATAATAATTTTATCTTTTGAAATCCAAAAAATGAAAAATTCATAAATTTATGCAATATATAGTTCCAAAATTATAAAATTACGAATTTTGAAAATAAAAATAATATATTAATTCAGTTAGGCTAAGTTGAACTTAGGTTTTAACTCTAACTCTATAAATTAATAATAAATAATAATAATAATAATACAAAATATTAACGGGTATTTACGGGTCGGGTAGTAAAACGGGTAAAGGGCCGAGTAACGGGACGGGTATTGAAAACTAAACTAATACCCTATACTCGTCCCTTACTCACGGATAATATAAATATAATACCCTTTACTTGACCCTAAAGCTGCGGGTACCCTTTTTTTGGGACGGGTACGAGCCGAATAATGGGTCGAATACGGGTAACGGGTATTAGTGCCCAGGCCTAGCCAACAAGATTCACTTGATGACCGAGTTGGTCGAAATGGGTGTATTAGCTCATCCATCGCCTAGTAACCAAAACTGAGAGAAGACAGTTTCCGATTTAGAAACCAAAGCTGATCTCATCAGACATACTTGAGTTCTACTTTCAAATCCAAAAAATATGCCATAAGTATTATTAGCCTACATAATAAAATCAAAATGCGTCATAAGGCCAATATATGGGGCATATAGACAAAACAAGGCTCTCTTATGCTTTCCTCTTACTTAGTAACCTTGCGGATGATCTCTTAGTGGTTCTTGATATGTATCCCTCATCACCGGAGTCTTCAACATCCTTATCTTCTTCTTCACCTTGCTTCACTCTGCCTCTCTTTCCTGCGCTTGTTAGATGAGCGTTTTCGTTTCCTCTAAACACGTAGATCTGCAATAAGCACACACATTTATCAACAACTTATGAGAATGTCAACTAACATTTCCAACCACATGACTCCATGTTCAACACGCACGCATACAGTACCTTGAACCTATTTGGTTCAACCAGTTCGAAGAGTAGAGCATCACCATCATCCAGTTTATGATCAAGCGCAAACTTTTTCCAACCACCACTGAGCCCACTTCTTTTCCCAATGTAAACTGCTTCATACTCTTCGCCTTCTTCATCCTCTAGTACTACATCTATAGTTTCTTCAGAAAAATTGTCCACACAGAATCTTGAAGGAAGCCCCTTTTGAAATTGCAAGCAAAAACAATCCATGTAGGTCAAAAACGTCTAACACGCAAATCCTAGAAGAACACACACACACACACACACACACTAGTAAAGTGAAGGAACGTACCAGCCAAAAGCAACTGTAAACATGGGAGCGAACCATAGATTTGACAAAGGAAGGGTATGGAGATTCAAGGCAGCTCTGGAACTCCTCTGCAGCGTTGAGTGCTCCAACCTTTTCTTCGTAAGAAGCAAACTTGCATTCATCTTCAGGGCGTGCAATGTAGCTGATAAAGTTTCAATTTTTAACAACTTGGATCAGATTAAAGCAAACATTCATGTTCAGGGCGTGCAATGTAGCTGATAAAGTTTCAATTTTTAAGAACTTGGATCAGATTAAAGCAGAGGTTTTTAGAACAAAATTGTGCAAGTAGGCAACTTTTACCTAGCCCATGACGAGTTACGCCGCGATCTCCTCAGATCCAAAGTACGACCAGTGTCTACATCAACCTAGAAAGAGAGATTGGAACTAAAGGTCATTGCTTTTTAAAAAAAATCGACTACAAACAAAATCACAGAGAAAGCTGGGAAAGTTACATCATCGCGGTAAGAAGTAACCAGGGTGCGAACACGAGAAGAGCGTCTTGGTTCAGCAGTAGCAACGAGGGCTTTATCGATGGGTTTAGGATTACGCTGCTGAGTAAAGCTAGATGTGAGGCAAAAGCTGTGAAATTGGAAGGAACCAGAAATGGAGAAAGAAACAAAAAAACGAGACCTGAAGCGTCTTCTTAGGAATCTGAGTCAGTAGTGCCTTAGAAATCTGAGAAATTCCTAACTCCTGTGATTCGATTGTCAACAACAAAAAGTCATAAAAACACGAATCAGAAGAAGAAGAAACGATGTAACGATGAAATGAAAACCTGAAATCTCTTGTGATTCTCTTGAAGACGGAGCTTGCGAGCTTCCTCATAGGCCATTTGGTGGTGGTGGTGGCGACTGCAGATTTTTATTTTTTCCAAGAAGGCGAAATTAATAAAATGGCGCTTCGTTTTTGAAATTCGAAATTATTGAATTAGGGATTTTTTTGTTTTGTTTAGTTTAATTAATTAATCATTCACCCTAGTCAGTATTTAATAATCCCTTTGTTTTGTGTTCGTATAATAATGACATTAATTAATTGCTGGTTCATTAATGTGAAGTTTCGATGGTTGGCTGTTTTATTATTACTAGGATTTAACCCGCTGTATACCGCGGGACAATATTTTTAATTTTAAAAATGTAGTATTTATATTATATTTACTTATTATTTTATTAGTATTTTATTAATTTTAAAAATATATAATTTTACAAGTATATCACAGTATTTGATATAAATATTCAAATTCTAGGAATTTTGTATTGTTTTCAAGGTTTTAACCCGTGTGGTATATGTATATGTCTAGTAATACATTTATCTCATGGTACACATCTAAAAGTGTTAAAAAAAACAGTTCCACTTAACTCCCTATATGGGATTAATACCAACCCGTCTCACCAAAATCAAAATAAGTTTTTTTTATCAAGTTTAATTATGTTAATTGTTTTACCAAATTAGCATATTTTTATAGTTTATAATGTTTTCACGTCAATATATAGTTTATGATAATTAATAGAATTTTATTTTTTTGGTAATTCCTCAAAAAATAAAAAATAAACCAAATTATATGGGGGTTTTCAACATATTTAATGTGACATTTTATAATTGGATTTTTGGTTTAAGAAATTTATTAATGTTAATATAATTATGGATATTGTAAACTTTTGTTATGGAAAACATGTTGTATATTATTTCAATTTGAGAGATTCTAGCATCCATAAAAATAGTTTTGGAGATTTAGTGGGTTAAAACTTTAATGGGTAGAGTTGTTTTTGGAAAAATCGGAATGTATAGATGTTGTTAAGATTTTATGGCAATAAATGTAAAAAATGTTGCTAAATTTAAGAAAGTTTAGTATTTGAGTTTCCCTGCAATGTTATTTATGGAATTGTTTTAGGGGTTAATGTTGTAAAAAAAATTAAATAAATAAAACTTAAAGGGCATAAACCAAAATGTACTTCAAAAATGTTAATATAGATTGGCGTAAGTATGTATGGTCTGTGTTGGAGAAATTGAGAGATGGGATGATGATGGAACCAAAAATGTCCAAATAAAGATGAGGAACTGATGTGAAGGATTACTTAGCTTAGTTTACACAACTATGCAGTAAATTGTTAAGTACTAGTATTAACAAGGCTAATTGAGAATTGGTTTTTTAGAGCTAAATTTTAGAATCAAATTGTTTATCAAGTCTTGAAAGAAATAGAGATTCATTTACTATGTGATAAAAAAACAAAAAAAAAACAAAAAACAAAAAAGTTCTAATATTTGATTAAGGAAAACAAATTCAACTTTTATGAAACTTCATGGAACCCGATTCCAAGACTAAAGAGTTATACGAATTTGAATCAATTTTTGGCCTGCAGAGTGCAGAGGTTCTATTTGACTAATTTCAAAAGAGAAATTTTGTTAAGGATATATCAATTTTTCATTTATAAAATAATTCTTATTTCTAGTCAAAGAGAAAGTGATACAGTTCTTGGTAACAAATAATTTGATAAAATTCTAGATTGAATATCCCTTAATTTATCTTGTATGTTAATTTAATAAGAAAGAGTCCAAAGTGTATTACACCTTTTTGTTTATTACGGTTTTTTTTTTTTTTGGGTGTGTATAGTATTGTTTCTTTTCCTAATAGTATTTGTTTTGTTAGATCAAACGGTCAGTGTATCCGCTGGATGATGGGAGCAACGGCAGATGATCTACTTTCCTTTTCGTTTTAGTAAATTTACAATAGGTTTCTTTTCCTCTCATGTGT
The DNA here is from genome assembly GCF_000633955.1 of Camelina sativa. Taxonomy (NCBI): domain Eukaryota; kingdom Viridiplantae; phylum Streptophyta; class Magnoliopsida; order Brassicales; family Brassicaceae; genus Camelina; species Camelina sativa. Next base: position 24,077,541 of record NC_025686.1, on the reverse strand, counting down.
TGTTGGACTTTCTCTAGCTAGGGTTTACAATAAAACAACTACAATATGATAATATCCGCAAGTCTATTTTCAGATAGAATATAGATTTCCAAATTATGTAGAGTAAAAGGAAAAAAAACAAAAAAAGACTCAAATAATTGTGATTAGTTTTGTTTTGTTTTTTTTTGTTTAGATAAAGTTTGATGATCAATAGAAGATATCCTTTATCGAAAATAAATTAAAAACCTTTAACAAAAAAACTATATTTTTGATGATAAATGTTGTTACATAGGAAAAAAACCACAACAGTATCCGCGGCTCAAGTTTTCCAGTCTATAAAAAAAGGAAAATACTTTTGTCAATTTTTATTTTTTCTTTGTTAATAAATTAAAAAAAAAAAAACAGAAAATAGAAAAGGAAATTAGTGTTGAAGTCGGTTTGCTTCTCGCTATAAGTTGTGAGACTCTTCCTCCCCAAGCTATTTACTTTCTCTTCCTCCCCAAGCTATTTACTTTCTCTTAGGGTTTAAATTTTCTGCTTAAAGCTTAGAGTCAAAAGCTATCTATTTGCGATTTGCGATTTGCGATTTGCGATGGAGTTCCAAAAGTTTTTAGGAGAAGGTGCGTTCGGTTCTGTGAGTTTGTTCAAGTACAAAAGAAGACGCGACGGCAAGACTCTCCACGCCGCCGCTGTGAAGACCTCGGACGACGAACACGCCAAATCACTCTACCAAGAATTTCAGGTTTTGTCGGAATTCAAAGGATGTTCCAGAATCGTCCAAGTCTACGGGAACAGAGTGCAAGCGAGAGTCAATCACATGGGTTACGTAGAGCACCAGATTCCAATGGAGTACGCGGCTGAAGGAAGCTTGAGAAGTTTCATGAACCGTTTCAAATACGGGAAATTGCCTGAACCGATGATCAGAGAGTTCACGCGTATGCTTCTCGAGGGTTTAGCAACGATTCACGGACGCGGCTATGTTCACTGCGATCTCAAAACCGAAAACATCCTTGTCTTCCCTAGTTGTGTCTACGACTACAACAAGGGTGCGTGGAGATGGTCTTACGAATTGAAGATTTCTGATTTCGGCTTGTCAAAGAAAGAGGGAGACAATAAGTGGTGGCATCCTGATCAACCGTTTGCGGGAACACCAATCTATATGTCCCCTGAATCGATCTCTCACGGCGAGACAGGGAAAGGACTTGATTTATGGTCCTTGGGATGTGTTGTGTTGGAGATGTACACTGGAAAGAAACCATGGTGGCATACAAACGATTACTTGAAAGAACTCATGAATTGCTACGAGCCACTGTTTCCGAGTAATCTTTCTTGCGATGCAAAACTCTTTCTCATGACCTGCTTCGCCGTGGAACCAGATGAAAGAAAAGACGCCTTCACTTTGTTGAGGCATAGCTTCGTACCTAGAGATGTTGTCAATCATAAGTTGGCAAAGCTTCAGACAGATGTCAAGATTGACAATCCCAAGGATCTGGAGAAAATTAGACATATGCTTCACGAAATCAAGAGTATGTGTTAGTTAATTTGACAAGTTGATGAGTTCAGCCAGAATCCTCTTGGAGACCCTTCTCAGTCGATTCATTATCACTTCTTTATTAGTAGTGTAGTGTAAAGAAATTTTATTTTTGGTATATCCCCCCTGCATCTGAAAGTTGTAATAATCTGTTTATCAATTAGAAGGATTATATGTAATAGTACTTCATGTATTTGACTATGTTCTACAAATATGTTTCTTGTTTACAATCTTACAAGAGTTGATTTAAATGTATGTGAACAAGTTTATTTTTGTGTACGTTAATAATTTCTTGTTCGAGGTACCAGATTCATGTCCAATATAATCTTCTCTGCTTTTCTACTATTTGGTTCGGATCTTTGATATTTGTTTGGTTCATAACCTCTTGGTGTCAAAAGTTAGAGCCTGTTAAATTTGTGAGCGTAAAATTAATTTATCAGTTGAGTTGTTGTATGGTGTGAGTCGAAACAATTCCACGAGGATTTCGGGAGATTGTTGAATGGTCACATTCCAAATAGAGCAAGATGCGATTACAAATCAAAGCATTTCTTGAGCTGGCAGCCTGGCATTGAGATGCATTGGTCCTCAAGGAGATGTTCCAAAGATGATTGAAGTGGCCAAAGAACTTAAAAAGAATTGAGAGATCGAAGGATGATCAGTCTTGTGGTTCTATCTAAAGGATGTTTCTTGTGGTTCTTCTGTTACATATCTTTCTTTAGTCAAAGATACTGATAATAACTTTTTCTTATTAAGCTCCAATTCATCAGTGAAGAGGATGCAAAAATCTGTACTTTTGTAGCATATATTTGTTTTATGTTTTGTTTATCTGCTTTGGAGGAAAAATCTTTGGCAAGGCGCAAATTTGGGCGGCCTTAACTTCATAAAAAACTTATGTTAATTAATCATTCACCATTATTATTATTTAATAATCCTTTGTTCTGTGTTCGTTCTTTGGGAAACTATCTATTACCATACAAAAATCAATGAGAGATAAATATCAATTTTACACATTTGGGTATCTACTCCAATTTGATAGCTGCATCAAGCATATCCACACTGCTGTTTTGTTGTGTCCATAGCTGAGCGTATCTTCCTGCCTTTCCTAGCAGCACATCGTGGGGGCCTTGTTCCACCACCTTCCCGTTTTCCAATACTACTATCTGCTCATATACCAAAAAGTTTCAGTTATGCAACAACATACATTGTTTCTTTGTTTTATGAGATAAGCTGACGACTTTATGTATACTACAAACCTCGTCACACTGCATCGCTGTTGTCAGCCTGTGGGCAATGAAGATGGATGTCCTGTTTGTCGCCAGTGCTTTGAGTGCGTTCAGTATCTCTGCCTCTGTTGTGCTGTCCAACGCACTCGTTGCCTCATCACACAACCTGTGCCATTTTAACACCGACCATCTCAAATCTCATACCAAATTTGTTATGTATGTAAAGACTAAACACCTACTTAATCACATACACAAAGTGGATGATTACTTACAGAATCGCAGGAGATTTCAGGAATGCCCGAGCAAGTGCCACTCTTTGTTTCTCTCCACCACTCAACTGCCCACAACATCAATCCATGGTTATCACGACCAGTAAAACCCCATATACATATGACTCTACTCAAACTCTGGATAGTCACTCATCATTGTTCCTCTTCGCAATTATATTGAAAACCTTTATTAGCTAATATCTTTCTTTCTCATGATTGTTACACTTCTGTGAAACTAAGATTATTGGATCATAATGAACTTTGACTTGGTGTCTTATTGAGACTGGGGACTAACTCCTCATATCTCTATCATGCAAACTTCAACTTGTCACTGGAATCATAAGGCATACACTGATCTATCTAAAACATTCCAAATATAACATCAAAATACTGACCTTGAGCCCCCTTTCCCCAACTATCGTCGAATATTTATCAGGGAAATTACTGATCGTTTCATGAATTGCAGCACGACGAGCAGCCTCATACACCTGGATCGAAATTGTGTTAGATCAGGATCATTGATATTAGACGTGACGCCTGCACCAAAGATAACTTAGGTGGTACCTCTTCTTCTGTAGCTGAAAGACGTCCATAATGTATGTTGTGAAATATTGTATCATTAAAGAGAACCTGCAGTGCAATAGAGGTTACCATTGAGAATAACAAAACTTGAAGTGTTCTACATATAAAGAAAGAACAATAATGATAATACAGAAGAAACGTGGAAAAACAATTTAATGTCTTGTATGAACAGAAAGGTTCCAATGAGAAGAAAGGGGAGAAAGCAATGAATGCAGGTCATAGTGTTTTGTATAAATAAAAGCTTACGATGAGAAGTACAGAAAGATAGAGAAGATATACTAAATGCCAACTTACAGTGTCTTGCGGCACAACTCCTATGGAGCTTCGGAGGCTATCTAGTCTTACTTCCTTTATATCTTGCCCGTCAATCCTTACCTATTAACCAATATGAAAATGATGTTATCTAGACAAACTTTTCCTTCAGTGAATTACTTTTGTTGCAAAACAAATGCTTACATTTCCGGAATCTGTGTCGAAGAATCTGAATAGCATTCTAAGAATTGTTGACTTGCCTGTCATTGAACAAAGCATAAGATTTGCAACGGTATAACAGATTAATAAACTTTAACTTATATGCTTGCTTAAACAGATAAGGCTTAGTAATTACCGCTCCCGCTAGTACCAACAATTGCCACACTTTTTCCTGCCGGTACGACGAAGGAAATTCCATCTAAAATTTTCCTCTCTGGAAGGTAACTGTAATTGTAGAGAAAAAAGAATGGTGATGTGGCAATAGACATAAGTTTATTAACCCCTATTTTCTTCAACCAAACAGAATGCTGAGATCCAAACTGTGCAATATATCCTACAATTTGCCACTTTGATAAAACTTTACAAGTCTTATTTGTGGAACGTGTTCCTCTATCAGTTGGTGATATTGGTCATGTGTGTCTAATTGTTTCGTAACTAGCATATTCTGTGTATATGATTGTTGCCTAGGATGACAACTCAAGAAAAGCTAACATGCTATAGAGACGGTCAATCCTAGGCACACAGGATAAATAGAGCTAGTAGTATATTAGGTTGTTATTGGTTGTCAGGATTGATTCATATGGAAGTACTTATGTATATTAGTAAAAGACTTCGCACCTATCATCACAAATAAATTTTGAGTTTCTATTACTCATATTAATCTCAACACACTTTCAAGCTGAAGATGGCAATTACGAGTAGTATAATAGTAATGTTCCACTAAAATTAACACCTACCTGAAGTGTACATTTTCAAACTCAATGCTTCCACCTTTCAGAACAAGAGGCTTCGCGTCATGTATATTTGTGATGTCAGATTTCTCCTGAAGAAGTAAGAGAATACCAAATAATCAATTATTACATCCAAGGACTCCATACTAAAAAGCATGCATTTAAATATCACTCCTAGATTGAAGCATTAGCATAGAAAAAGGTGTTTAAGGAGCTTAACCAAAAGTAGAGTTTAAGTAACAAATATAACATCCTCATATACCTCTAGCAACTGGAACATTGATTTCATGTCCACAAGACTCTGAATGGTTTCACGGTAAACACTACCCAAAAAGTTTAGAGGAAGAGACAACTGAAAGAGAAGTCCATTCACCATAACCTGCATCACCAAACATACAAAAGCATATCAGAAAACAGTTTGCAAGAAAAGTGCAGAGAAACATAAAATACCAACAGAGAGGAAAAAACAAAGGGTGCACTGACCAAGTCACCGACAGTCATCTGGCCATTCATAATACCCTGAGAGCACAAAACCATTGCTGTTGACAGAGCTGTACTAAATATGATACTTTGTCCAAAGTTTAAAAAAGCAAGACTTCTTTGAGTTTGTAATGCAGCATCTTCATATTCTGTTATAAGCAGCAAATCATTAGACGATAAATCAAGGTAAATGGAGTAAGCAATTATATCTAATGATGCACAATATATCTGCTTCCTTCCTAGCTAGAGAACGTCTAAATAAAATAATAAAACAGTCATCAGCGCATCTTCGTATCTGAATTTGTTTCTAGTTGCTAGTATTCTTGCTAAATGTAAGATATTCAGATAATTTTGTTTTCCATGCTAAACAACTAGTAGAGTTACTTACTTTTCAGGAACTGGTCATACTTTTCAGCCTCATAACCTTCATTGTTAAAATATTTGACAGTCTGAAATAAAACAGAATTTCTGTCAAAACTGTAATTTCAAGCGAAAAGAAAAGAACTGAAATTTTACCTCATAATTTATCAAAGAATCAATGGCCCTTGTGCTAGCATCATTATCAGCTTTGTTCATAGCCTTTCTAAACTTGGTTCGCCACTGAATAAAATAACGAAACGTCAACAAAGCATCTGACACTTAATGAGATTTGTGATAAGATAATGAAAGACGAAGAGAATGTATAAAGACAATTATCCTTCTACATGGGCTTCACACCTATCATTACAACTAGACATGTATTTATGCCGATGCAAAGAGTTGATACACAATTACGATAAGATAAGCTTTGTAATGAGTTCAAGAAAGTGTCTTAAGAAAATTATAACAGTCCGTGCTGGATTATCATATGATGAAAACGCAATTATTGCATCATATAGTTGGCACTGAAAAGAGTATACCAAAGAATAGACAGTACCTGTGTCACAGCTAACGTGAATATGATATATGATCCAACAGAAAGAGAAGTAATCCAGGCAAAAGCAGCTCCGAACTTGTATGCTAGTATACCTGATACCATAGATATCTGGAAGATACATATTAATTACGTCGACTGTTTTCAGAGATACAGGATTATTAAACCCAAACTGGAAAGAAATAGTAATGAAACCCAAAGATCGACAAGCAATTATCAATTAGCCAAAATGAGAAAACTCCATGAACATGACAAAACAGCAAGCGGTCAGACAATATTTACCTCCAAAATGGTAGGGACAACGTTGAAAACCATAGCTGAGAGGATAAAGTTTATTGCACGGCTACCACGATCAATGATTCTGTTCAAACCACCTGTTTCTCGACTGGACATAATCAACCAAGTAAGAAAATTCTGTTATGAAACTAAGCAAAGAAGGAGTGATTGAAATTACTCGCAAGGCTAAGAGAGAGGAGATGAATACCTAAGGTGGTAACGAAGGTCAAGATCATGTAAATGTGAGAACACCTACAAAGGCATCATGTGAAGATTATTGATACATATGGAGAGTACACCATAAAAAATATCTATTCACAAGATAGTAAGAGCAGCAACATACCTTTCTAGAAACTGATCGAATTGTTCGAAGAGCTACCTTGGAAAACACAGCAGTACGAAGTTCTGCGAAGATAAAAGTAGTAAGACCAAGAGTGAAAAGTACATTCTTTTCGTCTCTGTTAAAAATAAAGAGCAACTGAGAGTTACCATTAAAAGCAGAAGAACCCGTCCGAGCAATTCCATATCCAATGAGAACAGCAGCAGGAGTACCAAAAGCAGTAACAAGAGAAGGGTTTGCAGAAGCAAAGGTTGTAAGAGAAGCACCAGTTCCAGTAGCTGAACCAAGCCAATCAACAGCCAATTTGAATAAGAAAGGCACCTGAACATTCAAGACCTTAGCACCAACGAGAAAACCCAAAGCAGCAACGACCCTAAACCGGAACTCTGGGTTGTCTCTCATCCACAAATAGCCAGCAAGCGTACGGAGAATCTTCATGTCAGCCATAGCCGACTCTGAGTCCGGTTTAGCCGGTTTGATTTCCTTAGTCTGGGTGTCGGCTTGGTCGGGGTTGGGTGTAGAAGTCGACAAGAGACGGCTGTTAAGCATTGAACTCCGTTGAACGAAACGAATTGGGATTGGGGATGGTGAAGGATCGGTGAGGAAGGCATTGATAGTGGGAGATGTTCGGATTGAGTTACGTCTGATGAAACTTGAGAAACCATTATGATGAACAAGATGACCAGAGCGAAGACGGTATGAAAAAGATGGGATTTTTGGTTGAGGGTGAAGANAATTCTGTTATGAAACTAAGCAAAGAAGGAGTGATTGAAATTACTCGCAAGGCTAAGAGAGAGGAGATGAATACCTAAGGTGGTAACGAAGGTCAAGATCATGTAAATGTGAGAACACCTACAAAGGCATCATGTGAAGATTATTGATACATATGGAGAGTACACCATAAAAAATATCTATTCACAAGATAGTAAGAGCAGCAACATACCTTTCTAGAAACTGATCGAATTGTTCGAAGAGCTACCTTGGAAAACACAGCAGTACGAAGTTCTGCGAAGATAAAAGTAGTAAGACCAAGAGTGAAAAGTACATTCTTTTCGTCTCTGTTAAAAATAAAGAGCAACTGAGAGTTACCATTAAAAGCAGAAGAACCCGTCCGAGCAATTCCATATCCAATGAGAACAGCAGCAGGAGTACCAAAAGCAGTAACAAGAGAAGGGTTTGCAGAAGCAAAGGTTGTAAGAGAAGCACCAGTTCCAGTAGCTGAACCAAGCCAATCAACAGCCAATTTGAATAAGAAAGGCACCTGAACATTCAAGACCTTAGCACCAACGAGAAAACCCAAAGCAGCAACGACCCTAAACCGGAACTCTGGGTTGTCTCTCATCCACAAATAGCCAGCAAGCGTACGGAGAATCTTCATGTCAGCCATAGCCGACTCTGAGTCCGGTTTAGCCGGTTTGATTTCCTTAGTCTGGGTGTCGGCTTGGTCGGGGTTGGGTGTAGAAGTCGACAAGAGACGGCTGTTAAGCATTGAACTCCGTTGAACGAAACGAATTGGGATTGGGGATGGTGAAGGATCGGTGAGGAAGGCATTGATAGTGGGAGATGTTCGGATTGAGTTACGTCTGATGAAACTTGAGAAACCATTATGATGAACAAGATGACCAGAGCGAAGACGGTATGAAAAAGATGGGATTTTTGGTTGAGGGTGAAGATAAGAACGACAGAGCAATAGCCCTGGAGCCCTAACGAGCCGAGATCCTCTCGACATCCCTTCTTGTCCGAAAGTTTCACAGACTTGTCTTTTTTTTTTTGCTCCGGCGATGACTCTCCCTAATCTTACTCCCCGAGCTAGCTTAAACATGTCACGACGTTAGACGGTGTTTTAATGGGCCTAAAATATAAAGCCCAATAAATTTGAAGCCCAGTTGTGTCTATCCCCTTGTCGAATGAGTCGTCGTTTCTCAACCATTCTTTCATCATCATCGTCGTCGTCAAGCAATGGTTATTATTATGAGCTACTTCCACAAGACGTCATTGTTAGTGAAGAAATGGGAAGCCGTGCAGTATGTATACAACGTGTGGCACCACCGTGCTTTGAAGCCTCGCAAGTGAAGAAGATCAAAACAGTTGGTCCTTCTTTTGTGAATCCTAGGAGTAAGAGAAGAAGAAGCAATGGAGTGAGATGTAGCAGTATAGTTGATTACATCGGAGGTGACCTGGTGAAGCCAGACATTGGGCGTTGGCTTCAAGATGTTGAAGAGCACAAGGCAATCGCCATTTACGCTCCTCATGAGGGTGGCTACGAAGGTCGTTATCTTAACCGACTCAAAATGCAAGGTTACTATTTTCTTGATATCTCTGCTCGAGGCCTTGGTGACCCTGAGACTACCCTCCTGAAGAACTACCCTGTTTGCCCTGTATGTCTCATTACATCGAGATCTTATTCTCTAATCTTGTTTCAATCAAATTTTTAGTGTCAATCATGTCTCTTCTATTCTTCTAGGCTCACCTTGGGAAACAACCTATAGCAAGGTGGTATTATCCACCAGAAGTTGATTACAGGCTCTCTGCTCTTCCCCCTGGTGCCAAGGGTCTTGTCTTATGGGTCCTCGAAGCAAAGGTTTGCGTTTTTCTCATATGATATACTGTCTCCCACATTGCTGCATCTCATCTTTCCATTTATATATCTTATCAACAACTCAGGTTCTCTCCAAGTCTGAACTCCAATTTCTTGCTTTGCTTCCCTCTCTCCGTCCTAATGTCAGAGTTATTGCTGAATGTGGCAACTGGTGAGCATATCATTCCTTCCCATATGATCACATTATCTATGCTTGCACTTTGCGTGACCATTACCCATCCCCCTGCAGGAGAAAGTTCGTGTGGAAGCCTCTAGCAGAAATTGCAAATCTAGCTGCACAAGAATAACTTATATGGCACAAGTGGAGCGTACCGTGTATAGTTTTTTCATGAATACATATCCTGCAAGTGTAGCAAACTCATCATGTATAAAATTTGAAAATTGTGCTTGTTATTTTGTAATATATAGACCCTTTTATTCTCATGGAGTAGTTACTGATAATTTCTGACTCTGCTTTGTCACAAATGAAAGTACTCATAATCAGTGATGGCACACGCTTAGATACAGAGCAGTCCAGAGGTAAAACTCAGAACACACATGATTGATCAGAAAGACAGAAACCTGTGTAACTATAATCAACTCCAGTCACTAGACAGTCTAGTAGACACAACGAGTTACAACATGTTCTAAGCCCACAAAAACCGTTTTGAAACTCGAAAGTTTCAGATCTTTTGCAAAGTTCTAAAGGGAATAGGCATATCACCCACCTGTTACGAGACAACTTAATACCTAGAGCTTACACATAAGATTCTTGCAAATATCCTCATGGGAAGTGTACATATATGTCACCCTTAAGACTTTGATGGAGCATTAATGTGAAGATGCTTTCTATTGTCAATTCTATGCTTAACCTTGAGTCAGTGGCGTATGCAAGCAGGAAACTTTAAAGTAGAAACAACATTACGAAAGATATAGACTTGATAATAAGCTCAGTACAAAACTTTAAGGCACTAAGACAAAGCTGGACTGGAGAATGCAAAACAAGACAGATGGCAAAGTTCTAAACTACAGATTCTTTAACTTTCGGCAAGAAGGTATCCCACCATCCAGGTTCATACTTGGGGTATGGCGCCACCCAATTTTTAGGCTTATCGAACTCAAGAGTAGCAGGATTGGAGGCCAAAGCTTCATCAATAGAGGTAGCTTCAAAGGAATCATACAGAACACGATCCAACCTTAACTTCATAAACCTGCCATAAAACAAAACATCAATGTGGTGTGTGTGAAAGCGGAACATAGTTTTGTTAAAAAAAAGAGAGTTAGGGATAAGGGTTCTAACGTGATCCAGGGGCCATTGGTGGAAACAAGAGCAACAGCAGGACGACGAAGCCTTTGAGTAATTTTGGGGTAATTGTCAAGGAACTTAGGCTCAATCACAAGCCAAAAGTCTTGCTCTA
>NC_025686.1:24041522-24066538 GCF_000633955.1 Camelina sativa | reverse complement strand
AATTCTGTTATGAAACTAAGCAAAGAAGGAGTGATTGAAATTACTCGCAAGGCTAAGAGAGAGGAGATGAATACCTAAGGTGGTAACGAAGGTCAAGATCATGTAAATGTGAGAACACCTACAAAGGCATCATGTGAAGATTATTGATACATATGGAGAGTACACCATAAAAAATATCTATTCACAAGATAGTAAGAGCAGCAACATACCTTTCTAGAAACTGATCGAATTGTTCGAAGAGCTACCTTGGAAAACACAGCAGTACGAAGTTCTGCGAAGATAAAAGTAGTAAGACCAAGAGTGAAAAGTACATTCTTTTCGTCTCTGTTAAAAATAAAGAGCAACTGAGAGTTACCATTAAAAGCAGAAGAACCCGTCCGAGCAATTCCATATCCAATGAGAACAGCAGCAGGAGTACCAAAAGCAGTAACAAGAGAAGGGTTTGCAGAAGCAAAGGTTGTAAGAGAAGCACCAGTTCCAGTAGCTGAACCAAGCCAATCAACAGCCAATTTGAATAAGAAAGGCACCTGAACATTCAAGACCTTAGCACCAACGAGAAAACCCAAAGCAGCAACGACCCTAAACCGGAACTCTGGGTTGTCTCTCATCCACAAATAGCCAGCAAGCGTACGGAGAATCTTCATGTCAGCCATAGCCGACTCTGAGTCCGGTTTAGCCGGTTTGATTTCCTTAGTCTGGGTGTCGGCTTGGTCGGGGTTGGGTGTAGAAGTCGACAAGAGACGGCTGTTAAGCATTGAACTCCGTTGAACGAAACGAATTGGGATTGGGGATGGTGAAGGATCGGTGAGGAAGGCATTGATAGTGGGAGATGTTCGGATTGAGTTACGTCTGATGAAACTTGAGAAACCATTATGATGAACAAGATGACCAGAGCGAAGACGGTATGAAAAAGATGGGATTTTTGGTTGAGGGTGAAGATAAGAACGACAGAGCAATAGCCCTGGAGCCCTAACGAGCCGAGATCCTCTCGACATCCCTTCTTGTCCGAAAGTTTCACAGACTTGTCTTTTTTTTTTTGCTCCGGCGATGACTCTCCCTAATCTTACTCCCCGAGCTAGCTTAAACATGTCACGACGTTAGACGGTGTTTTAATGGGCCTAAAATATAAAGCCCAATAAATTTGAAGCCCAGTTGTGTCTATCCCCTTGTCGAATGAGTCGTCGTTTCTCAACCATTCTTTCATCATCATCGTCGTCGTCAAGCAATGGTTATTATTATGAGCTACTTCCACAAGACGTCATTGTTAGTGAAGAAATGGGAAGCCGTGCAGTATGTATACAACGTGTGGCACCACCGTGCTTTGAAGCCTCGCAAGTGAAGAAGATCAAAACAGTTGGTCCTTCTTTTGTGAATCCTAGGAGTAAGAGAAGAAGAAGCAATGGAGTGAGATGTAGCAGTATAGTTGATTACATCGGAGGTGACCTGGTGAAGCCAGACATTGGGCGTTGGCTTCAAGATGTTGAAGAGCACAAGGCAATCGCCATTTACGCTCCTCATGAGGGTGGCTACGAAGGTCGTTATCTTAACCGACTCAAAATGCAAGGTTACTATTTTCTTGATATCTCTGCTCGAGGCCTTGGTGACCCTGAGACTACCCTCCTGAAGAACTACCCTGTTTGCCCTGTATGTCTCATTACATCGAGATCTTATTCTCTAATCTTGTTTCAATCAAATTTTTAGTGTCAATCATGTCTCTTCTATTCTTCTAGGCTCACCTTGGGAAACAACCTATAGCAAGGTGGTATTATCCACCAGAAGTTGATTACAGGCTCTCTGCTCTTCCCCCTGGTGCCAAGGGTCTTGTCTTATGGGTCCTCGAAGCAAAGGTTTGCGTTTTTCTCATATGATATACTGTCTCCCACATTGCTGCATCTCATCTTTCCATTTATATATCTTATCAACAACTCAGGTTCTCTCCAAGTCTGAACTCCAATTTCTTGCTTTGCTTCCCTCTCTCCGTCCTAATGTCAGAGTTATTGCTGAATGTGGCAACTGGTGAGCATATCATTCCTTCCCATATGATCACATTATCTATGCTTGCACTTTGCGTGACCATTACCCATCCCCCTGCAGGAGAAAGTTCGTGTGGAAGCCTCTAGCAGAAATTGCAAATCTAGCTGCACAAGAATAACTTATATGGCACAAGTGGAGCGTACCGTGTATAGTTTTTTCATGAATACATATCCTGCAAGTGTAGCAAACTCATCATGTATAAAATTTGAAAATTGTGCTTGTTATTTTGTAATATATAGACCCTTTTATTCTCATGGAGTAGTTACTGATAATTTCTGACTCTGCTTTGTCACAAATGAAAGTACTCATAATCAGTGATGGCACACGCTTAGATACAGAGCAGTCCAGAGGTAAAACTCAGAACACACATGATTGATCAGAAAGACAGAAACCTGTGTAACTATAATCAACTCCAGTCACTAGACAGTCTAGTAGACACAACGAGTTACAACATGTTCTAAGCCCACAAAAACCGTTTTGAAACTCGAAAGTTTCAGATCTTTTGCAAAGTTCTAAAGGGAATAGGCATATCACCCACCTGTTACGAGACAACTTAATACCTAGAGCTTACACATAAGATTCTTGCAAATATCCTCATGGGAAGTGTACATATATGTCACCCTTAAGACTTTGATGGAGCATTAATGTGAAGATGCTTTCTATTGTCAATTCTATGCTTAACCTTGAGTCAGTGGCGTATGCAAGCAGGAAACTTTAAAGTAGAAACAACATTACGAAAGATATAGACTTGATAATAAGCTCAGTACAAAACTTTAAGGCACTAAGACAAAGCTGGACTGGAGAATGCAAAACAAAACAGATGGCAAAGTTCTAAACTACAGATTCTTTAACTTTCGGCAAGAAGGTATCCCACCATCCAGGTTCATACTTGGGGTATGGCGCCACCCAATTTTTAGGCTTATCGAACTCAAGAGTAGCAGGATTGGAGGCCAAAGCTTCATCAATAGAGGTAGCTTCAAAGGAATCATACAGAACACGATCCAACCTTAACTTCATAAACCTGCCATAAAACAAAACATCAATGTGGTGTGTGTGAAAGCGGAACATAGTTTTGTTAAAAAAAAGAGAGTTAGGGATAAGGGTTCTAACGTGATCCAGGGGCCATTGGTGGAAACAAGAGCAACAGCAGGACGACGAAGCCTTTGAGTAATTTTGGGGTAATTGTCAAGGAACTTAGGCTCAATCACAAGCCAAAAGTCTTGTTCTAGGTCACGCTCACCGTAGTAACGAAGACGTTCAAACAATTGCTCCTGGAAGTGTTCCTCTTCATCAAGCATGAATTTAGCATTTGCAACCAAAAAGTGATACTTGGTGCTCTCATCCTGCAATCATCCATAAAAAACGTAAGCTGCTTGGATACGGTTTGATCAGTTGAGAGGAGAAAGATAGAGAAAAGAAGAACCTTTTTATCAGACTGTTGCTCAGCTGAAGTAGCAGCGGTTACGAAAGAGGATGAGAAATGTGATGGTAGTAGAGACAGAGACGGCGGAGAGAGATGGAGTTTCTTCGTCTGCTTGGGAAAGGAAGAGGAGACGAGAAAGGGTTTTGGACGACAGGCTGCGACGGTAGGTGGCACCGCCACAGTCAATGCTCCGGTGACGCTCCCGCTCCACATTGCTGGAATTGAGTTCTTTTGATCGAGGCAGAATCTGTAAAAATCTTATCTTTTTTGCTGAATTTATTATCATCACTCTCTCTTTCTCAACTCAATTTTTAATTGATTTAATAACTTCTTTGGGCTTTATGATTTCAACAGAGGTCAGTAAAGGCCCAATTCAAGCCCATAAGAAAGAAAAGGGAAAGGTTGTTTACTGTGACTTTAATGGCGACGGAGGCGGAGCTGAGATGCTGAAGCTGCAAGTCACCGGGAAGACGATCTTGTCCAGTATTCGTTATCGGAGAGAGGCAAGTTCGTTATACGATTCACCATTTTTGCTCTACTTTACAATTTAGGAGGATTTATTATAGAGTGTTTCGATTGATGCAGATGTCGTCAACGTGTTCGTCGTACGTATTTGGACCTTACAAAATCGATCCGCGTGAAGTGTTCTACGCAACACCTTTCTCTTACGCTATGGTTAATCTCCGTCCGCTTCTTCCTGGTCATATCCTTTTTTTTTTTTGGCTTTCTTTTAAGTATTTTGGTTTTGTTGTGTAAATTGAGTTCCTTTGTATGACTTTAACCACACGAGCACATGTTCTTGTCTGCCCGAGACGCCTTGTGCCGCGTTTTACTGATCTCACAGCTGATGAGACTAGTGATCTGTGGCTTACTGCTCAGAAGGTTGGCTCTAAGCTTGAGTCCTTCCATAATGCATCTTCTCTTACATTAGCAATCCAAGTAACTTTACAACATCTCTTTCTTTCTCTCCAAATTCAGTTGTTTGTGTGTGTGTCCTGAATTTGAAAGGATTAGAATTGAAATGATTGCTCTAAAAACCTTCAGGATGGCCCTCAGGCGGGACAGACTGTTCCCCATGTACACATTCACATCATGCCTCGTAAAGGTGGTGACTTTGAGAAGAATGATGAAGTCTATGATGCTGTAAGTTTCCTGCACTTTGGTCACATTCCTAGCTTTGGTTTTATACAAATCTTATTGTGGTATCTTGTTTTGTAGCTTGATGAGAAGGAGAAGGAACTGAAGCAGAAGCTTGATCTAGACATAGAGCGGGTTGATAGGAGCATTCAGGAGATGGCTGACGAGGCTTCCCAATACAGATCTCTTTTCGATTGCTAGTTATCATTTATCAGTATCAAACCAAGCTATTTAGTAGTATTAATAAGACCATTGTGACAAGCGACTCTCAGTTTAATGTTTGGTGTCAGAGACTTGGATTCAATCTTGTAATCTCGACCCAATCTTGGGCATAAATTAAGCGTTTATCATTTTGGTTGACATTTCTTAACGGCATTAGAATCAACTCTTCCATTTTTAAAGAAAAGAATCCCACTTGCCACCATCATCTCATGCCTCATTTTACAGTTTACACAATGAACAACACTAGATACTTGAACTGATCAAAAGCAGAGATGTATAAAATATTGTCACATATCAGTACGCTGTGGATACTAAACAATAAACTAAGAAGCCTTTGATGGTTCTTCCCCTGGAGCATCATCCTCGTCATGGTAAATGTTCTCAGCCATCTGCCATATTTGGAGTATGTTGTCTTCAGCAACACTGGAAATCACCCAATCTTCACAAGGATTCCATGAGAAGTCTGAGATTTTGCTAGTGTGACCACCGTGAATAAACAGCAGCTCTGGTGGGCCGTCCTCTGCATCCTCCACAGTCTGTTCCTCATCGATCCTGTCATAAGATACCCTCAAACACATCAATATAACTCCTACATGACGAAACATGACCATTTTATAACTAAGCAATTAAGCGTTGAGCCCAGACCTGCTAAGGTCCCAAACCATAAGCCTTCTACCAAGGCAACATGATGCTAAGATTGTCTCATTCTTCGGGTTCCAGCCAACTTGGAAAACCTCCTCCCTGGTGATCAAAACAAATAATTTAGGTTAGCGTACTGCTTTTACTTTAGCTCTTAGTAACAACAATCCATCTCTAAATTTATGGCACATTGTTCTTACTTATGGCTATCAAATGTGTGAAGAGCGCTGCTTAGCTTCCGTAGATCGAATAATTTGACAGTCTTATCAGTTGACCCTGTTGCCACGACCCACTCATTAAATGGGTTGAAGGCTAAACAGTTAACCTGAGGCATTTCAAACAAGCCCACAATTAACAAATACAGCAAATACAATTCAATTGTTTTGTGTGTTTACGATAATAAGCTCATTAACCAAAACAACAGTTTAGTTGAATTTCTATTGAGATAAGATAGAGCAAGCAAACTAGCCTAATGCTCATAAAGCTAACGCACCTCCATGGAGTGAGCAACAACAGACTGTACTGGTTTAGTGGCAGATGGAGAACGCAGATCCCATATAAGAAGGTATTGGTCATCACCAACAGATCCAAACAGGTGTTCATGTCTCAAATGCCATGCAACATCTTCTACGACGCCTTCATGAGCCTTAAATTGAGAAAACAACCATCAGCAAGGAAAACACAGAAACCACAACATTATATCTGTCTACATGCTTTCATAGAGTTTGACTGTTTCCGTAAATCAGATACAATGCTTTGCCTTCTATAATGATGCAAAACAGATAAGAATCAAAGAATTTTACCTTAAAGATCTGATGAGCGTCAAGAACCCTGTTTTTACCCGCAGCTTTGANCTTCAGCAACACTGGAAATCACCCAATCTTCACAAGGATTCCATGAGAAGTCTGAGATTTTGCTAGTGTGACCACCGTGAATAAACAGCAGCTCTGGTGGGCCGTCCTCTGCATCCTCCACAGTCTGTTCCTCATCGATCCTGTCATAAGATACCCTCAAACACATCAATATAACTCCTACATGACGAAACATGACCATTTTATAACTAAGCAATTAAGCGTTGAGCCCAGACCTGCTAAGGTCCCAAACCATAAGCCTTCTACCAAGGCAACATGATGCTAAGATTGTCTCATTCTTCGGGTTCCAACCAACTTGGAAAACCTCCTCCCTGGTGATCAAAACAAATAATTTAGGTTAGCGTACTGCTTTTACTTTAGCTCTTAGTAACAACAATCCATCTCTAAATTTATGGCACATTGTTCTTACTTATGGCTATCAAATGTGTGAAGAGCGCTGCTTAGCTTCCGTAGATCGAATAATTTGACAGTCTTATCAGTTGACCCTGTTGCCACGACCCACTCATTAAATGGGTTGAAGGCTAAACAGTTAACCTGAGGCATTTCAAACAAGCCCACAATTAACAAATACAGCAAATACAATTCAATTGTTTTGTGTGTTTACGATAATAAGCTCATTAACCAAAACAACAGTTTAGTTGAATTTCTATTGAGATAAGATAGAGCAAGCAAACTAGCCTAATGCTCATAAAGCTAACGCACCTCCATGGAGTGAGCAACAACAGACTGTACTGGTTTAGTGGCAGATGGAGAACGCAGATCCCATATAAGAAGGTATTGGTCATCACCAACAGATCCAAACAGGTGTTCATGTCTCAAATGCCATGCAACATCTTCCACGACGCCTTCATGAGCCTTAATATAAGAAAATAATCATCAGCAAGGAAAACACAGAAACCACAAACATTATATCAGTCTACATGCTTTCATAAAGTTTGACTGTTTCCGTAAATCAGATACAATGCTTTGCCTTCTAAAATGATGCAAAACAACAGTCCAAGACAGATAAGAATCCAAGAATTTTACCTTGAAGATCTGCTGAGCGTCAAGAACCCTGTTTTTAGGCGCAGCTTTGGTATCCCACAAGCAGATCTGAGCATCATCAGAGCCGCTAAGCAAATGACCCTCCTTGAACTTACTCCAAGAGAGGCCATATCCTTCAGAGCTGTGACCTCTGAGCCTTAAATCAGGATTACAAGCCCCATCAAGTGGAGGCTTAGATGGATGCAAACTGTAATCGAAAACATACACCTCCGCATTAACTGTTTTGGTAGCAATCATGAAAGGGTTTTGAGGCATGTAGCGAGCTCGATTGACCTCTCCTTCATGATTAATTTGCTGCATAATTTGCACCTACGCAAGCAAAGTAATCACCTTTTAAAAACTCATTTGAACCCTAAAATCTATTTCAAAATTTGGAAGGTAAGGAACAAAAAAGAGAGTACCTTTCCGGTGGCGCAGCCGAAGCCACCAAATTCAGAGCGGTCATCATCATACTGACGAGCTTCGCTCTCAGTGTCATCAAGGGGAAGCTGAACTTGAGCTAACATCAAGTAATTGGGTTCGTTCTCGGAAGTGTGGGTACCGAGAATCATCTTCTGAACGGAGTAGTCTTTACCGGCAGGCTCCTCACGCTCCGGGAGCCATTCAACAGTGAGTGAAGGCCACTCAAGAGCGTGAGTAATGACGAGATCGTAGAGGAAAGGTGTGTTCTTCTTCCAGATCTTGTACTCTTCATTGATTAGTCTCTCCTCGATCTCTCCTCTCATTTCCTCCTCATCTTTCCCCATCTCGGCGATTGTCTCTGTTATTCCCGCCACAAGCCACAAGCCACAAGGCAAAACCCTAAAACAGATCTCTTTTACAAAAATATTGTTTGTAGAGTCTCTCTTCTGTTTCTGTATAATTCAGATATAGAAGAAGATGAATTTAAAAAGGAAGAAGATAAAGAGACAGGCCTTGGTTTTTTTCAAAAAGGCCCATTTAAGAACAGGCCCATTTAGGCCCACCTAGTAGAACATACTAATCATCTTAACACTAGTCAACAGAACGATGATCGGTGAAAAGAGAGAGATGGAGATCGGAGAAGATGAATGGAAGGTTTGCTGTGGAAGCTCCGATTTCGCGAAGCTGATGGTGGATTCAGCTCCGTTTGAATCATTAGAAGCAGCAATCTATACTGCAAGAGACATCTGGTTCAACCTTGTTAATGTGACAGCTTGGCTTGAAGCATTCTCTGCTCATCCTCAGATCGGTGATACTCCTTCATCTTCTATCAACTCCGATTTTGCTCGTCGGAGCAAAGCAGAGCAGTCCACAGCCTTTGCTTCAACCTCTTCTTCTGCTTTAAAGGTGAGATGGATCTTCACATTTCTTTCTTTTTTTTCATCTCTTCAGTAAATTTATCAATTTTGCTTTCAAATTTCTTAGGAGCTTGCTGATTGGAATGTACGTTACAAGAAAAAGTTTGGATTTATCTTCATTATTTGCGCCTCTGGCAAGACTCACGCTGAGATGCTCGCTGCGTTAAAGGTCCAAATTGGCATTTCCAAAATCAGTTTTGTTCTGTGTGTGTGAGTGAATGAAACAGTTATATATTCATCAAATCGTGTCTTTTATGTATTTATTTTAGGAAAGGTATGAAAATAGGCCAATAGTGGAACTTGAGATTGCTGCTACGGAACAAATGAAAATAACAGAGCTACGAATGGCAAAGCTCTTCTCTGATAAGGCTAGAGTTGTATCAGAAGCTGACAGCTCTAGCTCTCCTATTTCAACTACACCTCAAGGTACCAAATCCTTTCCTTTTCAAAGTTTTGTGTGTGGGTTTGAACGAGTCAGTATGATATCAAGTATGTACCCTCATGGCTATGTTTGTTATCTGTGTGACTTTTTTCTACTTAAGATCGTCTGAGAATCATAGGAGGACATTTGAATGTTGCAGCTAAATCAAAAGCTATCAAGAGAAGTAGGCCACCAATCACGACTCATGTCTTGGACGTTTCACGTGGTGCTCCAGCTGCAGGTGTTGAAGTGCACTTAGAAGTGTGGAGTGGTACTACTAACGGTCCTTCCTTTGGTCACGGAGGTGGTGGGGTCTGGTCTAGTGTGGGCACTTCAGCTACTGATAAAGATGGGCGCAGTGGGCCACTGATGGATCTGGTTGAGGCTTTGAATCCTGGGACATATAGAATAAGCTTCAACACTGCAAAGTATTGCCCAGGCTGCTTCTTTCCCTATGTTTCGATTGTATTTCGAGTTACAGAATCTCAGAAATTTGAGCATTTCCATGTGCCACTGTTGCTTGCACCATTTTCTTTCTCCACATACCGTGGGAGCTAGAGCTGCTACCGCTGTCTGCTCCAGCACATTTGGTTTTTCCTGAACCACTACTGGAACATGTATCAAATTTGCTATAAAATAAGGTCTTCATTCGAGTACGTATTTCGTTGGAGTTGTAATTTTGTCAAATATGAGTTTTGATCTAGACTCAATTGTGAGCAGGACAATAATAGTTTAGATTACTATGTTAGACATCTTGGAAGATTCTAACCCTTTGTACAAAATGGTCAATCACAAAACTAGACACTAGAAAAGTTGTGTTCTGATCTCGGGAGATTCCAAACCTTTGAGCAAAATTGCCAAATCAAAACAGTTTCTACTAGTGAATATAATTCACACTCCTCTACCTACCCCTCCAGAACGTGTCTAAAGCTCCCTCGCTATATCTACCTTCTCCAGATGCTTGCAAAATCTTTCGCAAATGACAATAGGTTGCTCCACGCACTTGACCTTTCTTCTTTCACCTCACCAGCTCCTGTCTCTTTCACTTCATGAGCGCCTGTCTCTTTCACCTCATCTGCTCCTGTCTCTGAAACTTGTCTGTAAAAACAAAAGATACAAGAATTCAAACTGAAGCGGTGCCAATATGATCAACTTGAATTGACTTTTTTTCTATTAATTAACCAAATTGTCCTAAAATATGGATCGGACCAGCTAAGGAGAGACCTAGTTGTATGCACAAAATACCTGGACTCAGTAGGCACAACATCTGCTGTAACAGCTCCTTCAAGATGGTCTGCTTTCGACTCTTGATTACCTAAGTGAGACAAGTTTCCCTCTTCCTCAGTCTCCGAGTTTTTTAGACATACCCCTACTTCCATTCTCTGACTTGTCTCCGTTTCTTTTGTGTCCTCTGTTGCAGTAATGACAAGGTTGTTGTTGCCCTGGAGATTACTTTCATCATCTGCTGAAACAGCAGCTCCTTCAAGATGGTCAGATATGGACTCTTGATTACCTAAATGCATCACGTTTCCCTCTTCCTCAGTCTCCGAGTTTTTTAAAGATACCTCTACTTCTATTCTCTGACTTGTCTCCGTTTCTCTTTTGTCATCTGTTGCAGTAATGTTGTTGTTGCCCTGGACATTACTTTCACCATCAGAACCAGAGAGAGAAGAATCTATTATGTCCTGCCTCTGCTCACTTCCTATCTCAATGTCCAGACCGCCAGCCTATAAAACAGAAACGAGGATAACTAAGCCAAGTGATAAGTGAAGCCTAAGGAAATTAAACTGATCACAACAAAGCAAGATATTTTACTTGTAACTCAGGTTCAACAACGACAGGAGAGAAGTGCGAGGAAGAACCATCTGGCACAGAAGGAGAGACTGAGACTTCTGAGAGAGCTTTAGCTACAATTGGCACATCTGCTTTTGGTCTGAGTTTCAGCTCTTGTAAGATCACCCTGAGAATGTAACGAGAGCCTCCCACTGCCTTGAGAGTAGCGCTTAGTGTAGGGAATTTACCAGCATTACTTGCTCTGTATCTGCATACAAACAGAACCGCATGTTCAACAAGACTTTGAGACTCAGCTGCACATAATACTATCTAGTTGACATGTGAAAGTAATCGGCGGAGAGAATGACTTACTCGTTGACATAAGACTCAACCAAAACTCGCCGATCCTCTTTAGACAGTCTTTTGTAAACCTTAGAGGTTGTTGTTGTCAGAGATTCGCAAACAGCAGGAGAGCCATAGAACCTTGTAAGCTGTTTAACATCAGTTCCGAAAACACCATTTCTGCGCGCAGCAGACACTGCAAACCGACATCGTAGCGGGGGGTAAGAAAAAACATTTCAGCAACAGATTTGAGACATTGGTAAAGAAAGGGTTTTAGCTTTGTTACAGGTAAATTGTTTTAGCTGTCTCAGAAGCATCACTGCACTTGAGGGTCTACTCCACGCAAAAATTCCATAACTAGCTTCCGTTCTGTTACATTCGAATTTTGGATTCTCTTTAAGTAAAGGTTTATACTTTATACTAACGCCATTTTCAATAACGACATAAACCTTCGAAGAGCGATAATAAGAGAAACTTACGTTCAGTCAGAAATGAGTCGATCGTTGTGTATTCGTCTGAAAAATCGCGAATCGTAGTTTGAGAGAGACGAAAAAAAAAAGCGAAGAACAAGGTAGGAACACAAGTAGGGTTCGTTCTCGTTTGTTCTTTTCCCTAATTCTTCTGCCAAATTTGCGTAATTGTTTTTTTTTTTTCTTCTACTTGGGCTAATCCAGTGGGCTAGAGGATAAGGACTTCTGGACTTGTTCTCCAAGACAAAATATGTAAAATTACCATATTGTCCTGAATACTTTGATAAATTTCAAAAGATGTCTAATAACCAAATATTGGATGAACGTGACGAGGGATGGGCGTTGTTGTAATATAACATCTACACCTCTTTACAGGGGAGGCTGGGAGCTTAACAAGTTTATATCGAACTCCTTTTGGAAACTGGAGAGGCTAAAGCAGCTAACAAGAGAAATGCACCAGTGAGAGAACATATTTTCGATAAATCCATAGCATTCTTGTTTTTCCTACATACACCACAAAAGTCTCGTAATAACATTCATAGTGCGCGTTAATCTTTCATGACTTTCCCTTCATTACCAATATATAAGATCTCAAATATAAGACGGCAAAATGAAAACTGAGTAATCAGGTTGCATCCTCGAACAAAGTCTTCTCCTCCACAATCTTGGCAATACTTCCGTTTACTTGTACCCATACTTCTGCTATTTTCTTGATTTTTCCATCAGAAACCTCCACCAATGTGAAAGCTCTTGTTGTGTTGCCACTCTTCTCAGACTCATCTGCTCCACTCAAACAATCTCCCTGACAGTTTTCCTTTGCCCTCTTAACTCTTGGAACTATTGCACCGTTCAAATAAACAATCTGGTTGTCACTATCTTGCACAACCATTTTCCGATTTCCTTTCCCTGATTCCAACTCCTTATGCATGTGTCCAAACACGACTAAAGGAATCGATAGCTTTGTTGTATCCTTCAGCTGGCGTATTGCCTGTTCTAGATCTGAAACATTAAATGAGGTTTCTTATCAATAAACACTAGCTTCTATTCCCGCATAGCGTTCTGCATCTGTCACCAAACTAACTATAGAATGAGCAAGGATAATGCTACTAATGCCAAATTAAAAAGATGGCAGCTTACTTTACCTTGATCACCATGGTCACCGCCTTCATCCCCCCAGTCTTTTCCACATATATCCTCTGCTTGAGAACCAAGACCTGAAAAACACATAAACCTTATCCTTATAAGTTCAAACCTGACTGGCTTAAGACTAGACCAATAAGGGAGGAGTTTTATAGGTTGATGCACCTGTTGGCCCATTATGAGCAAGAATTATCGCCACATGATCTTCTGGTGTTCCATGTGCAGCTCGGCATATACTCCCAGCACTAGTATCCATATCACGAACTCCGTACCTAGAAGTGTTCAATGAATTGTAGTTTTCTCAGACTTGAATCCAGGGTGGTTAAATTGCTATCCCTAATCACTAGAGTTCAAGTATAGAAAGAGCTACAGATTCACTAAAATTATCAACTCATTTTCTTATGAACATAGTTATTCCAAGGTTTTTTTCTTTTCTTCTTGGAAGACGAAAAGCTATTCTGACCCATACATATTTCATATAGAACATACATGAAGATGCCAGTCAAAAATACTAACCTCTTGACAAGAAGCTTTTTCCGGTGCAATTGATTCCCCCCATGTGAAAAGGGTCGACCACCAACAATACTGAGCTTCAATGAGGGGAAGTCCAAGCGTTGATATCCTACATGCTCGTCACCAAGGCTGTTGATTGCAGAGGAAAACAAAAAAGCACAAGAAAACTTTTCGGAGTCTGTATCCAGTAAATCAAAACCAAAAACTACAGGAAATAGAACTAAGGATCACAAACAGAAAAATCACAAGCTCTTTTTTTGCAAACGAATCAAGAACACCAAAAGCACACATTTCCTTTGTTTCAACTTTCAACCAATAAACCCTCTCTCTAAATCTAGTTCCCGGAGATGGGTCTCACGATGAGTCCTCTTTCCTCTATATATGGGGTTCTCGGAAGAAAGTCTTAATAAACCTATGAATAGAGATCATATATCAAATCAAACAACTTGATAGTTATCTCAAGTAGCTCTAACATCGAATTAACTTTGAGTGATGTTCATTAAATACCAAATTTCTGAACAATAAAGAAAATAAACAAGCATTGCAGCAGCATCGTTTACATAACATGTAACAACACAAGAATACCAGGTAGAAAAACTAAAGGAGCAAGCAAAACCACATGTGGGTTAAAATTGACAACCAAAAGCAGTAAGTGATCACAGGTATGTACTACTTCTTGATGTAGCATGAGTGTCAAAAGCACAAGCAAATAGTGGAAAACTCACCTATCGAGTTGCATTTGAACGCCGTTTGGTTTGCTGAAAGAAACATAAACCAGACAATAGAAACCCTCACTATTAGAAATCAAAGCACAAGACCAAGACCAATGTTCGAAAAAAACGGTAAATCAGAAAGAAAAAAAGGTTAGTGCTAACCTTGAGAACTTCTGGGTGTTCCAGGCATCGTGATTACCCAAAATAACTGCTTTTGGGAAAGGAAGAGCAGCAACGCTCTGCACAAGTGGGACATCTTCCTCACCAAAATCACCTGAACTTAATCAAAATCATCAAAGGGTAGTATATGAAGAAAAAGTAGATTAAAGAAAAAAGTCGAAAAGGAAGTCAATTCGTCGAAAGTAACAGAGAAGCTTGCCTGTGAAGAGAACCAAGTGAGGCTGCAAATCATGTTCAGAAAAGGAATTTAGGGTTCATAAGCGACGGGGAAGTGAACATGAAAAGGGGTTTACAAAGATGGAAAGAAATCAAAGGACCTGCAGTAGCCGAAGAGCCTTTTGATCTTCATCTAGATTCCAGAAGCCATGCTTTAACACAGAACACGAAAAAGGTAAGACTACACAAAAAGATCAACGATGGCTTTGCGAGAGAGAGAGAGGGAGGAAATAACATTACAATGTCTCCGACAACAGCGATTCGTACGAAAGAAGAAGACGCCATTAGAGAAGAACTACAGAGACTTGAGAATTGATTTTTAGATGTTTCTAAAGGAACAAGGAGAATGAATGACACGGAGCACCAATGAATGATACCAACTTTTTTTCTTTTCTTTTATAACCTGAAAACGGCGTCGTTTCCGCATAATGCTACAATAGTCACAATTGCTGACAAACCCTACAAGGAATTGGATTTTTTCTTTTCATCCTTGCCTTTTTTTTCTAGTATACAAACACCCCCACCCCACCCGAATGGAAAAACAGAGAACCCCAATTGCTTATTGTTACCAAAAAAGAATTGTCTCCTTCTACTTACTACTAACTGTATCAATCAGTTATTAACTCTTCTTTTTTCCCCTCCTTTCCATCTTCTACTGTGACAGCTTGAAGACGCTCTGATAGCTGCTCCACTGAGGTCTCTTCTTTCCCAGCTTCTTTCTTCGTTCCATCTTCTGCCTCTCTCTCTCATCATAGTAGCCGAAATCTTCGAGGATCGATGTATGTGCCTCATATTCTTTGAAGATTCTGAGCATCTCAATCCCCTGACGTAGTTTCACCTGTTACAGTTTCATCAATTTAGTCACATCACCCACAAACATAGATTTTCCGTTAGTTAATGCATGCAACATCTAATTTAAGGATTCAAACGAATGCAAGCTTTTTTCTACCAAGCCTTACATGCCCTTCAGTCTAATACCACGACAGACTATTGAAGCAAAACTTTCCTCCAAAATACAACACCAACTATTAAGACAGAGAGAAATAAATGATTATAAGACCCACCTCCTGCGAGTCTCGGCTGTGTGTCACCGGCTTGTTCTCATTGTTTTGTAAAAGTATATGACTAAATCGGTTATTCGGTACATCTTTCACAATATGCCATTTCACTGGGAACTGCCCACTCCACCTGTCTTGCTGCCAGTAACCAGCATCCTTTTCAAAGTCTACAGGTCCGACCATTTCGGACACCCCACAGAATTGCCCACTAGCATTTACCTGCAAGATTTTGAACTTTTCGTTAATCTCACTGGTTCCTTGAAGCAACTGAAAGTTGTCTTCCAATTGCTATAAGAAGGAACATATCAGTTACATATATACTATTACTTCAACAGAAAAAAAGCCATACCGAGAAGAACAGAAAGATTGGGCACTTCCCACCCATCTTCTCAGCCTCTCGATAAGCCGTATCTAGTTTTTTGTTGCCATGCGGTGTGCTGGCCCAGACATTGTATTTGATACTCCTGTGGACATTGTCTTCACTAAATGACTTGACGATAAAGAATTTGGCGTTCTTATATTCTGTCACAAATTCTGGATGGTTGTACAAACTGGGATTTGGTCCAGCTGTACTTGAATCACTCGTTGAATCATCAGTAGTAGAGCCAGGTTTGGAGCTGATCTTGCTCTTTACCCGGCTTGATGACCGTGGTCCTCGATTACCATACAGATCATTGGTGGTAGATACAGGGCCCTGCTCCTTCTCTCGCCTTTTACCTATGTCAGGGGTTACTCTGACTCGATTATCAACTCCATAATATGGGGCGACAGAGCTAGGATTCTGGTAAGATCCTACATGATAATACCCTCCCAAAGACGAGCTTGAAGCAACTCCACTCCCATGCAAAGTCACCTGATAGAAGAAGATGTCAACAACATGCGATAAGCCCATGAAACTGTACACTAATTTGAATTTGATGAGTCTGCCAAAAACGCTTCCATTCTCCGAAACCATTAAAGGGAAGAAGAAACGAAAGCTTGAGTTATAAATGAGAAAATTTCATGGATCTTATAGGTTGAGTATTAAAATAACCATCATACTAATAATAAGGGGTGCTAATGTAGTTCTTCCTGTAAAAATATGTTCACCTAAGCAGCCCATAAAAGTTAAAACATAAGAGAAGAGTGTTAACCTGTGAAGCATTCTGGTCGTATGGGCCAAGTATACCCATCGTCTGAGGATAAGGTATAGGAGATGTTAAAGAGTTGTCCCCTTGATTCCCAAGAAAATTGACACCACCATATTGACCAAAAGGAATCATATAAGCAGATGATGGGTCAATATCAGAGGGAGTATAATACGTAGCAGAAGGTGCACCATAAGGTTGGTAAAAGGCAGGGGAGACTGGGATTTGGCCCTCCAACATCATAGATGTATAAGGGTTGAAGCCATAACCAGGATGGTACATAACAGATGAATTGTCATTGTAGACAATCTGAAAAAATAAAGAACAACCAAGTTAATAATGTAACGAAGAAGGAAGATAAAACATAGTAATAGGACAAGTCATAACTAACCTGTGGCACATGCATGCCTTCAGGGTTAGTAGCATAATGCTGATATCCATCCCAACTGTTAATGCTTTGTGCATACCCTAGAGAACACACACAACAATCCAATTAAGTACTCTCACAAGCCAAAAGGGGATTATATACGAAAGAGAGAGAGAGAGAAGAACACAAATAGTACCAGGATTTGTAACATCCCAATCGTAATGATAGACATTAGTAGGGGGTTGAAGAACATTGAAGTATGGAGCGGGACCAAGAGAAGGAGTAATTGAAGAAGACGAAGAAGAAGATACAATGTTCCTTCCAACTTCGTGCGAAGAAACCTGCTGGTGAAACGAACAAGGCACTTTAACCTAATTTGGTTTACAGAAAGATTTAAGATAGTAGAAGAAGAAGAAGAATTGAATTGAATTGAATTGAATTACCTGGTTGACGCCATTAACCGCCATCACTGGTCGTTCCCCTGCGCGAAGTCAAACATATATCTCGTTAGAAGTAGAAACCAGAGAGAATAGAAAACGAACATAATTAACGGCTCTATAATGCTCTAGGGTTTGGTTTGGGTTCAATTGGGGGATTTGGTTAATTCGAGAAATCAAAGAGATGCGAAAGAGTAATAAATAATGAGAGAGGGGGAGAAGAGTGTATACCAGAAGAGACGATTCGGTTACGCTGATTTGTAGAAGAAGAGGAAGAAGAAGAAGCGGGATCCATGGGAGGAAGAAGAAGAAGAGAGAGAGATCTGTGTGTGACTGTGAGAGAGAGCCAACGGGGAATCGCAAAGAGGTTTTTGTGAGATTGATTTTAATTTTTTGAAACAACGAAAACTCTCTTTCTCTCTATTTTGCAACTGTTGTGGGGTCCGGGTTCGGGTCGTCTCTAGTTTATATATAAACTCGCGTCGATTAGAGTTGGTTCTTCCTTTCCCTTTGGCTTTCCTTTTATAAAGGGCGGTTTGAGCCTTTTCGGTTTCTTCAATGTTTCCCAATAAAAACTGTACTATTCTCCTTTTTCGAATATGTTCATTTTGTTCAATGCTTTTTCTTCACAAGTCTGAACTTCCCAAAAAGAAAACAAACAAATTTCAAAAGTCAAATCTTTATGTAAAGCCAATGCATGGATGGAATTAACTTATCCGAGATTCGATTCGTCATCCGTTACGAAATTTTTGAACGTTCAAAAGTTCTGAAGTCTGAGGAATTCAAATCTCTGAATTGTTCGCTTTCTTTTTTTAACGCCTAATTCATTTATTGCATTGAAATCGGATACAGAAAAACTGATATAATTAACATCGGACAAAAAGTATACAATGCAGATACACAGAGAACACGTGATAATGAATGATGAAAAAGTTGTTTTACATGTTTAATAGTACTA
The DNA here is from genome assembly GCF_000633955.1 of Camelina sativa. Taxonomy (NCBI): domain Eukaryota; kingdom Viridiplantae; phylum Streptophyta; class Magnoliopsida; order Brassicales; family Brassicaceae; genus Camelina; species Camelina sativa. The sequence continues at coordinate 24,048,133 of NC_025686.1, read as the reverse complement.
AAACTTTACTTGCTAAAACTGATTAATTCTTTTCTTCTTTTCATTTTAGAGTCAGTTCCAATATGTGGGATCCTTTTTGACTCCATAGTCGTCTAATTTTGTCAATGATATACTGATTTTTCTAAGTGATTAGTCGTTTTTATGATCCCATATTGCTAATGGGGCATTGATTAATTTGTCACACCCCAAGCTCCTTTCCGGACCTTATCATTAGTACTCACGATCGCAACATTCAAAAGCTGTGTTTGAGTGCAAAATAAGACGTCAAAGGCACGGGCACCACATTACTTATGTGGGATCCGATGAAAATGGCCATGACCAAATGACTTTTGATCCTAAATAATCTTTTTTACCCATGAAGACCAAATGACTTTTTGATCCTAAGTAATAAATTTTACCCAATTAACACCAACTTTGTCGTTCGGTGGTTCAAATCCATCGTTCTATGTGTGTGCATCTTCTCCAATATTCCATAAAATACAAGACCAAAAACATTGTATTTCCTTCACACCCAAAAAAAAAAAAACTAAAACTTGACATGGAAGCTGGAACAACTTATTATGTATTCCTTGACCATAAGGTAAATACGTAATGATAGTCGTTAAGTAGGGTAGACTAGACCCATTATATAGCAGGGACATCCAAGAGTTGTATTACAGCTCAAACAAGTGTAAGTTTGTTTTCTTTTCTTGCTTGTAAAACATATCTTTCATCCAAACACCAAATTCTCATGTTATAAAACTACTTCCTCTGTTAAGTATACTACGGCCGGTGGAATGAATACTTCGATTCCATGCATGGCTCAACTTTGAACTTTTCATAACAAGATGGAATGGCACACCTTCGATCAGTTCGATGTCAGGTTCTAATATCGACTTTTTATATTTGTACGTGTAAAAAATTATTATATGTGCAAAATTGTGAAGAATGGAGGAAGTAATTAATATATACGTATTTTTTTATGTCATGGAAGATTCATGCAACGAACGACAGAAACGCGGTAATTAAAGGGAGATAAAAATAGGTTTAAATGGGTGTTCAAGCCATAAATGGGATGAACAATTTTCTTTCTTACTATTAATTAACTTTCTTTTTCCTCATTCCCCCATTTTACAACGTCCCTTCTTTCTTTAGCCCCAAGCTTCCGTTTTTCTTCATCTTTTTCTTTTTTCACAATCTCAAACCCATACAGGGTAAAGAAGCACAAGGAGGCAGAAAGAGGAGAAGGGGCTTATGTTCTTGCTTTCGCATTGTGCGATTTCTTAACCTCTTTTTCATTTTTTAAAAAAATTTAATTTGTTTGCGTACGTCTCATAATAGCTTTTTTGCCTTTGTGTTACAAACAGGATTTGATTAATAAACACAGATATGCTGAGGTTTATCATCCTTTTGTCCTTTTTTATACACTCATGTGTTGGGGCTCCCAGGGCTCCTGCTGCTGCCGCGGCTGTTCCTGCCAAGAAATGGCTCACCCTTAACGGTATGTATCATTTTACTTTACATGTATGATTTTTTATTCTTGGTAGTATACATATGATGAACATGCTCGTAGTACATAACCATATTTGTTTGTTTCTTATAAGAAGCCATACCTCTCTTTTGTCTTTCAGGACTAGAGCCTGCGGTTGTCGCTAGAGGCGGATTCTCTGGTCTTTTCCCGGAGTCAAGCGCCCCTGCAAACGACATGGCTGTTAGCACCAGCTCGCCTGGCCTCACGATGTTATGCAACCTTCAGATGACTAAGGACGGTGTGGGTCTTTGCTTGTCAGATATCAGACTTGACAATGCAACCACCATCTCAACGCTCTTCGCCAAAGCCCAAAAGACTTACAAGGTCAACGGTCAGGACCTCAAGGGATGGTTTGTCATTGATTACGATGCCGAAACCATCTTCTCCAATGTCTCTCGTATGTCTTCTTTCTCTTTTTTTACCTTCAACACTACTCTCCCTCTCCACCACCAGTACACATTCTCATGTTTTGTATTCTTGAGCAGTCATCCAGAACATCTTCTCTCGTCCCAGCATCTTCGACGGCCAAATGCCGGTTTCCGCTGTGGAGGACGTCCTCGGAACCAAGCCTCCCAAGTTCTGGTTGAGCGTTCAGGTACCACTTCTTCTCTTATGAGCATATGATTGAGCAACATAGGGAACGTACAATCTTGTTGATTCATTAAAAATAAATAAAATCATATATGCAGTACGATGCCTTCTACATGGAACACAAGTTAAGCGCAGCCGAGTACTTAAGAAGCTTGCAATTCCGCGGCATTAATGTCATCTCATCTCCGGAGATCGGTTTCTTGAAGAGCATAGGGATGGACGCAGGCAGAGCCAAGACAAAGCTCATCTTCGAGTTCAAAGAACCTGAGGCAATTGAGCCCACCACCAACAAGAAGTACAGCGAACTTCAACAGAACCTCGCAGCAATCAAGGCCTTTGCTTCAGGCGTTCTTGTACCCAAAGACTACATTTGGCCCGTTGACACGGCTAAGTACCTTAAACCCGCCACCACCTTTGTGGCTGATGCTCACAAAGCCGGTCTAGAGGTCTATGCTTCTGGTTTTGCCAATGACATGCGCACCAGCTTCAACTACAGCTTTGATCCCTCAGCTGAGTATCTCCAGTTTGTGGACAATGGCCAGTTCTCTGTTGATGGCATCATCACCGATTTCCCGCCAACAGCATCACAAGCCATTAGTGAGTTAACTTCATCTTATATAGATGTATCCACAAATATTTGGTTATTAGGAAGAAGCTAACGCCCCACACGTCTGTGTTCTTGCAGGTTGCTTTTCTCACCAAAAGGGCAATCTCCCCAAAATAGGGAATGCGTTAGTTATAACTCACAATGGAGCAAGCGGGGACTATCCAGGCTGCACTGATCTGGCTTACGAGAAAGCAGTCAGTGATGGAGCAGACGTGATTGACTGTTCTGTTCAGATGTCCAAAGACGGAATTGCTTTCTGCCATGATTCTGCAGACCTCACAGCAAGTACCACCGCTATGACTACCTTCATGTCCCGAGCCACCAGTGTTCCTGAGGTCCAGCCTACCAACGGCATTTTCTCTTTTGATCTCACCTGGGCTGAGATTCAATCTGTGAAGCGTAAGAAACTGGTTTCTTTTCTATAGATTTATGAAACTATCTGATACTTGGTTAAACCACTGACATAGGATTTATTTCTCTTCAGCACAAATTGGGAACCCCTTCACTTCCACGGGCTTCGTAAGAAACCCAGCAAACAAGAACGTTGGGAAGTTCACAACTCTTACTGAATTTCTTGAATTCAGCAAAGCAAAGAAAGTTCCCGGAGTTATGATCAACATAGAGGTAAGCCTTTTTTTGAACTCCCAAATGCTTTTAAATTTTACTCAAGGAAGCTCCTCTAACACCTTGTTTGTTAACAGAATGCTGCTTATTTAGCCTCAAAGAAAGGCTTAGGAGTTGTTGACGCAGTTAAGTCGGCTCTGGCCAATTCCACACTCGACAAGCAATCTACTCAGAGGGTTTTAATTCAGTCAGATGACAGCTCTGTCCTGGCTAGTTTTGAGGCTGTTCCTCCGTACACCAGAGTCTTGAGCATTGACAAGGAGATTGGAGATGCTCCCAAGCCATCCATCGATGAAATAAAGAAGCATGCAGATGCCGTGAATCTCAAGAGAACTTCCCTCTTCACCGTCTCCCAAAGCTTTGTCACAGGGAAAACTAATGTGGTGGAGGAAATGCACAAAGGGAATATCTCTGTTTACGTTTCGGTGCTGAGGAACGAGTACATCTCCGTAGCATTCGACTACTTCTCTGATCCTACGGTTGAGCTTGCAACATTCATTGCAGGGAGTGGCGTTGATGGAGTCATCACGGAGTTCCCTGCCACCGCTACTAGATACTTGAGTAAGTCATGAAAAAACAATATATGCATAACCAAGATATGTACAAAACAGAGATAAAGGCTGATCAATTTATATTTGATGCAAATGCAGGGAGTCCATGCTCAGATTTGAACAAAGATCAGCCCTACGCCATCTTACCAGCAGAAGCTGGCGCTCTATTAGCCGTGGCAGACAAGGAAGCACAACCACCGGCTGGTGCCCCGAACCCGCCTCTTGATGCCAAAGACGTGATTGATCCGCCTCTGCCTCCAGTTGCAAAATTGGAAGCCTCTAATGAAGCTGAAGGATCTAAGCCACATCCCCCTCCTTCAGGCACTGTTGCTATCGCCGCTAATCTCGGCCTTTCCTTGCTGGCAATGCTGGCCTTGGGAGTCCTCTGTGTTGCGTAAATATAGATTGATGCAAACAGTTTGTAATATGAAATCCTCTTGTTGACACTTATGCTACATGTTTTTATTATACGTTACTACAATTTACACACACATGCACACAACGATCAAATGTGCTCTTGACGATTAGTTCAGAAACTGGAATCTTGACTATCTACCAAATTTTGTNAAAAAAAAAAAAAAAAAAAAAACTATCTACCAAATTTGAATATTTTGTCTTCTATTTTCCCTGACAAACCCTCTCCACAAGGTTTTCCTGCATCTACTAAAATCACCTTAACAGTTGTGTTGTGTAATCGGATCACAATATCAAAGACAGTTTCTCACTTGTTTCTTCTGAGTGGAGTAAATTTTTTTCACTCTCACTATCCCTAGTATTTTGAGCAAAACTCAAAAGTGCCTCCTGCATAGTTTTAAAGAAGTAAATGGGAAAAGACACACATGAGGAAAACAAAATCACATTTGCTTGCTTAGATTGACCAAACATGTGGTACGATGATGTATTTATGTTTATTGCTTTATATAATTACAGTATCTTATACCCCTCCCCTACTTTACAAGTTAGCTTTGCCGTTAAGAAGATAAAATATTGTTGTCCTTAACATCCCACTTCTTCTGTTGTTCCATGGTATAAGCCAGTATTAAGCACGCCCTTCACCTTCACAGGTGCTTCATCTCAAGGCCGGTCCAGTCCTGGACCATTTCCATCTAGAAATCGGAACAACCTGTTATTCAAGAAGCCCTTGTTTTTGTTTTCTCATTCTCGACTTCTTCATCCAAGGGCTTCTTGATTTCTTTATCTAATCCACTTGTTTTTGTTTTCTCATTCTTGACTTTTTCATCCAAGGGCTTCTTGAATTCTTTATCTAATCCACTTGTTTTTGTTTTCTCCTTCTCAACTTCTTCATCCAAGGGCTTCTTGATTTCTTTATCTAATCCACCTTGTTTTGATTTCTCCTTTTCAGCAGCATTCTTCTTGGCTTCTGCCTCGAGTTGTTTTCCGTTTTCTTCGTGTGCACGATTGAACAGTCTTACAAAGTTTAGCAGAGTCGACACCACTGCAATTTACAACCACTCACTAGATTCAGAAAACTTTTGGAACACATGGTTTCACATTAAGCTACTGAAAAGGATTGCATACCTTGTTCAAAAGGGCACTTAGCAGGGTCTTCACCAAAGTAAAGAATTAAGCCATCCACGTTTCTTCCCTGCAATACATTGTTTATTTATTCTGACCAAGTTCTCAACCAAAGGTAGATCAGAGCAGGTATATTATATCTATTGCACATTGGGCTTTTGGGGACATACCACTCCTGAATATAGTGAAGCCAAGCACCTTACTTCTGCTTCTGCATAATGAAGGAACTCCTTCAATATCTGAGAATATTTTTGAAAGCCTTGATTAATATGATATCAAACAAGAATGAAAGGAATCAATTATCAACTCTCTAGTGTCAAACATGTTGCATGGTTCATAGTTAGTTATTATAAAGAATATTTCTCTTAAACTTCACTAGCCACATAATTTTTTTACTGTCTACCCTCGTTGGCCTGCTTATCTTTCTTATTAGACTTGATTATTCTCCCAGTAAACGGTATGTGTTTCTTATGAAGATCAATTTTTCATACATATTTTCTGTTCCCTTGCAAAAGCCTTGATAGAGAAAACTACCATCAATGACAGCAATACCTCGTTAAAATTATGTGAGATTGGGCCATCATTTTCGGACATGGATAGTTCCTGAACAACTTTCTCCAGCCCCTTGTTTATAGCTTGCATCTCTTCTGCCAGAAACTTCAGTTGAATCTGTATCAAACTTCAGGAAATTAACGCCCGTTTCAAGTTTTCTTATAGATTTCCGCAGAAACATGAAAATTTAAAACTAAATACCTTTGTTGCCGGCTCCAGTGAGGATAGTTCTTTTGTGAAATCTAAAACTTCTGGAATTTTTTCAGCAAGTATCTGTAAAAGATTCCATCAGACTATATATTTCGCTATATCTACGTAGTACATCCATAAAGCTACAGAAGCACAGACTAAAATAGCTACCTTGCATAGATAATGCATTAGAGTCATACGGTTGTTACGTGCCCTTGTTTCACTGAGTTTTGGCAGACTGTCCAATTTAAACCCAACCGCAGCACCTAGGCAAAAACTACTTTGAGAGCAGGATAAAAGATAAAATACAGAGTTGATACATTCCATTGCCAAACTCACCCCTAGCCGTTCCTTGGTTTAGGGCGTTCCCAAGAGATAAAATTGTCTGCATTATTCTTTTAAATTTTTCAGAATTTTTTACCTGATGAAAAGAGGAACAAAAGAGCATCAG
>NC_025686.1:24003798-24037010 GCF_000633955.1 Camelina sativa | reverse complement strand
GACTATAATAGCTACCTTGCATAGATAATGCATTAGAGTCATACGGTTGTTACGTGCCCTTGTTTCACTGAGTTTTGGCAGACTGTCCAATTTAAACCCAACCGCAGCACCTAGGCAAAAACTACTTTGAGAGCAGGATAAAAGATAAAATACAGAGTTGATACATTCCATTGCCAAACTCACCCCTAGCCGTTCCTTGGTTTAGGGCGTTCCCAAGAGATAAAATTGTCTGCATTATTCTTTTAAATTTTTCAGAATTTTTTACCTGATGAAAAGAGGAACAAAAGAGCATCAGTAAGACATGTTTTAATCATGTTGGGAGGTCACCTAGACTCANAATTTTTTCAGCAAGTATCTGTAAAAGATTCCATCAGACTATATATTTCGCTATATCTACGTAGTACATCCATAAAGCTACAGAAGCACAGACTATAATAGCTACCTTGCATAGATAATGCATTAGAGTCATACGGTTGTTACGTGCCCTTGTTTCACTGAGTTTTGGCAGACTGTCCAATTTAAACCCAACCGCAGCACCTAGGCAAAAACTACTTTGAGAGCAGGATAAAAGATAAAATACAGAGTTGATACATTCCATTGCCAAACTCACCCCTAGCCGTTCCTTGGTTTAGGGCGTTCCCAAGAGATAAAATTGTCTGCATTATTCTTTTAAATTTTTCAGAATTTTTTACCTGATGAAAAGAGGAACAAAAGAGCATCAGTAAGACATGTTTTAATCATGTTGGGAGGTCACCTAGACTCAGTTGAGTCTGACTTACCTGCTCTGCTGCGGAGTTCACAACACCTAGACTATTCTTGAGCTCAGAAATCTACAAAGTTCACAGAAACTTTAAGTACCACACTGAAAGGTCCAAAGAATCTTAATTAGCAGGGTATCAGCTTTCAGACCTGAGAGCAAAACTGCATTTTGAATGAGAATACTCTGAGCTTTGTTTCTATTCGCGGGACTTTCATCATTTCTAAGAAGAACTGTTCAAACAATTTCAAGAAGCATATTTGGTGTTAAATTCTAAAAAGCATAATGGTTACTCTTATGAGAATAGAAAATTTTCTAAGTTTTGTACCAGTTCACATTTTCCAAGCTTTTCCTTGTCACCATTGTACCCCTACAAACCAGTAACAAATGAAGATAAATCAAAAGAACATATAAAACCTGGATAACAGAACACCCATACTTTTTCTAGGGACAGATCAGCAGAACATAAATCTACGAGGGCACCTCTTATACCTTAAGTAATTCCATTTCTTCTCTTGTTGGGCAAAACTTAATTAGGTTCTCAACCTGATCAGTATCAAGAACCGCCTCTTCCAGGTTAAGCACTGCGTTCTGTCAATATATTAAAGACAGTTAGCTTTTAATTATCATGGGCAGAAATAGGGAGACATGGACGTTGTACCAAACATAGCTGCTATGATTACAGTACATCTTAAACCTGTAGAGCTTTATATTACCGTCAAATCCTGCAAAGGTACTTTCACTTTTGAAAGCATGATTTCACAATTGTATGCTCGTCGGTGATCAATCTGCAAATAAGAGTTTACTATTCAGTCTTTTAAACCACAGAGAAAGCAATCTTTTATGGAAAAAAAATGAAATCAGACACTATTACATACTAACTATTAGACATAATTTACCAGTTGGACTTTCTCGACTTTAGGTCCACGAGAGCTATTTAGTCTCGATTTTCCTGCCTGCTCTGGAGCAGATGCGGAGAAAAGACTTTCAAGCTCGGTCATGTCAATGTCAGGAGCCCTAAACAAATAGGTAACATATGATTGACTTGAAAATCATTAAAGAATCTGGAGGCATCAGAGTAATAAGTGACAACAAGGTGAACAATGCATACTTGGAAGCTTCACTAGACATTTGTGTTTCAGCCCATAAGCTCCCATTGACAGCTCTTGTCAGTTTCAGCCAGTGGTATGGCTTCAACTTTTTGGTTGGATTATTCTTTTGATTAACACGTAACATTCGCCCTTTTCCCGATGAAAGAGGTCCAGTTGGTAAAGCAGGCGTTGGAGGAACATTAGGACCAGAAGACTGGGATGAATTGGTTCCTAACTTTGGAGGAGGAGGAGGTGGTGCTGACGGTGCCCTAGTCTGACCTAATGGTGGCGGAGGTGGTGGTGCGGTTGGAGGAGGAGGAGAGGCAGAATGGGTGGGAAGCGGGGGAGGTGCAGGGGGTGCACTAGGTGAACTTTTAACAGCTGAGAATCCATTAGATTGCGGTGTTGGAGGAGCGGGAGGAGGGGGAGGAGGGGGTGAAGAGGCATGAACAATTGGTGCTGGCGGTGGGGGTGGTGGAGGGGGAACTTTAGTGACTATGTTCTGGTCTGAATGCTGCATTGGAGGGGGAGGGGGAGGAGGAGGAGGAACCGGTCGAGGCAAAGCAGGCATTTTTTCTGAATTAGACACTGGAGTAGGTGACCTCTCCGGTTGTCCAAGATTTGAAGCCACGGCATCGGAAGCTCCTTTATGAGGTGCATTAGTAGGACCGAGTGAACTTACTGTCTCAGATTTTGATGGTTTGGCGGGAGTAGCTGATGATGCTTGAGGTGACAGGGACGATGAAATTGTTGTACTAGAAGATGGTTCAGGACATTCATGGGATGTAGAAGCAAGGGGAGATGTTGTAGGCAGAGTACTGGGATTTGTTTGGTGAAACGTAGAGCCTGCTAATGACATCCAAGAATTTCCTTGTGAAAGAGGCTCTGTTGGTGGGACAACAGAGTGCTCCAATTGCTCTGAAGGTTTAGAAGGAGCAGCTGGAAGTGGAGGAGGATCTGGGGGAGGTGCTCCTGATAGAGTCAACGGTGGTCTTGCAGGATGAGGTGGTGACGGTGTCGATGGCAGAAGCGTGACCGCTTTCCCATTGTTTGCAGAAGGAGGACTATTTAGTTCTGAAGATTTAGCGTCCAAAAGAGGTTTAACTGTTGCGGAATGATGCACAAGCTTCAGAGAAGGGGACTCTTGACTTAACAACTTTGTTGCATCCTGGCTGGCGGTATTTTCCTGATTACTTATCTGAAGGACAGAATGCAGATCTTCTGCTATAAACTTCTTGACTGTATCGTCAGTAGGAAGCTTTTCTGGTGTGTCGATTGTTTCCACCTCGGACACTGAAGACAATTTGAGCTTTGCACTATTTTCCATTGCTGCGTGTTTTACAATATCATGGATACTTTTGGGGCTTAACCCTTGTAGTCTTGGGCTTGAATTACCATCAGGTCCTTCTTGAACAGCATTTGCAATGGCTAACTGCTGAAGCATATTGCGTGTGGCATCCGTCTGATCAGACCAGTCAACTTGATTGAATAACTCATGAACTTTGGAAAAGACTTCTATAGGAAGACCATCTTTCTCTTCCAAGCACGAAAAGTTCATCAAGTCAACAGACGAGGCAGCATCCATATCTGAGAAGAGAAGCTACACAGAGAAAGTACTCTTTGTGAGCCCTAAATTACAAAGTAGTAGCTATATGAACCAAGTACAGAGAACATGAACTACATGAGTACATACCTCAACTCTGAACCCGTTTGGGAATTCTTTTATATGCCATAATTTGTCGACTTCATCACGGTTGAGCATCAAAATGTTTGACCTAATAAAAGCAGTGTTGAAAACCACTCGAAACATCATCACCTCTCTTTCCATGTCGTCGTTCAAACTGAGGCACTCGATCACGATATCACCTTGCACATGACAATTAATGTCAATCTTGACTAGTTCACATTCTGCCTGCGTTGAGAAAACAACATCGAAACGCCATTAAATCATATTGCAAACATGGAAAAAGAGCTAAAAAGCACAAGAAACACACAAAAATACCTGCTTGTAGACTCTCAGGTGTTTCCCTTTCTTGGGGGTAGAGTACAAAAGCTTGGGCTTTTTATCATCTACAAAAAACGGATCCTGGCCATAGATTCGGAACATAGGGCGAAAACCTACTTGTCCACTAACATCAGGAATAAATCTCAAAATAACACAATCCATGGTGAGAGCCCTATCCAGTGGAGGCCATTCAGAGACCAAATTCCTTCTCGAAACATACTGTAGATAGCGAAGCTGAGAAGGAATCGGGTTCAAAGGTGAGAACAAACGCAGAAGCTCACGCGGAGCCTGCTTGTAGATCATGTCCAAGGTCTTGTACTCACCACTATACTGTTTCCGGTATATAAGGAGGGAAGCTAGCATAAAAGCTAAAACTGGCCAAGCCCCGCTTTCACAATGCATAAGCAACAAGTTATTTGGGCCGAGTGAGAGCCAGCTTTCACTTGACCGGAGAAAATGGTGCATCATTTCCACAGGCAACAACGAGCAGCCTTCGTAGTGCCGAGGATAATCCATTATAGTCAAGCCATGTTCTGACAAGACATCAGCCATCACACTTCGAGAACCCCCTTCACGGAAATTAAACACGAGAGAGGACGCTTCAGGGAAGTGCTCCTGTAGTTGATTCACAACTCCCCCCATATATACTTTGTAGTTGTCTTCATCCCATGAATCGGTAGAGAAGCAGCAATCAAACACTACAAACACACACACACACAAAAAAAAACCCTTATCTTCAGTTCAATGTCTTTTTTGCCAATCATTGATTATATGAAAATTTTCATATCTTAATTATCCATAAATTTCTAGGCTTTATCTTAAATATCAAGCAAGTTCTAGGCTTTAACACAGATATAAGCAATGGTATAACTTTTAGTACGATCTGACTAGAGCTATGAAATTTTTAAGACAAATCTCATAATGGGTATACATAGTGGACCACTGGACCTAGATGGAAGATGAAAATTCCAAACTTTTCAGATACACAATCCCAGAAGACCGAGAAGTGCAATGAGCTAGGCAAAAAAACAGAGGAACAGGAAGAAACACATACCAAAGACTCTGTCGCATATCTCGAGCAAACCATCTGGAGGCTTACGGTAGAACAATTTACGAAACAACGCCATTTCTTAGCATACAAAAAAATCCCAAACCCTCGAATCCAAAATCGACAACCTTGGTTTGTGTTTCCGTTTGATTCCAGAGTTTTGTAACGAAAAGTTGTCTTTTTTTTTGTTTTTGTTTTGGTTTGATTCTGTTAGGTGATGTTGATTTGTTGTGTGTTGTGATGGTGATGAGATGATCTTTAGAGAGAAGAAGGAAAAGGTCAGCTGGCGCTTTGTATGACGTGGATCCCACGATCAGCCGCCATCTCTCTACCGGGCCCTGACACGTGTCTTCTCATCTACGGACGAACCGGCATTAATCTCTCTCAGCCCATTTAATCCTTTTAATGGGCTTTTTCATTTAGGCCCTTTAGTTAAAACCACTGCTCTCTCTTGCATTGTTCTTTCCTTTGTCTCTCCAATTGCAAGTTTCAGACTTTTGAATCCCCAACTGTTGTGAGTTAACGATTTTAGCATACGTTTTTCTTTAAATAGTGAGTGAGGCTATTTTTATCCAGAAAATGAGCTCTGAATCTGATGATCAGTTAGTTTTTAACTTTTAACTACTTTGATGGTTTTTTTTTTGTTTTCTTCTTATTCGCGGACATCAAGGCGCCAGTTTGGGGGCTAACGTTAGTCAGATGAATGAATGATTCTCAATTTCCAAGGTTGTGTGTGACAGAGTCAAAAATGAAAAAAGTGATATTTTTACATTAATAAGCCAAAAACCTTTTGCTGAAATGAGAAACCACAACAACCACCCACTCCTCCACTCACCAAATCCATTGACAACTTTGGGATATTTGGAAATAATTCACAAAAGTATGATACAGATTCCATTTCCTATTATTACTACTTGTACTCACTAGCAATATACTTTACCTAATTAATATAATCTCCCCACATCTCTCTTTTTTTGACTTTCAACGACTCTCTATTTCTCTTTCCCACTTTCTCCAGTGTCCATATACGATACAACCAAAAACTCAACTCTCCAACTCTCCCAAACTTTTCAAACCCTTATCTTCTTCTTCTTCTTCTGAATATCTTAACTTCTGATCAAACTCTGATTTTTTCATTATTTTGAAGCTGTGCACGTGAAAGGGATCTCAAATGTATTCTAAACTATCACCTCTCTACCCCGTGATTCCATTATGTCTTTTCTTCTGTTCACACAGTCTGTCTTCTTTCTGATCTTTCCCATCTATCCCTTTCTCCAGCTCCAGACACCAGATTATGGGGTTGTCTCTATGGGGATCTCTCCTGTTCTTCTCCTTCTTCGTCAAGCATCTGACCAGCCAAGATCCCAACACCGACGCCTTTCATCTCTCTCACTTCTTCTCTGCATTGAGATTACCGCAAGTTCACACTTTTTCTTCTTCGTGTTCATGGCCAGGAGTGGTTGTTTGTGACACTAGAGACAACGTGCTCCATATTTCGGCTACTGGGTTGAACCTATCTGGTTCCATCCCTGACAACACCATTGGCAAAATGAGTAAGCTCCAAACTTTAGATCTCAGTGGAAACAAGATTACCTCTCTGCCCTCAGATTTGTGGAGTCTGAGCTTCCTCGAGGCTCTCAATCTCTCTTCCAACCAGATTTCTGAGACTCTTCCCAGCAACATCGGCAATTTCATGTACCTTGAGACGCTTGATCTTTCTTTCAACAGCTTCTCTGGTGAAATCCCTGCCGCTATAAGCTCCCTTGTCCGTCTAACAACTCTCAAGCTCAACAACAATGGTTTTCAGTTTGGTGTCCCTCCAGGACTTCTCAATTGCGGATCTCTAGTCTCCATCGACCTCTCATCCAACCAACTCAGCGGGTCTCTGCCTGCTGGTTTTGGTTCAGCATTCCCACATCTAAAAAGCTTGAACCTTTCACGGAATCTGTTTCAGGGCTCATTGATAGGAGTCTTGCATGAAAACGTGGAAACACTTGATCTGAGTGAAAACAGATTTGATGGCCATATCTTGCAGTTAATACCCGGCCACAAACACAACTGGTCTAGTCTGATTCATCTTGACTTGTCCAACAATCGCTTTGTAGGCCATATATTCCATGATTTGAGTTCAGCTCATAAGCTGGAACACCTTAACCTCGCGTACAATCGTTTCAAGGCACAAGAGTTCCCGCAAATCGGGAAGCTTTCAGCGCTGCATTATCTGAATCTATCCAGGACCAATCTCACTCATATCATACCGCGTGAAATCTCGCGGCTGAGTCATCTGAAGGTTCTTGATCTCTCCTCCAATAATCTCACTGGCCATTTGCCAATGTTGAGCCTCGAGAACATTGAGATACTTGATCTCTCGCTGAATAAGCTAGACGGAGACATTCCAAGGCCAGTTCTTGAGAAACTCCCCATGATGCAAAGGTTTAACTTCTCTTTCAACAATCTAACCTTTTGCAACCCCAACTTCTCACAAGAAACAATCCAGGGATCCTTCATTAACTCCACAAACAACTGCCCCTTCGCTGCAAAGCCGATTGTTATAAATAGTAAGAAAGTCAACAAGAAGAAGACAGGGCTTAAGATTGGTTTGGGATTAGCAATCTCCATGGCGTTCTTACTTGTAGGACTGTTGATCATACTTGTGACTTTAAGAAGTAGAAGAAAAACAAGAACTTGGGCAACAAAGCTAGCCACAAACAACAACACAGAACCCAACTCGCCAGACCAAAGTGATTCAATCACGTACATCAAGCAAGCAACACAAATCCCTGTGGTAATGATCGACAAGCCATTGATGAAGATGACACTTGCAGACCTCAAGACTGCGACTTTCAACTTCGATAGAAGCACAATGCTATGGGAAGGCAAGTCTGGTCCTACTTACGGAGCAGTCCTAGTCAGTGGATTCAGAGCAGCTTTAAAAGTTATCCCAAGTGGAACCACATTAACTGATATGGAAGCCTCGATAGCCTTTGAACGCCTCGCCAGAATCAATCACTCAAACCTTGTCCCGCTATGTGGATACTGTATAGCTACAGAGCAAAGAATTGCGATTTACGAGGACCTCGACATGGTTAATTTGCAAAGCTTACTCCATAACAACGGAGACGATTCTGCACCGTGGAGACTTCGGCATAAGATAGCTTTAGGGACGGCGAGGGCTTTAGCTTTCCTTCATCATGGATGCATCCCTCCAATGGTTCACGGAGAAGTGAAGGCTGCAACAATCTGGTTAGACTCTAGCCAAGAGCCACGCTTAGCTGATTTTGGTTTAGTCAAACTCATGGACGAGGGGTTTCCCGGTTCCGACGAATTAGACGGGTACACACCACCGGAGCAGGAGCGAAATGTTTCTCCGACTCTAGAATCCGATGTGTATAGTTTTGGAGTTGTTTTGCTTGAGCTCGTGAGTGGGAAGAAGCCGGATGAAGAAGAATTGGTGAATTGGGTGAGAGGATTGGTGAGGCAAGGGCAAGGATTGAGAGCTATTGATCCAACGATGATAGAGATAGGCTCGGAGGAGGAGATTGCGGAGGCGGTGAAGATAGGGTACTTGTGTACCGCCGATCTGCCATGGAAGCGACCTACGATGCAGCAGGTGGTTGGACTTCTCAAAGACATTTCTCCAAACAGTTGATGGGCCAGTTAGTGGGCCTTAATACTGGGCTAATCACACACTTAACATAAATATTAACATGGTCTCACAAAAAAAACTCTACAGCTTGTAATGTTTATTGTTGATTTTTGTGATTTTAGAAGAAATGAGAGAGCGGTTTATATGTAAAGCAACTACTACAATACAACACCTTTGCTTTATTGAGAAGAAGTTTTGCTTAAAAATGAGATTCAAAGGTAGAAACGAAGAGTGGGGATTAGAAGATATCAATGTCCAAGTCCATAGAATTAACAAGCACACCATCATCCTCCCACTTTATGTCTTTGGCATTTGGATCTTTCTCTATTATGCGTAACGGTGCATCTAATGGTGGAGGGCTCTGCATTGCAATCACTTTATTGTATTAGGCCAACAAATACAATACGGGCTGATTTATATAACACTTTATTAGTCCCCTACCATGCATCGTATGAGAGGCCAATTGATCCCGCGGAAGAAAGCGTGCTGCTTTATCTCATTTGCACCACCTTTCGATCCTAACCGGCTGCTCGGATCTCTATTTAACAATGTGTTGATCAACTGTCTACCTACAAGACTTACCTGCACAAACACATATGGTTATATACTTATATTAGTATTTTTCTACGTTGGGTGCATTGGAAGACACACATGTTATTAACAAGAAAGCTCACAGGGATACTGCTGGGGAAGGTGAGATCTTTGTGCAAGATGTTGGCAAATGTCTTTTGCCTATTCTTGCCCCTGAAAGGTGTGCGACCATAAAGCATCTCATACAACAAGATACCTAAAACAAACACATACACAAAAGAGATGAGCATATTAGAAGGGGTTGTGACGTGAATCGTTATCATAATCAGGTAAGATGGTTGTCGATTATACCAAGTGCCCACCAATCAATAGCACTTGTATGACCAGCACCCGTGATTATCTCCTGAAACCATTATGTAAACCATGAGTAGAATACCCAAAATCTGAAACACATTGAGGCAGATGCAAAGGACGATTTGCAAGAGATAAACATTAAGTGCATTATCGTACAGGTGCAATGTATTCTTCAGTCCCTACGAAGGAGTTTGACTGGGTACTTGGTTCTGCGACAAATGTTGGTAGTGGTTGACTTTTGGATTTCCTTCTTTTGCTAGGTGCAGCCGGAACAATTAGCTGCACAGGATAAGTCTCCTAATTATAACATTTCTGTAACTTGCCAATAAATAAGAGTAGAGTTGAATAAAAAAGCACCTGGGGTGTGCAGTTCGTCATGAATGATAAATCAAAGTCAGCTAATACAATGTGTCCATCCTTCTTGAGCAGTATATTTTCAGGCTTCAAGTCTCGGTATACTATTCCTATTTATGGAACATATATACAAATATTTAAACGAAACAATAACTCAAATTATTGGACGATGACGAGACTACTTAAAGTCTGTTGCAATTTATAAACAAGGGATGTTTAGATCAACACACACAATGAATCACCAAAAATAAGATATTTTTTCTGCAGTTTATTTACCTAAGCAGTGAAGATATTCTAAGCCGATAACGACCTCTGCTGCATAGAACCTGATGACAGAGATTGATTAAATTGACACATAAGTGCAGATAAAAAAATGACAATGAGGTTTATAGACTTCATCAGTTATCTAAGAAACAGCTACCTAAATTACTGATATAGGATGCTAAGTTTCCTTGTTAACATATCCCCTCTTTAGTTAATACATAACCAGGAGATCTTGTCTTACACACTATACATTTAGCTCAAAGAAAATAACAAAATAGGATACCTTGCAGAGTCCTCTGTTAATATTTTCATAGGTTGTTTGTCAAGAAGTGCAAACAACTCTCCACCTGGGCAGAAGTCTGTAATCAAACAGACGTGTGTAGATGTCTGCGGAGACGAAGAAAAACACTTCAGCAATGAAACAGAAGAACTGATATGATGCAAACAAAAAGAAAATTATCTACCTGAAAGGAAGCGTAGAGAGTAGGAAGGAAAGGATGATCCAGAAGGGCAATTATTTCCCTTTCGATGCATGCTCGGTGAGCCTGCATAATGCTGCATGTCGTCAATGAGAGAAATAATATAAATGTTGCATTTTCCAGCTTTCCCTCTCTATAGGAAACTCATTCTCCATCATATACCTTGTTACGATTCAACATCATTGTTTTCTCCATTGCTTTCATGGCATACAATTCACCTGTGCCCTTCAGCTCAACCAAATGAACACTAGTTTTCCAACCAAAAAACAAAAAAAAAAAAGTCAATCATATAAGTCTATACTAACTACTAAGTAAAAGGAGATTCAAGGATAGTTTGAACTTCAAGTTTATTGTTATGGACAATGTTAATATGTCATACCTGCCAGTATCACCGGAGCCCAATGGTTTAATTGGTTTGAAATGATGTAGTCCCACTGTTTCTCCACTTGCTTGGATCTGCAAACGAGACTGTCAAAATAAGAACAGGGTGACTGAGAAACCGAATAAGAAGTAATGTCGTTTGATGCATGCCTTTTTAATTGCTTTCCAGGACGTACTCTCCTTATTGTGAGGCAGAGGATAGACAGGCCTCGAGTGTGCAGCCCACNAAAAAAAAAAAAAAAAAGTCAATCATACAAGTCTATACTAAGTAAAAGGAGACTCAAGGATAGTTTGAACTTCAAGTTTATTGTTATGGACAATGTTAATATGTCATACCTGCCAGTATCACCGGAACCCAATGGTTTTATTGGTTTGAAATGATGTAGTCCCACTGTTTCTCCACTTGCTTGGATCTGCAAACGAGACTGTCAAAATAAGAACAGGGTGACTGAGAAACCAAGTAAGAGGTAATGTGGTTTGATGCATGCCTTTTTAATTGCTTTCCAGGACGTACTCTCCTTATTGTGAGGCAGAGGATAGACAGGCCTCGAGTGTGCAGCCCACAGGTCTTCGGGCCGCTAAAATACATTGCAAATCGATCGAATTTATACTTTTACATCTTTGTCAAGTAATCATAAATAAGGAGATGTAAAAGATGCCTTACCGAATTAGCATCTGGAAGTTCTCTGACAGCTTCATCTACATTTGTTGCTGTAGCTTTCACCTGAATTATATATAACCAATGTGATAGTCTTCTTTGATAGAAAATAGATTTTACAATAAACCGCAGTAGGAGATTAACAACGTACCAATTTAGAACTCTGCATCTCTGTTTTCTCAGACAAACGATTTTGGAGGGGCTCTACATGATCACTTCCATCAAGCTGTACACCTATGAAGTATTGAAGCTCTCCCTAATGATGAAAAAGGTCATGTAGTCAGAAAAAATGCACGGTTTTCTTCAAGAATCTGTATCTATAAATTACAAAAATCTCACGGCGACCTTTTGATCACGCATAGGTTGCAAATGGAATAAGTTCCAGAATTTCTTTCCTGCAATGGTTTCGAGTATTGATGACACATCTGCACTGAAATTTTATAATATGATCGTCCAAAAATGTTCAGTATAGATAGTTACCGCTTTTAGTATAGTTTATCAACTGCACAGTAATCTCCCTTTGATCCTTTATTGCGTCTCTTATCTTCTGGACAGTCGATTGATCGGTCTCTGGCCCCTGAAGAAACCTGAAGCCAACCATTTTGCACATATCCATATCATGAATAAACAAAAACACAGTCGGAGAAAACTGCATAACTAACAGACATGATGAACTTCATGAGTAAATAGATACAAAAAGAAGAATATTCACATACCGACAATTTCTCCCCAAAATCTCCTCGCGTGTATACTCTGTCAATTCAAGAAAGCTATCTGATGCAAAGATCTGCAAAGGAAACAAATTGCATCATCATTTCAAGGTTTTCTGCTTAAATAGTAGCACACTTGAATTAGAAAAAAAATCAATATAAGCAACATCTACAATTGATACAAAGAATTTTGAGAAAAGACCATGCATCTCAATTTTTAGACTGAAAACACACATACAATGGGATTATCAGGAAGACGAGGATCACTGATGACGAAATTCTTCTCTATCCGCTCAAGAGTGGTAGCTAGATCAATTCCTTGGCGTATATCCCTTTCTCTTTCCGAAAGGTCCCAGCTGTCCCTCTGCTCTATTACTTCTGTGCTCAACATCAATTCTTCAGGTTCCATATTTGCAACATCTTCATGCTTATTCGAGCTAGGCGATTTGAGCCTTGACCTGCACATTTCACGAGGTTTGATCACAAATCATTCAAATTATATATGTACAGCTTCACAATTAACTAACCAATCCATTTTAAAGCATACATTCTAAGGCCCAGCACAAGGTTACCAAAGTATACAAGAAATAAGACATTCCTTGAAGCATTTTATGTATATGGAGACTATGGAGGATTTGATGGTGAAAATACTCACCCCGTTGAAACACGTCCAGGTGTTTTGACCGGCTTTGAAGCCTCATCTGACTGCATAGTTTGTCTACCAGGTGTATCATTGCTCACAGAATCCCGCACTTGAGACTTGCGATGTCTTATTGTCTGCACGACCTCTGTAATGGAATCCAAAGCTTTCTCCTTCTGGCGAGCTGATACCATCAAGAACATTAGCTAAACTATATGATTGTTACTATCACAGAAGAAACTGTTAAATTTATGGAGAGATGCAAGGGAGCACAAACCATCATATCGAATCAGGGATTTGGAGAGTCCATTAGGCCTCAATTCTTTGTCGTTTACACCTTCTGTGTATTTGCTAACTTCGACCTGCATCCTGCATATGGAAGTGTCAAAATGATTGATAGAGGAGACAGTCGATTAACTAGGAAATAACAGGGAGGAATTAAGGGAGGTACCCAATAAACTTAATGGTGTTGCCCTGGTCGTCCTTGATAGGAGTGATTGTGAGAAGATTCCAGAAAGGAGTTCCATCTTTTTTGTAGTTTAACAGCCTTCCACAGTAACTTTTTCCATTCTTGACACTATCTCTGATTTTGGCAACCTCATTCTTGTCTGTATCCGGCCCTTGCAGAAACCGGCTGGCGTATTATCGAAAAAGTTATAAGAACTTTTAGAATAAGTTGGCATAGATTTCAAAAGCAATATTATGCTAAGTAGCAATTAAAGATGACACTAGAAAAAGATATGAGAGGAGCCGTACCAGTTTCTTCCAACAATTTCCTTGGAGGAATAACCAGTCATGGTGAAGAATCCACTGCTGGCATAGACAATGGGACAGTGTGGCTGAGTGGCGTCAGAGACAACAAAAGTCTGCTGCAACGTGGATAGAGCGGTTTTGAGCTCCTGTGATACTCTAGGGAAAGCCCCTGAATCAGAAGAAGTAGATTCTTCGGATGACCTCCTAGACATGGTCCTGCTTCGTTCCACTTCACTGGAGACCTTGAAACTAATGCCATCTTCTCCCGCCTCCGGCTTAACAGCTGATAAACCCCATTCAGCCGTTCTTTCAGTTAGCTTAGCGGAATCTTGAAACTCCATCCACTTACTACTGCTGCCTTTGACGTTGCCATCAAGAGGCGGCTGTGATGAAGAAGAAGTTGAAGATGATCCATGTGTCTCTTTTCCACTGGAGGGGTTAAAGACTTCAAGGGATCTACGTTCACTTAAAGCCTCCGTATCATTCAAGGGAGATGGAGGGGCTCTAGGCCTCTCCATAATGTATCTTTATTCTTTCTCTTTAGGCTAAACAAAGTAATGAATAGGCTGCAAATAAAAACCAGACACCACAGAAAAACAAAGTTAGATAGATAGATGAGGCAGGCACACCTGTAGGTTCCGAAAACAACTAATAAATGCCATTAAAGTCTTTGGAAACAAATCAACAAAACACGTTAAAGAAGTTGAAGTTTAATAATAAAAAGTTGAAAAATACCACAGAGTAGCTTTATTATCAGCTGCAACTCATGGATTTATAGTACAATGGCTTTAAAAAGGGCAATGACGATGAGAAAAAGCTTTCAGAGATAAACCAACTTTACAAAAAAAAAAACACACACACAACTGTACTGAGTTATATTATTTTGAGCTGAATAACGAAATCATGTTTCTGAGGCTACAAATGAGCGATGCGGAAGCCTGGGAGGATAGAGACATCACTATCAGTAATCAAACTCACATGGACCCAATTTTTTTTTTTTTTTTTTTCTCAATCAAAGAAGGACCACACTCTTGTTTCCCCTAAATACGTGCACTATTGTTTATCATTCCCTTAGGTCTTTACAAAAATTTCTCCGTCATCAACACATTTATTACGCCCCTCCCCTCACATCAATTTCACCAGTAAGTACAATATAATTCACAAAACAATCACACCACACACTGTTTTTTTCTCATTTCGGTTAAAATCATGTAATAATTCAAAAGTAAAACTTACTAATGTGGTAGAACATGCGCCATATCTGATTCGACGGAAGACGAACTCGACTGTGTGGCTTCTTCTTCTTCTCTCCCAAAGATGCTTTCGCAGACGACGAAATCGAGTAATTTTGTTTCTTCTTTCACTGTCTCTTTCAAAATAATGTTGCAGTTGCAGAGTCGGATCCCAAAGAGATATTTAAGGCCTTAAAGCCCAATTAGGCCTAGTGGGTCTTCATAATGGGCCTTATTAATTAAGATGTAGAAGTGAGTGAGAGAGACGAGGGAAACTGAAACTGAAGCTGTTGAGAAGAATGGAGGAAACAAAAAGCGGCGGCGGCGGTGTTAGGCTTCACGTCGGAGGATTGGGAGAAAGCGTTGGAAGAGATGATCTACTCAAGATCTTCTCTCCGATGGGAACTGTTGATGCTGTCGAATTCGTTAGGACTAAAGGTCGTTCCTTTGCCTACATCGACTTCTCTCCATCGTCCGAAAAATCCCTCAGCAAGCTCTTCTGCACGGTGAGCAAATACGATCTCTCTTTCCCTTTTTTTATTCCATTGCTGTGTTCTCTTGTTCTTCTTAACCCTAATCTGATGTTGGCAGTATAATGGATGTGTATGGAAAGGAGGGAGGTTACATCTGGAGAAAGCTAAAGAGCATTATCTAGCTCGGTTGAAGCGAGAGTGGGAAGAGGCGTCTTCTCCTAAAGATGATACCACCATAAAAGCTCCTCCTTCTGATTCAGAACCTTCCACTCATCTTAACATCTTCTTTCCCAGACTCAGAAAGGTACCAATGCTCCTTACATGATATGTACTAGTACTAGGAGTAGTAAGTGATTAGGGTTTGAGATACCTTTTTGTCTGGTGCAGGTGAGAGCTATGCCACTTAGTGGAACTGGAAAACATAAGTATAGTTTTCAGCGTGTTCCATTGACGTCTTCTCTTCCAAAGAGCTTTTGTGATTGTGAAGAGCACTCTAACAACTCTCTCACTCCTCGGGAAACACATCTTCATGATCTAGACGCGCTTAATGTGGGAATAAACGAAGACGAGGTGAATGTTATGAACTCCGTGATGAATAAGCTCTTTCAGAAACACAACATTCCAACTAGTGAGCAGGTCCCTGAAGAAGACAATGATGAGATTGATGCAGACCAAGATAACCTTGTCATCAATGTGGTATCTAGTGGGAACGATATGGGGAAGGCAGAGATGGATATGTTGTCTAGGAAACGGGTACTTAAAGCTAATATTTTTCTATTTTAGTTAACTCAGTAATGAGTCATCTAGTCTACCCTATCACTAATCTGGCTCTTTCTTTGATTTGTAACTCAGAAATCAATTCTCAACGAAACAACACAAAGTGGAAAAGGATATGGTGAAGGAAGAAAAGGGAACCACATTCACCCTAGCAAAAAAAGGCAAACAATCAGCCAAGAGGAAAGTGGACGACTGGAATCTTCTCTGGCCACACGTGAAAAGAAGAAGCCTTCTGAAGTGGTACCGGATAAATCATCAGATGAACCGAGCAGAACAACAGGTGTCAAGCGGTCTAATGACAATATTTCCTGGTCCCAAAAGTCGTCCTGGAAATCACTTATGGCCAATGGGGACAGCAGTGATTTTAGTGTATCTAGTTTCTTGCCAGGTGTTAGCTCCAGTAAAGCAGTACAACCTGCACCACACAACACTGATCTTACTGGGTTTCCTAGCCGAGAAAATTTGAAGGGGAAGACAAAAAGTAAGCGCCTAACTTCTACAGTCATGGCAGCGGATTTACCCGTGTCAGATGACATAAAGAGGGATGATAGTGACATTATAGCAGATGATATAGAGAGGGATGATAGTGATGCTGGGGAAGATGACGCAGCTAGTGACTCTATGGCAGATGACACAGCTAGTGACTCTTTGGTTGAGAGGGATGATAGTGATGCTATGGAAGATGACGCAGCTAGTGAGTCTATGGCAGATGACACAGCTAGTGACGCTTTGGTTGAGGGGGATGATAGTGATGCTGGGGAAGATGACGCAGCTAGTGACTCTATGGTTGAGAAGGATGATAGTGATGCTGCGGAAGATGACGCAGCTAGTGACTCTATGGTTGAGAGGGATGATAGTGATGCTGTGGAAGATGACGCAGCTAGTGACTCTATGGTTGAGAGGGATGATAGTGATGCTGTGGAAGATGACGCAGGTAGTGACTCCTTGGTTGAGATGGATGATAGTGATGCTGTGGAAGATGACGCAGCTAGTGACTCTATGGCAGATGACACAGCTAGTGACGCTTTGGTTGAGAGGGATGATGGTGATACTACTGAATATGAAACAGCTAATGAGTCCATGGCTGATGATCCAGCTAGTGACTCTGTGGCAGATGACACAGCTAGTGACGCTGTAGATTCAGACGACTCAGAATCACTTTCAGATACTGTTGAAGCGGTACCCCTGGAATTTGTTGCAAACACCGAGGGCAATAGGGGGAACATGAAGTCGAATGCGGGAAAGCATGAAAATGTAGCAGAGGATTTGAATTCGGAAAAGGAAAGCTTAGTCGTCAAGGAAGATGTTGTAGAAGAAGAAGAGGCGGGGAAAGAACCACTGAAAGCTTCTAACAACAAGTCAACAGGAGGTTCTTCATGGCTTCAGAAGGCTTCATGGACTCAGCTGGTTAGCGACAAAAATACGCCTTCATTCAGTATAACTCAACTCTTCCCAGATCTAAGTACTGACAAGGGCGAAGCAGCTAAAGTGATCAACAATGTAGAACACCAGACTGCAAGTGCAATGAAACAAACAGAATTCACATGTAGCAGCGGTGGCTTTGTGACTGCGGGAGTCCCTGTGGATAGTACCCCTGTGAGAAGTTTAGATGAGAATCGGCAGCGTCTGAATAGTAAAAATTTGAGTGGAGGCAGATTGGGTGCGAAGAAGAAGACATTTAAGAGAAAGGTTGGGTCGGGGGAGACATGCACTTTTATGAGAAGCTCGACTTCTTTGAAAGAGTGGGCAAAGGCTAAGAAGGCATTGAGTGAGCCCAGGAGAAAGAAAAATAGTGAAGAATGAGTTAGATTGTAAGACGATCAGAGGCACCTCAAATTATGTATTCCTCTACAGTTTTTGTGCTTGAATGATACAATACAAAGCTTCCTTCTTTTTAAAAAATTTAAGGTTTTAACGTACACTTATATAAAAGCACTTCTCACTGGATAAAATCTGATTGATGAACTGAACTTTGACAGTCATACAAGCATGGGATACAGAAAAAGCGTAAGATGCAACGTTTTACTGAGTTCTTGTTACTAACTGAATTTGAAAGAAAAATAAGGAGCCAACCCCTATCTATCTTTGAGTTCCTGTTCGAACTGGCCGAGTTTCAGGCGTATAGGCTCCAAGAACTGCTTCATATCCAACCTAATAAGGTGCTTCAGCTGCTGGGAAAGTTCCTTGTCTTCGCTGAGCTTCACATCTACCTGCTCCATTTGCACAAGGTATCATCATCATACAGAGATTCTAACATTCTTCCCAAATCAAATCAAAGTCTCTCTATGCATCTTTGTCTAAACTACAAACAGAACCTTTCCTCTCAAGATTCTCTATAGCAACATTACCTCAAGATCATCAAGCTCGCCGAATGAAAACTCAGGAATCTCAAGGCTCCCCTTCACCTTCTTCATATTCTCTTCAAATGACCACTCCCCTAAGAAAATCGCCATAATAGCAGTGAATTGGATGCAAACAAGTTGTATTTTACACGAACAAAAGACAATGAAAGTTCCTAACCTCATCTAAACCGACTAGATTTCATGATAATAAAGGCAAAAGGTCTTTACTTTTATCAACACAAATGAAGTAAAAGATTCTTAGTGTAGTCGTCTTACCCTCAACTTTAAGGGAAAGCTCGTAAGTATAGCCAACTCTTTTCTTGTTCCGAACTGTGACTAAGAAAGCCTAGCGAAGCAGAGGAAAAAGGAATCATCTATACAGAACAAAGATAGACAACAGAAAAAAAAAAAGGAGAAAGAAAGCAACTCACATCTCCAACGCATCTGTTAATATCTATAATCTCAGCTTTGCCAGAAGAGAATTGCAATGAACCCACTGATCCCAACAGCTCCTGCGAGCACGATTCCAAGCAAATTAGCAAAAAAATAAGTAAAGCAAACAAAAACAGAGTAAGAGAGAAAGAATGAAAGAAACCTTTAAACGGTCAGTAGCCCATTTGGTGAGATTTTTCTCCTCCCAAGTGCCAGCCTATGTAGAGAAAACAACGAAACAAGAAGAGTTAGATAATGCAAAGAAGAATTGTAAACACGAGTTTAACAGATGATAACGAAAAAAAAAGAGCAAACCCGATTCCAGAGAGAGCCAAGGGACGCAGGAGCAGCAGCATTGAGAGCGACGTCGTTGTTGCTGAGCTTCTGGGGCAGAGGAGGAGGAGCTGCATCTGCTGTGGCTTCTCTCACCCAATACCTATACGATGAGCCCTCTTTCGTCTTCTCCTCCTCTCTCTCCATTACTTTCTTTACTCTCTCTCTTTCCCCCTCACTCTCCTCTTCTCATCCAATTTAGGGTTCCTCCGATGTCTCCGGAAGCTTCGAGCTTCAGATCCTATTTTTATATTATTTTCTTTCGAATCTTTGTTCGTGTTTCCAAGATTGGCTTTAATCAAGTTATGGTCTTTAAAGGGGCCCACTATTGACCCAAACACAGGTTCTCTCTTTCATTCTTGTCTAATTAATGTCTCTAATCTATCTTTAAGTACGAAATTTGGTAAGTTCTACATCCTTTTGTGATTTCCAGTAACGAATCAGAATACAGATTACAACAATTGTTGCTCAGGTGTGAGATACAAAATGAGTGATAAAACTACACAGTGTTCCAAAAAAGGGACAAAAAAAAAATGTTGTATGGGATTCTTCTTTAGATTTCAGAGATCAGTTGATTTTTGGCTTAGGAGCTCTTGGCTTTAAGACAACGTAAAGAAGAATCGCAACTATGATAAAGGCTGGAATTGTGGTCATGTCTACTTCTACTTTCACCTTCCTCTCTTTTGTGCAGTGAATTGGGTGCAAGACCCCCACTGTTGCATTCACTTCTCTTACGAATCTGATCAAATGAAAAAAAAAAAAACCTGTGTTTATAGCTAATCAATCATTCCTCTTAAAAAACTGTAGCAAGGGTAAAAAGAGGTGTACTTACGAGTTCGTAGCTTCCTCTAAGGTATATAGAAATCTCATGGCATCACCATATCGTGTTTCTCCCGCAACATTCGAAAGCTGTTAACATATAGCAAACACATCATTTGAAGCCTTCGATGAACGTCCAAGAAACCAAGCTAAATGTACAGATGTGTGTGTACTCACCCGTCTCCACAGGCTAACCACATACTTGTACTTGTTCATCAGCTCACGTTCCCTCGATCGGAATAGCTTGAACGTTTTTTTATCTTGTTTCTGGTCAAGGATATTTACACTAGCATATGAACACCAGCAGGTAATAAAAGCTCTTCATAGTTCAAATTCAAAACCTTAAAACATAAATTTAAAGAACTTCCAAGGATACTCGTTCGCTCCAGCCGCAGAAGATGAATCCCTGAATTGACTGCTTGTATTGATTCTTCAAGCGCCGTAATGATATAGCTCCGGGCAATTGTGTCAGATTGAAATAATGAAAGGCGCCAACCTTGAGAAGTGATGGATAAGGGATTGCAACCTACTGACCATGTCCAGTCCTACGAAACACAATTTTCAAAAGATTGTAAGCCGAACCATCAGCTTCTTTATCTGGAGATTATAATTAATGTTTGTTTGTCCTCGGTTCAAAANGGCAATTGTGTCAGATTGAAATAGTGAAAGGCGCCAACCTTGAGAAGTGATGGATAAGGGATTGCAACCTACTGACCATGTCCAGTCCTACGAAACACAATTTTCAAAAGATTGTAAGC
The DNA here is from genome assembly GCF_000633955.1 of Camelina sativa. Classification (NCBI taxonomy): domain Eukaryota; kingdom Viridiplantae; phylum Streptophyta; class Magnoliopsida; order Brassicales; family Brassicaceae; genus Camelina; species Camelina sativa. The sequence continues at coordinate 24,016,173 of NC_025686.1, read as the reverse complement.
CGAACCATCAGCTTCTTTATCTGGAGATTATAGTTAATGTTTGTTTGTCCTCGGTTCAAAACATTGCAATAGTTACCAGCAATATGAAAACATAACAATGCTATTTTGTATAATCTGTCAGCATAACTTTATACCTCAATTGCACTTTCATGAGCTACACTGTAGACAAGATGAAGAGGAAGCAATCCAGCTAGATGTTCGGCAACAGAAGCCATGGCTGCTTTCACCGGGCTCCTGTGTTATAAAGATGTAAGGAATAAGGAAAAATTCATTTACTCTAACTCACTCATGACGTGCAAAAATTAACTAGGCCTGTTATAAAATTTCTGCTAATACAAAGCTGCTAACATGTATGTGTTATACCTTAGATCCCATAAAAGTGATCTTCCGTTGCATTGCAAATGGCTCTCCCATGAAGATGCCTCCGACTGAACAACAACGACCATATTTGAAAGTGCCTTCGCTTGATAATGCTTGTCAATCAGGAGCGGATCGCCATTGATGAGCCAAAAGATAGGAATTTCAAGAGTAGACCTGCTGTGGGCATGACCTCCTGAGTTATATACGAGGTTAGACACAGAGTGTCAATGCCAATCACAATGTATCAACATCAACCAATGCATGATCCACAAGCAGTTAACGCAATCGACAGAGCAGTGGGAAGAGAGCAATCACTCAAATTGTAACAATTCTAAACGAAGGCAGTAGTAAATATATATCTCACAGCGCAGGCATACAGTAAATAATACAGTATCTCAGATCTCCTGCATTTTTCTTACTACATTGTACTACCCTACGACGAAAACTTGAAGTACATATGCAAAAGGAGAACAGTTATCAAAATTCTCAACGTAATCGTGATCCATAGTGTCTACATCAATATATAAATTAGATAGAAAAATGGAACACCAAATCACTTAAAAACGGTAGCAAATAGTTTCTAGTGCAGCATCAAGGAAAGGCTTCTTTCGTGACTACAAAGGTGCCACAACAAAAGAGATTAATAGTAACAATTTTCAAAAAATATCTACTTCACAGAGAGAAAATTTTTGTTGTTAACTGACCTTTAAGGGGAGTGTGATCGTTCAGCCTTTGTAATTGGTACTGGAGGATTGATGAATCAAGATATGAACGAACAGTCTTCCGGTAAGTTCCATTGACAAGCAATAGAGGGACAGCTGCTGCCCTTCGGGCTACTGAAAAAGCCATAGCCAATGCAGGATCCTCAGAGAGTGTTAACCTATCACAATTGTTATTGACACTTCAATACAGCTCGAAGTTGTATACAGAAATCGGAGGGGGGATAAATCATCTAAGAATAATTAATGTTTGTCTCTTTTTGGGGCCAAGACACTCTACTAATTTTAAGGTCTAACCACATTTTGAGGCTATTGTTTATCAAAGAGGGTCAGAAAGATCAAGCCTTTCAGTGCATACATATGCTGGCTGAACATAGGCTTCTGAGAAGGTAACAACAGCGAAGAAAGCCCATCCATGATGGCATTGAGATCCACCGGCAGCTGTTTGATTTGTCGAACTTTCTACATCAATAAAATTACAGAGTGACGACATCATTCAAGCATCTATAGTAACTAGATTGAAAAACTGCAAGCAATGTTATTGGTAGGATGAGGTAACTATGCTAGTTAGCAATAATATTTCATTCTCAAACATAAATTACATAATCTTTGAAAAGAAAATGACAAATGTATTCGATAATTTTACGTTTTATTCATCTCATGACATGTTTTTATCCCTGAGACTTTATATTATGAGATGAACTGAAGTTGTCACCAAAATATGCTTGACCTGATGGCAAATCCTTTAGACCATTTGACATGAACATACCTCTTGGGTGATGAAGACAAGCTGAAAAGAGATTTTCTCATAATGATGAAATGCACCATCAGCAACTGAGGGTGATATTATATGTCTCATAGATCCCCAGAGAGTAGCACCTAAATGTGCAAGGAAAGTATCGCGTGCAACTGTGTAACTTTGGAACTCCTGTGCAATCGAGATCACAGATGCAATGTTTCAAATTTTCTTATATAAAACTGAAGCATTGTGATTCTAATCGCCTTACTGAAAGAATTCTCAAACCAGCAAGGGAGATAGAAACAGAAGAAAAAACCCAGCGTGGGACCACAAAAATACCTCATGTTCATCTCTAAACAAATTCCAGCTCTCCATTCGTTTTAGTGCATCCATGGCTTTTCTCTTGTGAGTCTCATCATATTCCTCTCCGTCAAATGACTGGAGCTCAGTTTTTAAATCCCGCATTCTTTCATCAAGTTCTTGGACACGTAAAATGAGGTTAAAATTAGGAAAAACACACAAAATACTGAAACAATTACTCAAGAAAATGAAGTGGGAGCTGTGCAGAATCTTTCTTTGAAACCAAGGGGGTGCATGAATATACGAAGAGGGTAATGAAAATAAAACAGCGTTAAGGAAGCACCTTCACAAAGAGCAAGTTTCACTTTCCTTCCCTTGCAGTGCTTGAAAGCAAATAGTTCATATACATCAATTTCTGCTAGAAGAATGTCAACAGCCTGATGGTCATTCTGAGACAACAAAAAAAAATGCAATACTGAGAAGTCTTGGCCAAAAGCATTTCAAACAAGGCAAATGAAAACATAACTCAGAGACATTGCACACTGTGGACCTGAACACACTTGCATTTATGCACATGCGTCAGCCTCAAGGAAATACAGCTCTAAGGATCCAAATTCTTAATTAACAAGTGATATGTTCACCATTATAAGACATGAAACAAATAATAAAAAAACTAGTTTTCGCGGAGCTAGAACCCATGCGTCCCCAAACTCTCTTACTCTTCTTTTCTCAACACCTTACTTTAAGTTTTTTCTCTGATCTAATCACTATTTTATGGTAAGTCTACCCAACACCACAGAGGTAAACATTATGTTTTCCGCCTCTTAAAAGTACCAGAAATTTGGTTATTCAACATATTTGTTAGTCCTATTCTTTTTTGTACCGGAGTACAACAGTGCCCACGATAATTCAGGTACTACCAAATAAAGCTCCTTTGACGAACTGAATGACTTCTTATTTCACCAATTAGAACTCACCTCTCCAAACACAGAAAATTTATCCTGAATTGCAGCTTGCAGTTTATCTTCTGCTTCATCTTCAGATATTTCTAGCAGAAAATAAAATCATGGACACAAGATTAACAGAAATTCAGGAAACGTTTTTTGCACATGGAAAAGGGCCAAACAATGACACAGATGTTCAGTGATTAAGAGAATTGTATTTCACATAGAACATGTTAAGCATAGGTAAATGGTCAGGATATTTACAACTTAGGAGCCATTTTGCAGAAGATTTATTGCGAATAATACCTGCAACAGCACCAATAGTCTTTCCCACATTTGGCAAACTAAGTTCGGTTCGCACTCCTTCCCCACCGACCGAAGGTCCCCATGAAAAAGGACCAGCAGTTAAGTCGATGAATGCCCACCTGACAGTAAACACACACAAAATCATGAAACATACAGCTTTAACAATTTATTGGCATGCTTAAGATGCGCTCTAAGCCAGAATGACAAGGTTAAATAAAAATGTACACACATGCATTGAGAGCTTCAGAAAAGCAACCTGCCCTTTCCGATCCAGATATCAGTCAGACATTCTGAGTCAAGATTGCTAAAGTCTCCAGCTCTTAAATCCTTTTCTAGAAACACCTTCATATCTTCATTTTTCCCTTTAAGCAACTTGAAATTTCCATTGAGAAAGATCCAAAATTAAGCACATGTAAGGACATCCATGTTAAACAAAAATGATTCTGGGACACGAAAGCATTAGGCCAGAGTAAAAGAAGACTGGTACCTGCAAAACCTTACTCTGAATGAGTTCGGCTGCATCTTTACCATGAGATAGCTGTTCCAACTTATTAAGAGCATCCTGCCATGCATTGTACCACTCGGACTGAAAGCAAGACAACAATCAACAAGTAAAACACGACATAACGAAACACAAGATACTCGCAGCACAAAGGATCTGATTCTCGCATGTGAGTATAGCCATTGCAACAACCCCACAGGACTAACTATTGTCAAAATAAACATCTTCCATATCTTACAAGCATTAAGGCTAATCAATGGAATACTAAAACTTGAGGGTAAGGGTGGCAGGCAGGGTGCAGCTAAAATAACTAACCGTATCAGTCTCCTCTGCATTAGTCCAGGAAAATTTCAGCATTGGATGTCTTTGGTATAATGGCTTCCTCACCACATCAAATGCTACAACATACTCGCACCAGGTTGCAAATAAGAAAACTGGAATGTACATCATCAATGGAGAAATATCGTTGTTATTGCCTTTCTGTACCTAATATATTTTCTGACGGCTTCCCAGACTGAAGAAGTTTTTTAACACTGTCCTTGTTCTGCGAAAAATAAAGTGAGTAAAGAACTAACAGCGAAAATAACCAAGAGATCTTTTTAAATGACATTCCTCCTTTCTTTGTGTTAGTTTATAATGCAATTGCTTTCGAAGAATGAACAGAATCTGAGGGACCGAGACCTACCTCTTTTAGATAAGATATCTCTGACTCTGAGAACCCTCTCCTGCAAAAATCCTTATATAAGTCTAGTATATTTTTCATCCGTAATATAAATGATACGATAATATAAACAGCAGGTCCTCACCGGTATCCATATCTGGCTTTTTTAATATCATCATGTTTGGGATTCAAAATAAATACGTTGTATGCATCCTCGAGATGAAGATATTCGACAAGGCTAGTGAAAATGAATTCCATCATCTCGACATCCACTTGCCATAGAGCACTTTCCTCATCCCTGTTACCAAAAAAGGAGAGAGTATAGCATAGAAACGACTCAGAAAATGATAATCAGGACCACCACTTAAAAAGGTGCTGCAAGCAACAATCATGAGTGACGTAAAGATGCCAGAACCAAGTGATCTGCAGCTCAGATCACTCTGCATAAAGAAATGACCAGTAACAGACTACCATACGACATAGTCAGAAGCAAGAAACCCTTTGAAATGGATTACCACTATTACCTATTGGGAGACACGTCATCTTTACGTACTAAAACATTGATGGCGCGTTCAATCACTGATGTCACCTTTTCTCCCATTTGTATAGCATGAACAGAAAAGCTGAAAAAAAGGAAACAAAGGCCCCAGCAAAAACTCTATGTAAAACCACACCAACATTACGAATGAACCACCAGTAAAAAGGTTACAAAAAAGATGACTGTACTTGTAGTTCACGCGACTGATGATAGGAAGATGGTGTTTCACCTCCTTTTCAATGTTAGTCTTGTAAAAGGGATTGAGAACTTCTTTGCTTTGTGGAACTCGTGTATGTTCAAACATGTGATCAAATTTATTAAACCAACGCTCAAGTTCCTCGGGACGGAGTTTGAAGTCTGGAAGAAGTGTGAAACAAAAAAAAATTATGGACAAAAGAGAAAAATCAAGTGATGGCTCCAATACACAGGAAAGCAAGATAGGCAGAAGCTATTAACCTTGGTTTCCTTTTCCTTCAAACCCAATGAAGATAAAATTAACTGGCACGGGAAGATAGACAGAATCGACTTCCATAAGGTCTAGGTAACTCGCAATATTTCCTGAAAAGATGCAACTCAAATTGGAACTACTTGTTGCTAACTGAGCTATCATGTAAACCATTCACAGGAACTGAACTAAAAACGAAAGGCAATTTACCTGACTTGGTGTAATTCAGAACACCAGAATTCGGATGGACTGAGGACTCCAAATCATCAAAATCTGATAACAGCGTTAAGTAAAATTGTGATGAAAAAGAACGAACACAGGAAATCCAAAAGCAACAAGAGAGGAGAGGCCTGGGGAAAAAGAAGATACCAGTACGAATGACAGACTCGCTCCAAAATCTGCTTTTGTCCCTAAGATTGAACAAGGAAAAAACAGAAGACTTTGCCGTATTGCGTTTTCCATGTGGAGCTCCATATGATAGAGATGGTATGAACTAACACAACCACGAAATCAAATCAAACAAATCACGCAATTTTGAACTGAGAAACAGAATTGAAAATAACAAGATAACATCGCAACTCATCAAATTTGATTTTTTGATCATCTTACGACGGATCGAAAAAGGAAGAAATCGTACCAGGAGAGCAACACAAATGGTGAAAACGAGCTTGGAAACGGATCTGTTCCCAGCCCCGAATCTGCGCATCGTCTCCTCCTAGTAAACGATAAATCGTAGTAGGGTTTTTGCTCTTTCCTCCCGCAAAAAATTCCTCCACTGGCCACTGTCTTCTCCACAGAATTTTTTCGTTTTCTCTCCGTCGATTAGCCAAAATATTATTTTTTCACCTCTAAACTAATAATTAAAAAAATAAAATAAAAAAGTCTTTAGCTATCAACTATTGAGTCAAAATACAAAGGACCAGTAAGAGCTGGATATTACCAGTAAACCAATTAATTATTTCTAAGGCCCATAATATATGGGCCTGAAATACAAAGCCCACATTATCAGCAAATGACTTTATGAGAGAGAACACCAAACCAAAACTCCAAAACTCGAGAGGCATCGTTTAACGCGATGCTTACGTGTCATTTTGTCGTTATGGGTTGCCAAAAGCAGAGGTCACTCGCTCGTGCGTGGTCGCTTTAATACCCAGTGGTCTGCAAGAAACAGTACAGCTAAGCTCAAAGCTCAAAACTCAAAACTCAAAACTCATAGCTCAGTTTGGTCTCTTGTATCGCTTTTGAAGTGAAGAGAAGGGTCAGATCGGCGAGCCAGAGATGATGGGTTGGGGTTCGTTGTTACTATTATTGTCGGTGGCGGTGTTATGTCAGAGGGCAAGTTCAATTGGAGCTAACTGGGGCACACAGGCGTCGCACCCTCTTCCACCGGACATAGTGGTGCGGATGCTTCGAGAGAATGGTATTCAGAAAGTGAAACTCTTTGACGCGGAATACGACACTCTCAGAGCTTTGGGCAAATCAGGTATAGAGGTTATGGTCGGTATTCCCAATGAGATGCTTGCTTCTCTCGCCTCTAGCCTCAAAGCCGCTGAGAAATGGGTTGCTAAAAATGTCTCAGTTCACATCTCCACCGATAAAGTTAACATCAGGTCCTTTAATTTCTTTCCTTTTTTAGTTTCTTTAATCAAAGTTTTCCTTTTTTTTAGGGTTTCACATTTTAACATTGTACAAAGTTAGAAATTTATAATCAGTTACTTTGACTTTGAGTTTTGGAATCTCCAAGACAAGTTAGTAGGTTGTACCCTTGTCTGAAATTACGGGTTACTGTCTTTTTCTACCAGACCAAATTAATCTCACTAAAGTAGGTGTTGAATTGATGTTGTGATTTGGTTGTTGTACTTGTACAGATATGTAGCTGTGGGTAATGAACCTTTCTTGTCGACTTATAACGGGAGCTATCTGAGTACTACTTTCCCTGCGTTGAGGAACATTCAAATTGCAATTATAAAGGCTGGTCTTCAGAACCAAGTGAAGGTCACATGTCCCTTGAACGCTGATGTATATGAAAGCTCAACCACTTTTCCTTCTGGAGGTGATTTCAGAGCTAATATCCGTGATCTCATGATCACTATAGTCAAGTTCTTAAGCGAAAATGGCGGTCCTTTCACTGTTAACATCTATCCCTTCATCAGTCTTTACAACGACGCCAACTTCCCAGTGGATTACGCTTTCTTTGATGGAAACTCACAGCCAGTGAGTGATGGTGGGACTTACTATTACAACATGTTTGATGCAAATTATGACACTCTAGTGCATGCCCTCGAGAAGAATGGGTTTGGTAACATGCCTATCATAATTGGGGAGATTGGGTGGCCTACTGATGGAGACAAGAATGCGAACTTGGACTATGCTAGGAAGTTCAACCAAGGCTTCATGGCCCATATCTCAGGTGGGAAAGGGACTCCGAGGAGGCCTGGTCCTATCGATGCATACTTGTTCAGCTTGATAGATGAGGACGCCAAAAGTGTTCAGCCGGGGTACTTTGAGCGACACTGGGGGATATTCACATTTGATGGCTTACCTAAATACGCCTTGAACCTAGGGACAACCAACACAGGAGCTCTGATCCAGGCAAAAGGAGTACGTTACCTACAGAGGAAATGGTGTGTGATGAAGCCAAACGTGAAGCTGGATGATCCACAGGTGGCTCCCAGCGTGAGCTATGCATGTAGTCGTGGGGACTGCACCAGTCTCGGGGTTGGGACTTCATGTGCGGATCTGGACGGAAAGCAAAACATATCGTATGCATTCAACAGTTACTTTCAGATAAATGACCAGCTTGATACGGCTTGTAAGTTTCCAAACATATCAGAGGTGACCAAGACGGATCCTTCAAGTGGAATGTGCAGATTTCCGATTATGATAGAGCCTTACTACGGTGGGGCTTCCCGGGAACAGAGGCTCTTCTTTCCACTACTGATGGCTGCTGCCATCGCACTCTCTATTTTTTGAAGGGTTTGGTCTTGTCTATTTGTAATTCTGTGTGATGGCTTGAACTCTTTTATCTTCTTCTTTAATTCTTCTATTTTCTCTTCCCCAGACCAAATGATTATTAGAGCAGTTTTCAGAGAACAAACTAACCTTATTATGCTAAGTATTTAGCCGTTTTGATATCCCTATTCATAATAAATCAGGCAAATGAACATTTAATTTAATTTGGAGTTATGGTCAATTGTACGAGCAAAACACCTCAAGGGACTGAAGTAATCTGAGCCGTTCTCACAGACAAGACGAGTTCTTGCTCTCTTTCTCCTTGAAGCTCTGTTTGTTGCAAACGCTGTCTTTTTGTTGTCGGCACTCTTATTGCCTCCCCATCGCCCCAGCCTCCATTCCACTATGTGTTCATCGATGAATCTTCAAAGGACTAAATCCTCCAGCATTATGCAACAAGGGCATCACCAGAACTCATGCAACTCTACTAATCCATCTGAAACATATCACCGGAATCCATTACAAAGAGTCCAGAACATGTGATAGAGAAACGTGTTATGCCAATAATTATTACACTTTTTCTATTTTAAGTTAGGGTTATATATATTACTTCCGTTATTGTTTTTAGGAGATGTCTTTAGCAAAGATTTTATTATCAAAGAATCTATTGGACGGCTTAGCCGTAGTACAATTTTTATCTTGTTGGAGAACTACTTCTCTGGGAGAGCTCTTCCTCTATTTTATCTTTCAGTTTTCTTATTCTCATAATTGAAAGATGATCATAATTAATCCTGTGACGTATTCATTCATTTAATCAGGCTTTATATAGCCACAAGATTTTACATAGTAGTTCCACATAATCTGGGATACTAGAAACAATATGTACGAGGTTATCTAAGTAGTTGTAACAAGAATATTCCTATATTCTATCAATTTATAATAATTACTAGTATTTGACCCGTGCATACGCACGGATAATTATTTGTGATCAAATAATATATAACTACATTAATTTGTAATAAGTAATATTATTTTAAATAGTTTACAATATAATTTATTGGTTGAATATTAGCAAACTTTTATGTTAAAAGTAAATATAATTTTGATACTATAACTTTAGGCTTATAATCAACTCAAAATTAAAAAAGTTAAAAAATACTCTTTATATATAAATATATTATATAAAGGGTTAAATAAATTTCTTTTTCATGCAACGTTAAAATGAGAAATTAAATTTGGCAATATTGTTGAGACAAATAAGAAAAGAAAGGACCCAACAACTAATATGCTTAGCCTTCCAATTTTTCATCATCTTTTTTTAGTAGGCAACAACACACACATATGCTCATATTATTTTAGTTTCTAAAAATATATATATTTTTACTTTTATTAATACTATATAAGAATAGATAGAATAACATTCGTGTGATTTTAATAGAAAATAAACAACTATACAATACTACACCAATTATAAGTACATACATTAATTGATTTTTTTTTTATCTTCTCACAAACACAAACACTGCTCTTAACAAACAAAAGAATTTTAGTTGCTCTCTTCCTGGGCAAATTTTACTTGCCTTTAATTTCTTTGCAAAATCCAAAGATTCAATTGAATAAGGCTTGGGTAGATTACATTCAGAAATTCAATTGAATAAAAGAATCAGAGATTCAATTAAAACTCTTTTCTGCCTCAAGCGGCCAAAGAGATTTAAATGAGGAGAACAGTAAAAAATAATAATAATCTGAAGTCCTAAAAGAAGACTAAAGACAAAGGATTCTTCTAACTTTTTTTTTTTGTTAACAACTCAGCTTTCGATTCTTTCTTACTCTTTCTCTCCTTTCTTCTTCCTCTAAGAGTTGAAGTTCTCTTTCATGATTTCATCTTCCTCCCTTGCGATTCTTGCAGTACATTTAAACAATTCCACATGAATCGTTAAGGAATATCAAACAAACAAATACATGAAGATCAGAATACTTATGTACCTTCGTCTCTCTTCTTTTTGGATATCTTCAAACCCGACTTCCATGTTTATGTCATCATCTTCGTACCTAGAAAAACGCTTGCTGGGTCTGAAATGGAAACACAAAACCCATATAAGTATCATGAGACATATTAGTTATGGATTTTGATTTTTGAGAGTAGGAAGAGCAGTACTTACAACAACTGTCTAAGCATGTTGAACGCTTCTTCATCCTCTGACCTTATTGCAGCCTCTTCTTCTTCAGCAGCCTCCTATCATGATCTATAACGCGCGAGGGAGGTCTCTTGGGCGCTGGTTTACTCATCATCTGTACATATTACTTGAAATATTAGTGCCCTGCTAGAGAAAATACATAAGAGAGAGATGTGAAAGATCATGATCATGATCATGGTACCTGATGTTTCGAGTTAGGCACTGATTGTTTTGGTATCATTCGGGATGTGGCGATGTAACGGGAAACCTTTCTCTGTTCTACTACCCGTTGCCTCATGGGTGCTTGACGGTTTGTCTCTACTGCATTTGGCTGCCTGAGGAAGCCGGTCTTGAATGATTCAAATGGCTACCAGAGGAAGACGGTCTTGAATGTCCATTAGCTGAAACATGTCTCTTCTCCTCATGAGGGGGACGACCGTGAGCAGTTCTATCATTGGTGCCTGATGATTGTTTGGGCCTTGCTGAATAATTGAGCAGATCGAGCCTCTTGAACATCAGCAAAAAAACATGTATAAGTTATCTCCATGAAAGATCACAAATAGTAAACAGGTTTTTCAAAAGACACAACATACCAGAAGTAGAAAATGAGCCACTTCGAGACAGAGATTCCTTTTGGAACAGGAAGCTCCGCATCATCGGAAAACAGAAACGAATCTTGTATCCTTAAGAGTCTCAACTGCACATACAGTTTGGCTTGAATTAGAATAGCAGAAAAAAACATATCGAAGAATACGTCATCCACATTAGATTGAGTTGAAATCTGTGAAAAAGGATAACAGTTGAAGAGAGATATACTTGGGATCTGATCACACGGCTTCACCCATGTAGTAAACATGAAATTGATCTAGTAAGGATGCAGAGTTCCCTTGTAGTCACCCAGATTATCACGAACTTCAAAATTCATGATATCACAAAACCTTCCTTCCACCAATTGCTTTTTGAATTTTCTAACTAAATTGTTTTTCACCAATGCTTGAATTCGATTCCCCTGTCCAGAAAAAAGAATTATGAAAATTATTTTTAGTTATTCGATTGTGTTATGAAAAGACTTTGATGTAATACGAAAATTATATAACTACGCACACTAACCTTTGCATCCACGAGAATTGCTTCAATACCCAGAATAACTCTAGGTTTGTCTTTTGGATAAAAATTTCATGTCCTGGCTATTAGAACTTTGATCTTCCATTCTCTTTTTAAAGAATCTAGATTAGAGAGATGAGTAAAATCGAGAGGCATGTTGCAGCTAAAACAATAGAAATCAGAATTAATATGTATTGAAGAAAAAAGTAATGGATATAAACAATAGATAAAGAACTTACCTCCGTGATAAAGAAAGAGGTTTTCAGCAACTTTCTTTGCGTTTCAAGAATATTGACGAACATTTATAAACAAATGGGAATTGTTGTAACCACCATGAACGTGGATCTTTTAGTGGGAGTGAAATTAGGATTGATTTTCAGTTGTGTTTGTCAGTTGTGCTTCTCGTGAAACAGAGTAGAAGAAGAAGAAAAGGTGAACGATGCTTCGATTAGGGTTTCAAAGAATGTTTGATGGGCTTCTTTGTGGGCTTGTATATCTTTCATTTTAGGCAAAGTCCAATAAGCCAACAATCAGTTTTAGTTTATTTTTTTGCATAATTAAATTTTCCACGATCGTTCGTAATTTGCTAAATAGAAATTTACTTTTTTTTTTTTTTTTTTTTTTTTTT
>NC_025686.1:23897927-24003360 GCF_000633955.1 Camelina sativa | reverse complement strand
AAATTTTTTTTTTTTTTTTTTTTTTTTCTTTTTCTGGAATTATCTGATGTGGCACAAATTTACTGGACAGGTGACTTGTGAATTATAGGATAAAAGATATATCTTAGATTCATCTCTTTCTTCTATTCTCAACTCTCCTGACCTTGAACTCCCATCAATTGGCCCCCTCCAGTTTATTAATTAGAAGCAGTTGCTCTGCATAATACATGGGAGATTTTAAAAGCATAAAAGATCCAGCACTAGCAGTTAGCGAAGAGTCAAGTACCCGGAAGAAAAGGCACCGTGTCGTTTGGACAACAGAGCTCCACCAGAAGTTTCTCAATGCCATTGAGCAATTAGGCGGAACCACAGTGAGTTTCACCATAAACATCATTTCACCTATCCTTTTGTTGTGTGATGTCATGTCCACTCTTGTTTTCTGCTTACGATTTCTATTGATGCTTTCATCATGTGTGTTGGAATCCTCTATTCATTTCTCCTTATGTTTTATTTCTCTGGGTCTTCATTACAGAGGCTATTCCCAAGCGAATACTTGCTCTCATGAATGTAGATGGTCTCACTAGGGAGAACGTAGCCAGCCATTTGCACGTACGTACTCGTTATTTCCCATTCTCTCTTAGCATTTTGAGGTGTTTCAACTTGATGACGAGATGGTTCGACTTTATATTCTCTCGTGTTCTCCTTGCAGAAGTACAGACTAATACACAACTTGAAAAGGGAAACCAATAAGCTGAACATGGGTCAACTTGATGGACTTATAAATATCAATGCCACAAGCTCTGCACTCTTATCGATAAATCTTGAAAAGATGAACCTCTCCAGCTTCATCCAACAGGGTCATCACCAGAACTCAAGCAACTCAGCAAATCCATCTGGAGCATATCACAGTACTACTCAGTCACCACCAAGAGTCCAAAACGTGAATCAGTATCAACCAAGTTCATCTCCACTAAAGCCCTTATTGTTTCCTATGATCAATTTCTCTGCAAACATGGGAGATTCTAAAGGCATTAAGGAACCAGCAATAGTATGTAAGTTTCCAAACATACCAAAAGAGAACAAGACGGGTCCGTCCGTCTACCGGAAGCTGCATGATTCAGATTAAGACAGAGCCTTAAACTAAGGCAAATCTGCTCGGAGACACAGGTTCTTCTTCCCACTGCTGATGGCTGCCGCAATCTTACCCTCTCTTTATTTATGGTTTTTTTAGCCAATGTGTAACTCAGTAACTCTCTCTGTGATTCTTTCCCCCCCNCCCCCCCCCCATTGAATTCTTATTTCCTCTCTCTATTTATATATGTTTTGGTGTTTAGACTTGTTGATTATCATTAATCTCAATTAGTTTAAGCATATACTATGAGAGTATCCTTTAAGTACAGTAGCTTTCTTCTTCTTTCTCTTTTAAAATTTTCAGTTTCCTTCAAAATCCCAAAGTCCTTCAAACAAACCGGTTTAATTCATCGGTTTATTTAAAATGGACCAGCAATTAGTATCAAACCAATGATTGAGCCACGAAATTTCCCAATTTCAGGAATCAGGACTTTTTGAAATCCCTAAAAAAATCCACAAGACTCCATGGCTGAGTGATTGAACAACTCAAAACCCAGCTTCAATGGTTAAATTCAATGGCCTACAACAACTGAATCAACTTACCCAAGATCTTCTTCTTATACCACACTACTACTATAAGCAGTTCATATTCTCCCCAAACAGAAGATAAAAAATCTTTAATTCTCTAAACACCATAGCTGAGATCAATTCAATGGGAATCACCGAATCACATTCAAGTCAAGTCAGTCCAGCCATGAGCCAACTCCATAATAACATTATTAATCCAAGTAAGTTTAAATCTTTCCCAAAATAATTATCAGAAAATCTTTTTTTTTTTTTTTTAATAACGTTTTGACTCAATTCAATCCATGGTTGAACAGGGATAGATGGAAATCAAAATTTCCTGGAATCGATAACAATACATCTACACGTTAAAGCTGCTTGTCAAGAAACAGTTAAAAATCGTAGCTTTAGTGTTCCAGGTCTAGAGGAAGCAATGGGGCTAGTTAATTTTAAGAGACCACAGAGTTGTCTGTTTTGTTATATGTGTTTGTACCAATAAAAGGAAACTGGAGATGAGTGTCTATGTGGTGGTAGTGTAAATGAGATCAAAGGACTAGTGTTTTGAACGGTGCTTAGTTCCAATGGTGGTGAGGGACATAGTTGTAGAGGCGTCAGCAAAACATGAAATATCGATTGCAGCAACAACCTGTGAGTGGAACAGCGCAAATTTTCACATTGGCTGTGGTCTTTAGATTGAATTGATCAAAAGAAAATAACAGAGTCATCACAAGTTTGACTAAAGAATGTCAAGTAACAGTCAACAACTTTTTGGAATGTCTGAATGTGATCAGGTCAGTCCATTGCATTTGTCGAATACTCATTTTTGGAATTGAGATCCCTAGATGCATACTGTCAAATCCGTATTGTGAATTGGCTTTGAGACTAAAAGGGAATAAAAATTCTATGAAAATAGGAAAAGAATATTTAAGGAAAGCCAGGAAAGCTGAAATGCTGGGTCTGAACGTTATAAGAAAATATAAGGTATTAGTTAGGAAGGAAATAAAATGGGGACATTCAAATTCACTTTACGAAAAGTTGTCTTTTGTGTGCAGAAAAGGGAAGATTCAACAAACAAAAAGGAAAGTAGAGGAGCATGTGACTCTCCACGCCCCCCATAAATGGAAACCAAGAGCAAAACCAGTAGGAAATTTCTGATTATGTGGGAGAATTAAGGGCCAGATTAACGGGCACAATCACTCTCTTTTTTTTTGGGCCTCTCATCTTTTATTTTGACATTTGCCTGTAGGACTTTGGTGGTCTCCTTGTTTAAACTCCAGGTTTTAAGAATAAACAGATCAGATTAAAAAGTCTATGTACTATCTCCTTTGGGGAGGAGAACAGAAGAGAGGAGACTTGCAGAAGTATTGCATCAGGTATGGAGTTGAAAAGCACTGCAGATGGAAGAAATGATAAGTTTCCGGTAGGAATGAGGGTCCTCGCTGTGGATGACAATCCAACCTGCCTTCGGAAACTGGAAGAGTTGCTGCTACGTTGCAAGTATCATGGTACTTATTCTTTGCTTTTCTTTTTTACCTGTCTGTCTCGGAACAGGGAGGCATGATTTATGATGTTTGATTGATATGTCCCAGTGACAAAGACAATGGAATCGAGGAAAGCTCTGGAAATGCTGAGAGAGAATAGCAACATGTTTGATCTGGTGATAAGCGATGTAGAGATGCCAGACACGGATGGCTTTAAGTTGCTTGAAATTGGTCTTGAAATGGACCTTCCTGTCATCAGTACGTCTCCTTGCTTTTTGTTTTCATATCAACTCTAGGATTCTTCTAACTTGCTTTAATGTCTCAGTGTTGTCAGCTCATAGCGACTACGACAGTGTTATGAAAGGTATTATACATGGTGCCTGCGATTATTTGGTCAAGCCTGTTGGCCTCAAGGAGCTTCAGAATATATGGCATCATGTTGTGAAGAAGAACATTAAATCTTATGCAAAAACCATTGGCCCTTCTCGTCAACTGCTCCCACCTTCTGAATCTGATCTCGTCCCAAGCGTCAGCAAGAAACGGAAAGAAAAAGTCAATGACAGTGGTGATGAAGATGACAGTGACAGAGATGAGGATGACGGTGATGGGAGTGAACAGGATGGTGATGAGTCAGGCGCGCGGAAGAAGCCACGTGTCGTTTGGTCACAGGAGCTCCACCAGAAGTTTGTCAATGCTGTTCAGCAATTGGGCCTCGACAGTGAGTTTCCCCATCAACCTCTTATAACCTTTTCTTATGTGTGCTGTCCGCTCTTGTTTCTGCTTACCATTTATTTTGATGCTTTCTTATGTGGAATCCTCTTTTCATTACTCCTCATGTTTGTTTTATCTGGGTCTCCATTACAGAGGCTGTTCCCAAAAAAATACTTGATCTCATGAATATAGAAGGTCTCACTAGGGAAAATGTAGCCAGCCATTTGCAGGTACCAATTCCCCATTCTCTCTTTTATTTCCCCCTTCCCCTGCTGATATAATCTTTGATGGTAAGATGGTTCGACTTGTTTTTCCTCTGGTTTTGGTTGCAGAAGTACAGACTGTACTTGAAAAAGATAGACGAAGGTCAGCAGCAAAATATGACCCCAGATGCATTTGGAACAAGAGATTCATCTTACTTTCATATGGCTCAACTTGATGGATTTAGAGATTTTACTGGCACAAGACAACTGCCAAGCTCGGGACTCTTATCACGTTCCCATCTCACCAAACTCCAACCCCATATGTATCCATCAGTAAATCTTCAAGGAATGAACTCTTCCAGCTTTATCCAACAGGGGCATCACCAGAGCTCAAGCAACTCAGCTAATCCATTTGGAACATATCACAGTACTCTGGCACCAAGAATCCAGAACGTAAATCTGTTTCAGCGAACTTCATCTCCACTAGAACCCCTTCAGTTTCCTAGAAGTAAGTGCTCTGCATACATGGGAGATTTTAAAAGCATAGGGGACCGAGCAATTGGCGGTAGCTTCCTAGATTCTTGTATGCCATTTGGTAGCTCTAGCACCTCTTTGCCAAGTGCTTCAAGCAATACTCTAATGTCGCAAGCAAACTATACACAACCCTTGCATACAGCCACAAGTGGAAATCAGTCTTGCATCGAGGGAACTATGTCTGACTCTGCCTCCCAAAACATCAGCGTCCAAGGCTTGTCTAGATTTCCTAGTCAAAGCTGGCAAGGGAATTTGAACACAACCAGATTCCTGTCGAATTCAATACCAATGAATCATGCTTTCTTGCCGGATCAAGTGACATGTGAAGGGAACAATCTGGGAGATTGTACTTCTTTGGTTTCTGCAGAGAATCCTGGTGGAGAGATGCAGTGTGAGCCTCAGTTACTTGGCGGATTCATGCAGAACATGAATCCTATAGACGGACAAAAATGGGAGCAACAGAACTGTAGCATGCTGAACAGTACATTCGGTAACGTAGAGTATCCCCTACCAGGAGACAACATGGTATTCAGGGGAAACAATGCGAGCAGAAGAGACAACATGGTATTCAGGGGCAACAATGCGACCAGAAGCAAAGGCTTGGATGTGTCATTGATGAGCCCAATAGACAACAGTGCAAATGTCAACAGTCAGGAGGAATATGTTGGAAAACCTAGTACAATGGTGGATCCAGAGATGAAGTTGGGAAAGGCAGAGAATGGTCATGTTGACAACCAGAACCAGCACGATGTATTCGATGACATTATGAATGAGATGATGAAACAGGTATAGCCTTGATTTCGTGATTGGCCTAAAAGGTTTTATGTATAAGAGTAGAAAATTGAAGTGATGGTGTTGTGTTTGGTTGCAGGAGGAGAACAACGGAATGGTGTCAGTGGCTGCTAGATTTGGGTTTGATTCGTTTCCACCGCCTTAGTAGTTTATTACTGTAGTAATCTCCTTCTGTACCGGTTGCATTAGTTCTCTCAACATGAGACCAATGTCATTGTTTCTTTTTTTAATTGTTTTTTGCGGTTCTATTTCTTTCCAAATAGTTTCCTACGGTTGTCAATAGATCATCATCAGCTGACACACTGCACTGCACTGTTTCATATCCTCTTTTATGAATTGTTGGCATTGAGATGAAAAGCAAGATTGTTACAAAAACTTAATACTACACAATTTACTCTTTGACTGTTACAAGATCACAATTGTGTAGCACCCTTTGCTAAATGATGAAATAGTTGAAAGTTTCAGTATAGCCTTGTTGATGATATTCAAAACCAATATCGAGAGCTTTTGTGAACTATAGCTGTCAACAAGAAGAGATATTTACATGTCGATCTGAAAAGTTTCGTGGGGCCTAAAAACGGCTAAGTAAGAGGAAGTCAAATCAAA
This sequence comes from Camelina sativa, assembly GCF_000633955.1. NCBI lineage: Eukaryota > Viridiplantae > Streptophyta > Magnoliopsida > Brassicales > Brassicaceae > Camelina > Camelina sativa. Next base: position 23,997,419 of record NC_025686.1, on the reverse strand, counting down.
GTGTGAAAGTATGGCCCATTGTATTTTGTTGTATTGTAGTCCTTCTCCCACAGAACAAATTGCTTAAAGAGACGTTTGTATCCTCCTCCAACACCTTTATTCACATTTTGTAACTGCTAGACGCTACTAGAACCCTTGCCCTACACGCTTTCCACGTGTCATCATCTCGTCCCAGGGAAATCTCCTTGATTTTATTTTTCGGTTTTTCCTATAAATGAATCGAATCTCTCTTCTTATCTCTTTACCTCAAAGAAAAATATCTAAATCTTAAACAAGAAGCAAAAAAGAAATGACGACGACAGAGAAGAAAGAGATGGAAGTGGTGAAAGGCCTCGACGTGGCCAGATACATGGGCCGTTGGTACGAGATTGCTTCTTTCCCCTCTCTGTTTCAACCCAAGAACGGCGCCGATACTCGCGCCACCTACACCCTTAACCCCGACGGTACGACGATCCACGTCTTGAACGAAACCTGGTCCAACGGCAAGAGGGGTTACATCGAAGGCTCCGCCTATAAGGCCGACCCTAAAAGCGACGAGGCTAAGCTCAAAGTCAAGTTCTACGTCCCTCCTTTCCTCCCCATTTTTCCCGTCACCGGAGACTACTGGGTGCTCTACATCGATCCTGACTACCAGCACGCCCTCATCGGCCAGCCCTCCAGGAGTTATCTCTGGGTAAGTGGCTTTTCCTAATTTTTTACTTTACCGGATGATTAAAACGATCTTTATAAGGGATTTGATGATATTGACTATGTTTGTGGGTTGGTGGGTGTATAGATATTGAGCAGGACGGCCCATATGGAGGAAGAAACGTATAAGCAGCTGGTGGAGAAGGCGGTAGAGCAAGGATACGACGTCAGCAAGCTTCACAAAACTACTCAGCATGACACACCACCTGAGTCCGACTCAGCCCCCACAGACGCCAAGGGCGTTTGGTGGTTCAAATCTCTCTTTGGCAAATAGATTACAGAACACACTTCTTTTACTCGTTTGTCTGTGTAATATATACTGCACCCTTTGTTTCCCTCTAGTTTATCGTCTATCTCTGCTTTTGTCTGTTTTAAACACCTAAATCTATATTTTGCAAAAGTCGGATCTCTATTATCATAAAAGCACATTTAAGAAAAGCAATCAGAGAATCTGGCAGAGATAAATGAATTCTTGCAGAAGTGACATTACGTATTTGGATAAAACACACCACACGAACTCGAGTCTTATGGAATTTCAAAATGCATGCAAACTACAGACGCGAAATTATAAGTATAAATAAAATGGAAAACCAGATTCCCCCCAGCAAAAGTTTGGTTTGATATATATATACCCACGACTTCCAGAATTGCAGCTCACAGGATAGTACAGCATGAATTCGTTTTCTTCGCTTGCTTGTAAAACATCTGTCCACACACAAATAAACACCAAATCAGTTACTCATGACAGCAGCAGTAAACTTGGTTCAAAGAAAATAATGCGATATCAGGCGATTGCAGAGATGATAAAAACTGTTTTCTAAATCCACATTCCTCCACTATTTTTCTACCCCAACATAACATACAAAAACATGTTCAAGCTCGTTCATGTCCTACCTTTTATACCATGTTAACAAACTATGACTGAGACGGAAAATAGAAATTCAATCTATAGCGCTGGGAATTTCTGTTTGCTAGCATGTGGCGGTAGAATATTACCTGCGATGCCGTGCTCAAATCTGAGCTCTTCTCCACTAGGCTGTCCAGCTTCTCACCACGTTCTAGAACACTATCAATGGTTTTATGCTGCAATACAGAACAAAAGTTCAGTTTAAGGGGGACAGAAACATGCATCATATCTCTAAGACAGTAATCTTGTTATGAGGTTTTTGAGAAGAAGCAAAACTCATTGACAGAATAGCATATTTATTTTAGGACTGCATTTATGCACAATCATATTTGGTCTATTTGGTCAGTCTTGTGAGCAATTATACTGGAAAACTTAAGAACAGAGAGTAGACAAGTATAGTTGTAAGGGTGGGTCTACAAGGAAAGACAGGACTTACAAGGATAATCTTGGTCTCATCCAACTCCCTCTGGATTTTCAACAGCTTATCAGCCTCTGCTGGATCCTGAAGATTGTAATTACAGGTAAATCACAAAACAAAGGTTAAGATCAAATCAACTCACAACCAACTTTGATCATACAAGTATGGGGCTAGTAAAATAAATTCATGAAGAATCATTCAATTGGGATAATAACGTCCACTTAATTGAGCTTATAACTACAGTTCTAAACAAGATTCACAGGCAAAGTAAGAGAGGAACCTGAAATTTGTTTAAAGCTTCGACTAAATATGGCCAAGTCGGAGTGGGGTCTTCTTCTTTTGCAGACCTCCATGTCTCACCAAAACTCTTCTGGTACTCATCAAGGACCTGAGAAAAAATCCGAATGTCAAGCCAAAAACCGAACCTAGATTATACAACATTGAAAGAACCACTTTAAACACATAATGAAAAAAAGTACCTGGTTGAGAAGAGAAAAAGCACTTCGAACAGGATAATGATCGTCCATGAACCCCACAGCGCAAAGTCCATTCCTATTGTACGCGTGAACCTTGTACTCTATTATATATCACAAACACACAACACACAAACCCTAATTAGTAATTATCCCCAAAAAAAAAAAAACATGGAATCGCGTGAAATTGAAGCCCAGGGAGATCTACAATCGGAAGAGGTGCGATCATAATCCTAAATCATACTAAACAAAAGGAAATCGAAACGCGGATCCGAATCTTAAGAAATCGAATAAGGCATAGATCCGAGAGAAACAAGATTCGAAAGACGCGATCTAGAAGGGGAGAAAGAACCTTCGTGCTGGACGGATTGGCGCTGGGAAGGAGGGGTACGGCTAGCGACAGTGCGGCCGACAAAGACGACAAACTCCTTGACGCTAGATCGCTGGAAAAAACCGAAGTGAGACACGTCAGAAGCGTTGGCGAGGATGACGGGTTCGGTAGATACAGGAGCGCACTTGAAAACGAGCAAGGCGGTGATCTTCATAGCTGCGGTGGATCCAAGGTTTGCGTGAGAAGGAAGCGAGATTATTGATTTGGAGAAGAAGAAGAAGAGAGGCGTTTGGACCTGAAGGATTCTTCGAAGTCGGAGGAGGTGGTGTTGATTAGCAAATTAAGTTTTTTTTTTCTTTGAGGTGTCTTAATACATTCCATTATATATATACTTTCTTACTTTCTTTATTATTATATTATTCGCTATCCAATTTACTTCCTTTTTTTTTATATATAAAAAGACAAGTCAGCTGTCCAATAAAATTAAGCTAAATCAGATTTTAATTTACTTTTAAATTTAAAAATTTTCAAAAAAATTGTAAATATCGTGTGTAAGACAAAAAGAAAAAAAAAAGTTTAAATGTATATACATGCAATTTCGTAAAACATTTCTTCACGCTATTTAATTTTATGTGTTATGTAACCCCCAAGCCAATAACATCTCCATGTTCATAATGGTTTACAACCATCCATCTCTTATTTAAATTCAATTACTGAATTGAACCGAAATTAACAGTTTTCTTGACCAAAAATAATTCATTCGATTTTTTAAGAATTTAAGTACATTATGATAAGTTTGGTAATTTTCCAAATTTCAGTTCCACAAGAAAAAGGTTATTATCTTAACTCTTAAGTTTAGGCAAAAACTGATCGGTATAGATGTCACGAACCAAGACTGCTAAAGAATAAAAAAACTTAGTTGGTCAATTCGGTTTGGTCCGAATGTTACATACATACAAGCCATCTTGGACAACATATATATGACAAATATATAGTAGTCCAAAGTCCAAAAGACCAAAAAAAACATATGAACTTGCAAAGGTTTATAGTTAGTTAGTTATACAATGGAGATGAAGCGGTTAAGAAGGGAATGGAGGGTAAGAAAAAGAGATAAAAATAGGGAGTAGTAAATAGCCATAAATGGGGAATATGAGCAAGTTTCTTTTTTTACCATTTTAATTTAACATTTTTAACTTTGTTTGACCAATCTCCTCCACCTCCTCCTTCTCTTCTTTTTCCTTCCTCAAACCCAAACGAGGAAAACAACCAGAAGAGGGGATTCATGTTCTTGTCTCGTTGTGAGATCTCTCTCTCTCTCTCTCTCTCACTTTTTTCTAAAATGTATAATACTGTCTTTGTCTATCTGATTTTACTTTTCCATTTGGGGTACGTACGTACGCTACACACAAAAATGCAGGATCAATCATGCTGAGGTTTTTCTTTCTTTTCTCCCTTTTCATACACTCTTGTGTTGCCGCACCCAAGACCCCTGCTGCTGCCGCAGCTGTTCCTGCCAAGAAATGGCTCACCCTTACCGGTTAGTATCCTTCTACATTACATGTTTTTTTACTTTTTGGTGTTTCTTTGGTGTTTTAGTTATAATATATGAACATGCCCATATTGCATAACGTGTTGTTTGTTTGTTTCAAATAACCCATATGCATGTCTCTTGTCTTTCAGGACAAGAGCCTGCGGTTGTCGCTAGAGGTGGCTTCTCAGGTCTTTTCCCGGAGTCAAGTGCCCCTGCAAACGACATGGCGGTTAGCACCAGCTCCCCTGGCCTCACAATGTTGTGCAACCTTCAGATGTCTAAGGATGGCGTAGGCCTTTGCTTGTCAGATATTAGACTTGACAATGCAACCACCATCTCCACGCTCTTTCCCAAAGCCCAAAAGACGTACAAGGTCAACGGTCAAGACCTCAAGGGCTGGTTTGCCCTTGATTACGATGCCGACACCATCTTCTCCAATGTCTCTCGTATGTCTTCTTTCTCTTTTCTTCCCTTCAATGTTCTCCACCACCACACATTTTTATGTTTTGTATTATTGAACAGTGGTTCAGAACATCTTCTCTCGGCCTAGCATCTTCGACGGCCAAATGCCAGTATCCGCCGTGGAGGACGTCCTTGGAACCAAGCCTCCCAAGTTCTGGTTGAGCGTTCAGGTAACGCTACTTCTCTGTGAGCATATGATTTAGCATCATAGGGAAGGTTCTTGTTGGTTCATCAAAATAATATAATGTGCAGTACGATGCCTTCTACATGGAACACAAGTTAAGCGCAGCTGAGTACCTAAGAAGCTTGCGATTCCGCGGCATTAATGTAATCTCATCTCCGGAGATCGGTTTCTTGAAGAGCATAGGGATGGACGCAGGCAGAGCCAAGACAAAGCTCATATTCGAGTTCAAAGACCCTCAGGCAATTGAGCCCACCACCAAAAAGAAGTACAGCGAGCTGCAACAGAACCTCGCAGCAATCAAGGCCTTTGCTTCAGGTGTTCTTGTCCCTAAAGACTACATTTGGCCCGTTGACACGGCTAAGTACCTTAAGCCCGCCACCACCTTTGTGGCTGATGCTCACAAAGCCGGTCTAGAAGTCTATGCTTCTGGTTTTGCTAATGACATGCGCACTAGCTTCAACTACAGCTTTGATCCTTCCGCAGAGTATCTCCAGTTTGTGGACAATGGCCAGTTCTCTGTTGATGGCATCATCACCGATTTCCCGCCAACAGCATCACAAGCCATTAGTGAGTTAACTTCATCTTATATAGATGTATCCACAAATATTTGGTTATTAGGAAGAAGCTAACACCTCATGTGTATATGTTATGGCAGCTTGCTTTTCTCACCAAAAGGACAATATCCCCAAAGCAGGGCATGCGTTGGTTATAACTCACAATGGAGCAAGCGGTGACTATCCAGGCTGCACTGATCTAGCGTACGAGAAAGCAATCAATGATGGAGCAGACGTGATTGACTGTTCTGTCCAGATGTCCAAAGACGGAATCGCTTTCTGCCATGATTCTGCAGACCTCACAGCAAGTACCACCGCCATGACTACTTTCATGTCCCGAGCCACCAGCGTTCCTGAGATCCAACCTACCAACGGCATTTTCTCTTTTGATCTTACATGGGCCGAGATCCAGTCTGTAAAGCGTAAGAAAATGATTATTTTCTAATGAAACTATCTCATTCTCAAGTCTCAACTAAACCACTAAGATTGAGATTACTTTGTCTCCAGCACAAATTGAGAACCCCTTCACTTCCACGGGCTTCCTAAGAAACCCTGCAAACAAGAACGCTGGGAAGTTCACGACTCTTGTTGACTTTCTTGAAATCAGCAAAGCAAAGGCAGTCACCGGAGTTTTGATAAACATCGAGGCAAGCATATTTAACTTCCAAATGCTCTGTTACGTAACACAAGGAAGCTTTACTAATAATGTGTTTGTTGACAGAATGCTGCTTATTTAGCTTCAAAGAAAGGCTTAGGAGTTGTAGACGCAGTTAAGTCCGCTCTGACCAATTCAACACTCGACAAGCAATCTACTCAAAAGGTTTTGATTCAGTCAGATGACAGTTCAGTTTTATCTAGTTTCGAAACTGTCCCTCCTTACACTAGAGTCTTGAGTATCGACAAGGAGATTGGAGATGCTCCAAAGCCATCCATCGAAGAAATCAAGAAGCATGCAGATGCTGTCAATCTCAAGAGAACTTCCCTTGTCACTGTCTCCCAAAGCTTTGCCACAGGAAACACTAGCGTTGTAGAGGAAATGCACAAAGCAAATATCTCAGTTTACGTCTCTGTGCTAAGAAACGAATACATCTCCATAGCGTTCGACTACTTCTCTGATCCTACGGTAGAACTTGCAACATTCATTGCAGGGAGTGGCGTTGATGGAGTCATCACAGAGTTCCCTGCCACCGCTACTAGATACTTGAGTAAGTTTACAATTCTACAAGAACAATATACACATTACCAAGATAAAGGCTGATCAAGTATATTTGATACAAATGTAGGGAGTCCATGCTCAGATTTAAACAAAGACCAGCCCTATGCCATCTTACCTGCAGAAGCTGGCGCTCTAATGGCCGTGGCAGACAAGGAAGCACAACCACCAGCAAGTGCTCCAAACCCACCTCTTGATGCCAAAGACGTGATCGATCCGCCTCTGCCTCCGGTTGCAAACGTGGCCTCCTCCAATGAAACTGGAGGAGGTCAGCCACATACTCCTCCTCCTTCAGGCACTGTTGCCACTGCTGCTAATCTCAGTCTTTCCTTGCTGGCAATGATGGCTTTCGGACTCCTTTATACTGCCTAAAAAGATTGATCACACCGTATACAAACTGACACAATTTGAGAGCTATCTATGTTTTACTCATGTTAACCAAAATATGCAGCAAACAGTGATTTGTTGGTATAGATCGAAAGCTCTAAGTAAAATTTCTTTGTTGTCGTAGGAATGTTTGATTTCGATAAAGATTTTGAAGCTTTATAATCGTTCATATGTTATTTACAAGCCTTCTCCACCACGCAGTCTCTACTCTCATGGTTCTTGCTCTCTCGACATTGTTAACTTGCAAAAAGGTAAACACCAATGATCAAGTCATCAAAAGACGATTATAAGACAGTAACAAAATTACTACAATATATATAATACAGTGTCGTTTCGTATTTTTTTAAAATATCCTCGCTCTCTCCAGAGGCGCTATAGTATAAGAACAAAACTAAAAGACCAATAATCTTTGACAAAAGTTACATCAACTACTACAAGAGTATTCTCTCGAGTCATCCTTATGCGTATTCTCCCTATTCTTACACAACTTAGCTCCTCCCCCACACACTCTCTCTAGTCTACTAAGTAATCTCCACTGAGATTGATCCTCCATCGCATTACTGCCACAACCGCTCCGTGGGATGGGAGAATCTCATGTCATTTGTTTAAGCATCGGAAGCTACATGGAGAATCAAACTGTCCCTCAACCCAGCCGAAGAGAGCTACTTCCTCGCTTTTTATTTCAATTCCAGTTTATGACTCTCAGCTACTAGTCCACCGTCTTTTCCTTGCTGGCCGTTCCACTTTCACCTCTGAATCCACAGGGCCTTCTATTTTTGCAGAGGGCAGCGTCTCAGACTCCATTCTCTTTACTCCCGTAGTGTCTTTCTCCGTGGGCATTGGAAGCCTGAACCTTTCACTTCGTTTCTTGAGTTTCTCAACCGTGTCCAAGTGCCGGTCTCCTGGTCCCTTCTCGCTTCCATCTTTGGTCTCTGCAAGGTCATGACCACTTTTCTCTTCACTTACATCCCGATTCTTGCCAATAGATCCAGGAACAGGTTCATTAAGCCGGCCATTAGTATTTTTCTCGTTCTCTTGAAGTTTTGTGGAAACGGATGATGACTTGGCAGAGACAGCATCATCTCTCTCTTTGTGGCTTGCCCAACGCTCCAATTTTGTACGTCCTTTCTTTGAATCGTGTAGCTCATCGCCAGAGGATGCGTTTTCCTTGTGTCTTTTGGCGTTAGGCTGCTGTGGGATCTCACTCCTGCTATTCCTTGCTTCACTGGTTCCTTTTGAGCCCTGAAAGGAATGAAAGAAACATCAGTATTGACCGTGAAGCAAAAAAAAGTGAACAAACCATGAGATATCTTAGGTAAGTTAGGCAACAGAACAAAAAACTTGGAAAGGTATATTGCATTCACAATAACCATGTTATGTTCAGTTTCAAAACTTGGATGAAAATAGAAAAATAAAATTATAAGCTGTGGAGCATACTGTCACTACGGAATTGCCATTTTGCTCCCCTTGCTTGCTCCTCAATGATTCTGTGCCTTCTCGCTGTTCTTTATTTTTTCGTCTAGAATCTTTATGTTTTCTGTCTTGCAATCGCTGTCCATCCAAAGTATCAATAACCTTGTCACTTTTAGCACCTGTCCTCTCCTGCCTTGGTTTCTTCTCATTGCTAACAATGTCGTCTGCACGTGCAGAGAAGTCTTCATATCCTCTATGATGGGAAGAACTTTCTTCGCCAGGGTAGTCCCTTCTCTTAGCCTGTTTAGTATGCCTTGTTGTATCTTTGGTGAAATGATCTTTGTCAGAAACTTTATACTCATCCTTCATCCTAGATGATCGGTCTTCTGAACCTCTGTGGGGTCTTACAGCCACCTGCCTCTCTCTTCCTCGTGCTGATAAACCATCCTCGTGCGTTAGCTTCAATTTATCCAAATCCTCACGCTCCCTCAACCTCTCGTTTCCATCTCTCTGCATATAGAAATCATCTCTGTGCCTGAGAGAAATGTGGTCGTCAAAATCATCTCTGATTTTATGTTGGAAATCTCTCTTTTGATGCTCCAACCTATCATCACGTTCTCGTTTCAGGCGGCTGATTGACTCTCTTTGACCATACGTAATTTCATTTTTTTCAGGCCGGCTTCTTCTCAAGTATTCTTCATCCTTCCTCCTCTTGCTAATGTGATCATCCACTTCATAAGTATTTCTGGCAACATCATCCATATGCTTTCTGGAAGGAATATGGTCATCTTTGCTGCGTATTTCATTATCTCGCATTTTACTCCTCTGCCTAGAGCCCGGATCATCTTCATGATTTCTTTTCCTAGATCCTTCATCCCCACCTCTTCTACTGTATGGGTCATCCTCTTTCCTGTGCCAGACCCCGCCATCAACATCTCGCTCTTTTCTTTTATCAAAATCCTCGCGATTTGCAATTGAGTAATTATTATGACTAGAATCAAGCTCCATGTGGGGAATAGAATTCTCTCTACCACCTTTGCTCGGCGCACGTGTTCTTTCCATTTCCTTCCCTCTGTCTGGATTCTTTCTGCTCTCATGTGGTGCATTATTATCATGATAATTCCTATTGTTAGCTGGTCGAGCATAATGCTTATCTTGAATAACTTCCTCTTCTGCACCATCCTTTAATCGCTGATAATCTCTGTGATTTCCAGATCTTGCTTTGCTGCTTTCACTACTTCTCTCCGTCTTTGATTCTCCTCCATCATCTTCTTGCACTGCTGACTGAGGGACTGTAGAACTCATTTTATGCTCCTCCTCCATCTCAGCATCTTTGCCAACTTCACCTCCCACATCTTCACGATCAACACTTGATGACCTTGTGCCTCTGTCTCCAACAGGAGATGATGAACGAAAACTCTGACCACTATCAGCCGTGCTCCTAGAGATCTCATCGTCTTGCTTTTTGGGAGAATCTTTATGTGGCTCATCCTGGGCAGGACTACGTTCAGCAGATTCCGAGTCAGGTCTCCGGCTCTGAACATAACTAGTCTCAACTGGGACATTTTCTCCAGGAAGGCTACTATCAGCTTGATCTGCACCATTTTCACCTGAGGGTTCATCCTCATGCGGATCGTGACATACAATCTGGCAGTATAATCATTATCAGTTAGTAGCAGTCAGAATACAGTATGCAAAGATGCCTCGCAAGTAAACCAAAATCAAGATAAATTTGAAACATGTTCAACCTCAATGATAGCATCTAGATCACGCATTCGAGGAGCCCGCGTATCAATGGATGGCAAACGTTCACCAGAACCAGTTTCCACAGGTATTGGTCTTCCAGGGGGCTGTGAGAAAGCAAATTCAATAAATACACTCAAGCTTTTAAAACTAACAAGAAAGTTGTCCAGATGTTACCGTTGTTAAATACAATATAATGAACCACATATTGACAAGGCAACTTAACAGTGAGAGGAAAGGAAGGAGAAAACATACTAGTGAAGGTCGAACATTGGCTGGCACTTTAGCTGAATCACCTTGAACTGAGTCTGGCTTTACTACATTTGAAGAATCAACAGGAACACCCTGCGCTCCCGTTGCTGCGGCTAACTCTGGGGGTAGATCTGGATCATAACCCTGTCATTGTACAAAAGATTGATTAGGAATGCGTTGTTACCCTTTTGTATCTGATGTAGACAAAATATCATCTGTCTGAGAAAAATAATCAACTTGTAAGCGCCACAACAAATGCCAAGATCCACTTTACCTGATCCGTTCTACCGCTTTCATAAACACGTATTCTGCTTTGCATCGTGGTCTCTATACGGTGTTGGTCCTGTATGAAATTAAAAGATGCCCATCTTAGTACTCTTAATCTGCTGACATAAGGGTATGAAAAACGGTCATTATTTACCAGTTGTTTGCAATAATCTTTCCAGCTCTCCTCATTTAGTCCAAAGTTGAAGTAGTCTGTCATTTCAACTCCTTGATATCTCCAAGGCTTTTCCTCGAAACTCTCTATGTCAACCTCAAATATAGTCCTAAAAAAAACAAAAGAGTAGACATCAAATAAAAGAAATAAAGATCTGCACTAATAAAAACTTGGTACAATCCAACGTCAGAGAACAAATAAGTAAAATAGATTGATATGCATATGATATTAGTCCGAACAGAAAGAAAAAAAGTTACTTGTGAGAGGGAAGAGTAAAGTCCAGTCCTCGCCCTGCTGTATTACTACCCCAAGACTGGTGGAAGCCTTTCTGTGGAGCAGAAGCATTCCTCATTCCCTGTGGACGCCAATCTCCTCTGCCACGACCAACCATAGGACCAAGGTTGGCCGGTGGACGAACTTGACCTGTTGTCCCACCAGTAGGTGGAGCACCTCCGGGAATAGGGGCTGCCCCTGGTCTTACATACTGCAAGAGAAAGATATGTATATGTCAAGTAGATTAATACCACCCTTATTTGTTTCGGCTTCAATACTCGTAACTTTGGTATGACTAATCAAAAGAAAACATAAAATCTTTGATGGGATGTTGGCTTCATAAAGTCGGTTAGGGTCTCAAGAAGTTGTTGTCTTCTTCAATTACTAACTGTAAGGAATTTTCAAAAAAGCAAAACTCTTGAACAGCGTAATTGATAGCTTTGTAGAATAGCCATGTAGACGAGAGGAAGTGATAAGGTTATAATCTCCCTTTCACATTCTTAATTTTATGAAGTAAAGAGATGGTTGTGTCAAGATCTATAAGCAGACTCCAATTTTCTCTTCATTAACATACTCTGCATTGCATTCTGGTTTAGGTACAAGTACAAAGGATAATATATGTAGACATAATTAAAGAAAACTAAAACAGGGTCAGGACAAGAACCCGAGCTACTACTAAGTAATCTGACCAATGACAACAGTGTTGCATCGACACTGACCTTAAACTGAGAATGAAACGGATGATGAAACCCATGACTGCTATATCCAGCTTTGGGCGGTCCAGTAACACCTCCAGGTCCAGTCCCTTTTCCAGCTTCTCCACCATCTTTGCCATCTCCTTCAACACCTTGCAGACCATCTTCTCCCCAAAGCTGCTCCTCCATAGGTTGATTAGGATCCGTGTCAGCCACTATAACAAGTGGGTCTTCATCATCATCATCTTCATCGTCATCTTCATTGTCTCCCATTCTTGATCCTCCGATCATGACGTTGCGGCTACTCTCATTCAACACTATCTGCAAATCATCTTCACTGTCGCTATCCCAATCATCTCCTTCTCCTTGTCCTCCATCGCCGCCGCCGCCGCCGCCACCAACCTGTTCAATCCTTGTCGTAACTTGAGAAACGCCTCGATCTGTAGACAACGCTCCAGGTTCAGAAGCGGAAACGAAAAGACCAGGAATCGTAGGCGTGGAATCGGCATCGGGCTCTTCGATATCAAAGCTCATGTCCTTATCGTCTCCGCCGCCACCGTCGCCAATTGCTTGAGGACGAGTCGTGGTGGTGTCGTGAGAGAGAGTGATGGATGATAATTTGAAAGCGTCGTTGTTCGAAACCCTAGAAAGTGGAGCTGAATTCGCTTCTGCGACATCTTGATCTTGGGATCGGAGGTTAAGGTCGATTGAACGGTGAGGAGGCGGAGGAGGAGGAAGAACAACAACGGGAGGTTGAAACGGCGGGAGAACGTCGGAATATAGATCTCCGAACTCGTCGTCTTCTTCCATTGGAGAGTTAGATAGATTGAAAGAAGAAGAAGAACAAGGGCCGATTTCGAATGACGGTGAAAGCTCTTAAGCTAAGGGCTTCTTTCTCTCAAGGTCTCGGCTCCTCCCTTTTTATCATCGCTCGCTAGGGTCCTTTTTATTTTACTTTTTTTTTACTTTTTTACTTTTCCTACTCAGATTAGGATTTTAATTTAATGCGATTATTAAATATTATTAAATTATTTAGTAGTAACTTTTATTTTTTTGTACTTTGATCAAACCGAAGACAAACCAAGGTTGAAAAAGCACATCTTGAGATTCTTCTTACCGGAAAAAAGCATAGCTATCACCGGAAAGGTTCTGTCTTTAGGGTTCTGGGAAGCTCGTTCTTGCCTGAAAATTTAAAGAAGAAAGATGATCGGAGTTGGGAAAATGAAGCAGTACTCTAACGTACTTGACAAGCCTCTTAGCAAAGGCAAACAAGAGGTAGATCCACTTTTTCTCTTCCAATTTCGGAACCTTTGCTCTGATAAAAATTGATACTGAACCGAGTATGGAATTTGAGGAACATTGTTTCGATTTGGATCCGGATCTAATAGTTGTGATGGGTATTCGATTCAAATCTCTCTCTCGGCTTTTGATATATTTATTGTGTGATTGATCATTCGATTTTCGAGTATGTTTTGAAAATTTAGTTGTTGATAAGGAATTGTAATTGTGTTGTAGGTGAGCTTGACCGCATTTTCTTTCTTATTCTCGGAGCTTGTTCAGTACAATCAAACCCAGGTTGACAATATAGCTGAACTTGAAAGAAGGTGAGCTGATTGGTTACTAAGTATAATAACATTTTTTGTTAGTCTGATTCATTCACACCTCATCTCCTAACTATGTGTTTTCGATCTCTCTCAGACTAGAGGATGCTGGGTATGCAGTTGGATCTCGAGTTCTGGAGCTCCTTTGCAACCGGGAGAAGGTATGTTGTGTTTTACCAAAAAAGTCTGATACTTTGTTTATTTTTCATTTGTTATAAGTTTTGTTCATGGAAGAGCAATCCAGAGTTCAATCATGTGTCGTTTTGTCTTATTGGATATATTGTTTCAGGGCAACCGAAGAGAGACGCGGTTACTTGGAATTCTATCTTTCGTCCACAGTACAGTGTGGAAGGTGTTGTTTGGAAAGGTGAGGGGTGTTTTCAAACTGAAATAGCTGTTTAATCTTTCTATGTGTATGCCTTAATGGATCCTGACTCGCCCTTATAACGAATATGCCATAGGTTGCTGATTCACTTGAAAAGGGAACAGAACATGAAGATGAGTATATGATAAGTGAAAAAGAGCTTCTCGTGAACAGGTATAGATTGCTCCAGCTCTATAGTCAGAGATAGTCAATTGTTTTTTGTCAAGAGAATTGATTACAAATCTGAAATTGCAGGTTCATTTCAATTCCAAAAGACATGGGAACATTCAACTGCGGGGCATTTGTTGCCGGCATAGTGAAGGTGAGTGCTCCCTTGACATATTCATGAATAGGGGTTTAACTCTAATTGGTAGAGGAAAAGAAGAATGAGCAAGCCACGGTTTCTTCAATGCAGGGAGTTCTGGATAACGCAGGGTTTCCTGCTGTGGTAACGGCTCATTTTGTACCCATTGAAGGACAACAACGTCCTCGGACTACCATTTTGATCAAGTTTGCTGATGAGGTTAATGCCTACATCCCTCTCTCTTTTCTGACAGTTGTTTTACCTTCTTTGGGAGAACCTTAATCTTGCCAGTTGTTTTACTTTCTTTACATCCATGCTGCGCAGGTGCTTAAAAGAGAGGCACGGCTAAGCCAATGAGAGCTCTTTAGTCTCTGAGTTGCCATGATTTGGCAACTATTGGCTTTTTGTGAACTGCTTGTGCAAATCTGCTGTCTGTTTTTGGATGATTATAACATTTTGATTAGAGCTGCAAAGCCTGTCCGTGAATTGATTGTAAACAACATACATACCCTCTTGTTACAATTGCAGCTTATGATACAAATTTCCCAGTTTTAGCACCATTGATGCAAGCAAACATGGTTATGTCTTTCCCAATAGCTATAAATAAGAGAAACATTATAACATCCAGTGACGAAATTACAAAGCAATCTGATATAGATCAATATTCAACATAATCAGAACAAAGATCACAGAGCAAAGGAAGCACGCAGGTAGGTAAACAACATTGTTTCGACAAATCAGTTCCTGCCAAGAGGGAGAGACCTGCAAGAGTAAGTCTCCCTGAAATCAGACTTCTTCTTGGAGGAAGTAAAGAGAGAAGCGTAGACTTCCTTGGTAGCATTAACCGGAACTTTATCGGCCGCTTTAAATTTCTTCACAGTAATACCATTGCCATTGACATTCCCATCCTCCATCTGTCTCTTTGCGACCTTTGCTCCTATATCAGCCATCTTTGCGACCTTTGCTCCTGTATCAGCCATCTTCGCGACCTTTGCTCCTGTACCAGCCACCACAGCAGTACCGTTCTCGCTCTTATTTGAGACACCTTTCATCTCTCTCAGCTTTGCTTTCTCCTCTCTCAGCCTTGCCTTCTTCTCTCTCAGCTTTGCTTTCTCCTCCTCCATCTTCTCCCTCAACGTGCTCACTTCCTCCTCTGTACCATTGATCACAATCTTATCACACTCTTTAACATCCACGTGACACACCAAACACGAAGAAGACTTCACTTCCTTCAACGCCTTGGAACTCATCACATGTCCACATCCCCTCAAAGCGAAAAACTTATACTTTCCATTGAATTCAAGACCTGAGACCGGACACTGAAACTGAGCACTAGTGGTATCTTGCGATGATCCATCAGAACCAGCAACATGCGTAAGCTTAATATTCACCATATCTTTCAAACCCTCAATATGTGAGAATTGCTTAGGCAGCCTCTTAGACAACATAGCATGAACCAAAGCTTCTTTATTAAACAAATTCCCAAGAAGATCAATCACACAAGGCTCAGCCAAAGGTTCATTAGACAAAGCACAATTCAACCATTTAGAAAGCCTCTGCTCATTCGGATCAACCTTGTCAGGTTTCTTCTCAGCGTACATATTGAGGTAACAATCACGAGACTCAGCTCCCGTCGCACCGCCATCTCCTCCACCTCCACGGAGACGAGGGTAAAGAGTGAGCATTGAGAAAGAAGGAAGCTTAGATACTTGGATCCGTGTAGAGACATTCAAAAGCTTCCCATCTAGAGCAACGGAGAAATCCGATAACAAATAACGATGCGACGACGACGACGATTCGAGTAAGGAAGTGATACCCGAAAGAGTTAATACAGATTGCGCCGGATCTAATTGGAGAGCGATGGTCCGATTAAATTCTGTGGATTTAACTAAGATCTGGCGCCGGCTGTGCATCATGGTGGCGGAGCAATACGATGACCTCTAGGTTTCCGATCAATTTAGGTCGGCGTTTTGATTTTTGTTTTTAGGGGTCGAAGAGAGAGAAAAAGTGGAAAATAGATAATTTAAGAAACTTTATTTATATATGAAGTCGGCTATTTTACTCTTGTTGGGCCAAATAGCTTCTCTGTGTGGGTTTGGGCCTATGAATTAGTTCCACTCTTTTCTCTCATTGTGTTTTAATTTTTGTTTTACTTATTTAGAATTGCATAAATTTGTTTTTAAAGCATGTTTAATACAATTAATCATTCGAAAGGGCGTAGTGTTTTTAAGATATTAAAATTAATTAGTTTGAAAAAAAAATGGATTGTGTACTGAAATAACAGATTCGATTAAATAGAGAATTGGTTTAGGATAGTTAACAGCAAACAAGAAAACAAATATACAAAGAGGCCGGCGACGTATACGACTTTTTTTGAGATAATTATTTAAGAGATTCGAGACACATATTAATATATAAAAAAATAATTTATTTATTGATGAGTAAATATTAAAAGAGGAAAAATGAAACGGCCAGTAAATTAAAAATTAGTAATCCAAATTTTTGAAAAGAATAAAAATGGGGAGGGAACAGAGGAAGAAGACAGAAGAAGAAGAAGAAGAGATGGAGAATGGGAATGGGAATGGAGAAGGAAAGGGAGAGTTCATAAACCAAAACAATGACTTTTTTCTTGATTCCATGTCAATGCTTTCTTCTCTCCCTCCTTGCTGGGATCCATCTCTTCCTCCTCCTCCACCGCCACCAAACTCTCTCTTCCATGCTCTCTCCGTCGACACCCCGTTCCCTGACCAGTTCCATCACCCTCAGGTACCAAAACTATATCACATTGATCCATACATCATCAGTACTCCAAAACCTATTAATGTTTCTGATCCGTTTGTGTTGTTGTTTTTGTCAATTGTAGGAGTCAGGTGGTCCAACAATTGGTAGCCAAGATGGGTTACAAGCACAAGGGACAGTCTCGACCACGAGCGCACCTGTTGTTCGTCAAAAGCCAAGGGTGCGAGCAAGGAGAGGCCAAGCCACCGATCCTCACAGCATTGCTGAGCGGGTATCTCATTGTTCACTTCCTCACATCTCTTTTCTTCTCTTATCTTGTGTGTTTTTAATTGTTTGGTTTTGAACAGCTAAGGAGGGAACGCATTGCAGAGCGTATGAAGTCTCTTCAAGAATTGGTTCCTAACACCAACAAGGTGCTCATTTTTCTGACCTGATTTATGACTCTTGTCCTGGATCTAGCATGATAACTGAATTGGTTGATGATGAGATGCAGACGGATAAGGCATCAATGTTGGATGAGATCATCGAGTATGTTAGGTTCCTTCAGCTTCAAGTCAAAGTACTAAGCATGAGCAGATTGGGAGGTGCAGGTGCAGTTGGTCCACGCCTCAATGGTCTCTCCGCTGAGGTCAGTTTCTTAGTCTCTTATGGCTTTCTACATCTGTCTATAGTGGAAATACCAAATCATCATCGTCATGGTTTTTGGTAATGTAGGCAGGAGGACGGCTCAACGCCCTCACTGCACCGTGCAATGGCGTAAACGGGAATGGAAACGCTACAGGATCATCCAATGAGAGCTTAAGGTCAACAGAACAGAGGGTAGCAAAACTGATGGAAGAAGACATGGGATCAGCAATGCAGTACCTTCAAGGGAAGGGGCTTTGCTTGATGCCCATCTCTCTAGCAACCGCGATATCATCCTCAAGCAATCACTCTCGTGGATCTCTCTTCCACCCCATCTCCACTCCCATAGCAGCAGAGGATGCAAATGTAGCAGCAGCAATTGCTGCACCTGAAGCCTCCTCGACTATGGATGATGTATCTGCTGCCTCCAAGGCCTGAACCATAGAGGATACTCATGTGTTTCATCTTTCTCAGTTTAAGTCAAACATTCATATCCATATATCTTTTTTACTATTTTCACTGTTAAGCAAAAATAATATAAAAACAATTACACAAAGAAACATAACCGACAAGACAGAACACTCGTATACGTGTGCGGATGGTGGGACCGTAAAGTAAGAGACATGCGTCCCACTACCTTCCCAAATCGAATTGTGTCAACGTGTTATGTAACATTGTTTGCTCAATCGTGGAACCAGTATAATATTCAAGTTGAAGCTTCCACTCTTATCATAACTAACTACAGATAGGCCCAAATTCTTGAACCGGTCCACTATTTCCGGTTATTGATACCAAAACTGTGAATAAGAGGCAGAGGAAAAACAAACCCAAGCACTCCTAAATTTCCTAAGTTTCGGGAACACTGATGAACAAACCAAGTCTATAACTATAACTCACTGCGTCAATAGCTCACTAACCAAACAATCAGGTTCTATACACGCACATATATATGATATAAACCTCAGCATATTGTGTATACTAGATGCTTGCAGATTGATCAACAAAACGTTTTGGGAAATAGACACAAAAGGCAAACAAACAATCAGGTTCTTGAATTAAAATGTGCCACCTTTATTCCCATGTTCAAGGCTTACAACTCAAAATACGATCTAAAACTATAGGCAATGCAAACAAATCTCATGATTCAGAAACAGTATTTGGCCATTGTAAATCTTCTTCCTCAACATAGACTCCTTTAACACCTGGACAAAGACAAGATAAAAAGCTTGATCATAAGAAGAAGGGAAGAAGTATTCAAAAGATAAGACAAAATTAAAGAATCAGTGATTGAAGTCAAATAAGGATAGATTGAAGTAAGAGTTAATAAAAAGTACCAGGAAAGGAAGGAAACTAAGTAGAAGGAGAAGGCTTGAAAGTGTAAGGCTGAGGAAGTGACATTGGACCTTTCCTCTCATCTCCATCATCCAACAGCCTTTGAACTCTCTTGTTCCTACAATACTCCCTATCGAAATGCTTCACCTACAAAATTCCCATTCCTTCCATTAAAATCCCAATTCCCAAATTAAAATTTCCAAACTAATTGAAAAAAAGAGAGAGTAGTAACCCAAGAGGAGCGACAGTTGTTGACGAATTGGGTTCTAGAATTGCTACACTCCTTAGGGTATAGAAGACCAACGGTCGCGATTTCAGTTGGCTTTTTACCAGATTCCTTCTCAAGACAAGAGTAAAAAGCATCTCTGGCCTGCCACAATCAAAGGATCACCCCCCCAACCATTTACAGTTTCTTATAAACCTAAATCACCTGAATCAGAATCACAGAGAGAAATAGGAAAGACGTACCTTGTAGCAAGCATCTCTAGCTTTCTGAAGAACATCTTCGTGAACCTCATTAGGGTTCGACGACGCATATGTATCGACAGCCATGTCTGAGCGAGCGAACACGACGGAATACAGAAACAGAACCAAATTAACACCAAACCAAACAAATAAAACTAGACGACGGACAGTAATATACGGCCCAGTTAATGCCCGGCCCAACAAATTAGTCGGTAGATAATATAAAAACACCTTGTCAAACAAGCATATACGAAGCAAGCAATGAACAACAACAGAAGAGATTTCGTATCATTCAAAAATTAGTATCTTGGTTGAAAGATCAGAGATACAAATGTACTTCGGTTACAAAACTTTACTTCATAATCAATTAAACAACAAAGTTTATAACTTCTTCTTTCTCATTGGTTACATATTATCATCCCTCTTCTTCCGTTGTTCCTTGTTGCTTCTTGAGCTGCTCTAAACTGAAGTTCTCTTCTGGCTGCTTCTTCCACAGGTAGTTAGCTGCGTCTATCCATCCTCTATGCACTACAAACTTCTTCTCTCTCACAGCCCAGCGTGCCTTCTCTGTTCCCATCTCCATGGCCACCACGTGTGTCACTGATGCATCCACTTCTGTTGCGCAGGTTGCTCCCAGTTCCTCAGCCATTTTCCACAGAGGGTGATCTTCTGGCTTTGCCTTGGTTGGGAACACCCGACTGAAGACTACTTTACATCCTTTAAGTATCTCTTTACGCACTTGTTTTAGCATCAACCTAACATCTTTGTTAGATATGTCTTCATCCACATTCTGAAAGAAACGAATACTAATCAAAAACCCCAACTAGGCAAAAGATGAATTTTCTTTAGATTCAGTGTGTATATATTTGGGCATACCTCAAAGAAAAGAGCATGCGCTTGTTTTAGGACTTTCAGGACAGTTGAGAGTGCCCCATCTGGTTCACTCTCATCGCTCTTCAACTCCGACAAAGACTTGTATTTGTGATCAAACTGTCTGCAGCTCGAAGCGAAAAAGTGGTACCTCTCTATCACGATCAAATTGTCCTTGTGATTTGGCCAGGCCTGTGCATCAAACCAACCAAGTATCAGCTCAACTCTATAACATGATTACAAGTTACATGAAACATTGACAAGTTACACAACATACTTACATTCTCTGTATCGTCAAGAATCAGAACAGCACTTTCTTGTCCAAGCACCACATCTAAACTCTTTTGATGTCTCACTGTGCCGTCATCCCGAGAAATGATCCGATCACCGAAGTACTCTCCTTTGGGGTCCAGTAGCTTTGCCATCTGTCGTGCGTATGGCCTATCTCCCATCGTGTATATGTACATCACAAACATCTCACTGGCTTCTTTTAAAAATGAGTGAACAAACGGCCTAAGTTTGGTCATCATCTGCATAAATTCCATCATGAAAAGACTGCCTCCGGAAACATCTGACATTAACCAAAAAAAAATTCTTCGAATTACAACAG
Organism: Camelina sativa; assembly: GCF_000633955.1. Classification (NCBI taxonomy): domain Eukaryota; kingdom Viridiplantae; phylum Streptophyta; class Magnoliopsida; order Brassicales; family Brassicaceae; genus Camelina; species Camelina sativa. The sequence continues at coordinate 23,976,548 of NC_025686.1, read as the reverse complement.
ATGCAACCATCTAGATGGAACAACAAAAGGACAAAAACAAGACTGAAGTTACATGCACAAATGTCACATTCGAAGAAAAGCAAAACAAAGTAGCTGAATGTGTCACCTTGAAGAGAATGAGTATGGCTTTTCAAGTATTCCTCCTCTGGTTTCAGGTCCCTTAATATGGTTGAATTAAGCAGTGTATGGTCTAGATCGAGAACTAAATACAGCTTCCGCTGGCGTTGCAAGAATCCCATATCTGAATCACGCAACCTGGAGATTTCATCTTGATTGAGCCTCATTTCCTAAGAGAAAACAGATTTCCCAAAGCTCATTAATAAGAAAGACTAAGACTTGATTTCAGAAAAGCTATTCTGAAATTTGTAATGTAATCGAACAGATCAGCTTACCTTGTGTATGTATCTAAAAGAAACACCAGTTTCTTCCAATTTTTGTCCACAAACAAAACACATATTTCCAAACGAACCTGGATGCTCGCATTCTCCCTTGCTTGAGGATGCTTCTGCAATCATAAACAGATTTAAATTTTCATTATAACAGAACAAATGACAAAACATCAAAATAAGGCTGAAGAAAGAGAGAGCGTCACCTTCAATCTCTACTTCCTCAACAGTTTCCAAATGCTCAAACTTTTGTCTCTTTGACCTAAAATATGATTGAGAAAACATAGTACACACTGTAAACACCAGTAAAGTTTGAAGATTCCAATAAAAGAGAATGAAATAAGACAGATGAAAGTTGAATATATACTCATGATTGGAAACTTCAGTATCATCTTCTTCTTCGCTGGGTAAGGAGTCAGAAGAAGCATCAGAGGCAGAGTCCAATTCAGCATCAAGGAAAGCAGCAAGATCATCACTACTTGATGAATGCACTGGAGAATCGCTCGCCACACTCATCTGTAAAACCAATTCACAACATATGCCAAAATCTGAGAAGATTATTTGAGTAAAACCCTAAATCAAACAAAAAAAAAACAGAAAGAAAAACAAAAAGTACATAGAATTCGAATTGAATTCGCAGAGAACCATGGAAGGATACCTTTATAATTTGTTCGTCCGAAACGAGAGAGAAGTTCACGATTTGAAGTTTGGGTTTTTGAGGAAAAAGTGGAGATACCACGACGGTCGACGGTGAAGAAGTAATCGTGAACCTTCTCTCCGATTTGTTCTTTTTTTTTTTTTCCCCACGAAAGCTGTTTTATTCTATGTAATAAGTAAGGCCCATTTGGGGCCCATAAGAAGCTTAATTAAGATTATTTGTTTTTGCCTTTTTGGGTTATTTTAATCAAATGTTTAGCAGAAATTAAGTTAACTGAACAGTTTGCAGCATAGTTTGAGTTCGAGCTTAGAAGAAGATCAGATTCACATTATTAACTGTATAGAAGCTGTGTATAGAGAAGTAACAGAGGAACCCTAACTAAAACAAACTAAAGAGATTACATTTATGTTGTTTATATATATATATATATGTGGAAAGGAAATTTTAAGAAATTTTCTTGAGTTTATTAGGCATCATCATCATATGAGGAGGAGCTTTTTTGAATTTAGGGACTTGTTGTACTTCTTCTAATTCTTCTTCTTCGTCTTCTTCGTCTGCTATATTTTCATCATCATCATCGTCATCATTTTGATTAGTAGACCAAATCATATTCTGCTGATAATATCTTAAAGCAACGAATAACATGAATGCTGCCCAAACACGAGCAGTGACGGATGAAAGGTTCCAGACTAGGGTGAAGAGTGCCAAAGCCACTGCCTTTTTGTGATTGCATGATTCCCATGCGTCCCTAAATCTCCTTATCCAGAAGTTTCCTGCATGTATATCACACACAACCTGAGTGAATAAATGTCTCGAAAGAAGATGTAACAGAGAGGTATAAAAGGAAGTTTTTTTAGTTAATAGTTACCGTAAGCTGAGAAGTGGGTTGAGTAAGAGATGAATATTTTAGGCATTGTGAATGCTCCCAAGAAACCTGTTCTCGCGCAGAAAAAAAAACATTCACAACTCTAAAATCTACACATACACACCACGTCTTAAAACATAAATTCTGAGAGATAAAAGTACCAAATTTGGCTAGGTTCCAAAGAGTGATGGAAGAGCCACACCTGGCCAAGACGAATAGCACTACTCCCATCTGCACAACATCATCATATCTTATTTTCTTGAAGTGTTATAGAGAGACAAAGATAGAGAGAGAAGAAGAAGACTTACTTTGAGGGTAGTGGAAGGATCGCCAGAGAAAAGTGCTCTGAGTTGAAATATAGACTCGTTGAGGTAAGGCATTATAAGTCTGAGCATCCTCTTCACATCTTCCTCTCTCACTCCAACTATTTTTTGCCTCTCCTCAACCACTCCTCTGCGTCCATTATATAATGCCTTTTAAAGCCAGTCACCAAAAACAACATGCAAAGACAAAGACAGAGAGAAATAGGTATATGTATCACATGATTCATACCTGTAGATTAGTGATTTCAATACGAACATGACTCCCAGATAAATGAGTCCCATGTACGCTACCACCGATATGAAGCTGTATATATCCATTCACATTTTTTAGTTCCAACTACTTTAACTACTTTTGTGTAACATCCTTAATCAGTTGAGAAAAAACCTGAAATTGAGATCATTGGCGTATGATGAAGATATGATGAGAAAAGTTCCGAAGCCGAACACTAACGTCGACCTTGATGCATCTCTCCACATCACCAGATCCACTGTCCATTTACCATTTACATATCTAAATTCAGACTTCTCTGACTAAAAAAAAAACATGCACTTTACTGAAACAGAGTACTATTTAAAAATCTCACCTAGACTCTGCAATTTGCTTTGTGACTGAGTAAAGTCTTCTTCTTCTCCTTCTGCATATCTATCTGGAAACAGTGGTCGTTAAAACAGAGGTAACGTCAAATTCGATGCCGATGAAACAAAGCATCAAGATTTGAATAAAATACCTGTGCTTGGAGTAGAATTCAGTGGGACAGAGTAAACGGAAGTTGCCTTTTTGATCACCGGAGGCGAAATTTTACGAACAGAGGACGGAGATGGAGTTGCTCTGTTATGAAATTGACTGAACTTGGTAGTCTCGACACCACCAACCACTCTGTTCTCCTTCGCTACATTCATCTCTTTCACATCAACACTCTTCTTCTCCACTTCTCTCTCCTCCTCCTCTTCTTCTTCATCCTCTTCCTCCTCGTGATCATCATTATCGATCTGCTCGTCAACGTTCGATTTAGCAGATACGATTATCTCCTGACAAACACCGAACTCTTTAACTTCATCTGGGATCTTCGAATTCTCGCTAACAACGGTTTCCTCTTTTGGTAAATGCTCTGTTTTCTTATCAGGTTTCTCCGAGTTTGGAGGTGGCAATGAGTTCACTTTCCTCAACGCAACTGAATCAAACTCACCGGCTTTAACGATCGCCGTGCAGAGCTCTGATCGGATCTTCTTAACCCGACCCGGAGTAGTCTTCTCAACCCCTTCCACAGATTCAGATCTCGTCTTCTTCACCACCGACATATTAGGACTCTTATCATCACTAGAAACCGATCTCCTCGGCGTCATCGGAGGCGTACCAATTGATCTCGGCCTCGTGAGTTTCATTGAACTGGCTCGAACAATCTCCACGGATGATGGGTTCTTCGTATCCGAAGCTCTAGACTTCAAAGGTCGTCTCTTTCCGTTATTAACCCCTAAAGCTTCCTCCTTTAAGCTCATTTTCTTGTCTTCGGTTGAGGCATGATGAAGGACAATGGCGGTATTAGTATTACTAACTTCATCGTCGCTCTGCATTCTCGTTTCCCAAACAGAGCCTGCAGCAACAACGGTTCCTCCAATTCTTCTTCTTCTGCTGCTGCTGAAACTTGGGTCCATTCTCTGTGACTCTGTCTTTATGTCACTGTCCTACTGGTAAAATTAGCTGAACTGGAAAGTGGTATAATGATGATGAGCCTTGAAGCTGAAGGTAAATGGAGTTTGTTGGGCACCAAAAGCAATTTACTTTCATCTAATTTCTCTCACTAATTCTAAAGAGAGAGAAGAGAGAGAGTAGAATTTGGAGTTTGGGTTGTTGGATCAGACAGAGGAGGGGGACCTATCCTCTTTGTCTCATGAAGATGATGAGACTTATTTAGATCACCAAATTGGCTAATTGGCTAATTGGCTAAGTGCTTTAACTAACATAAAAAGCCTATGCATGTGGTTGCACTGCAAAGATGCTTGCTTAAACATAATCATTAAGGTTTATGATCACAATCTCTCTACTTTTACTTTTCTTTTCTTTTTTCTCAACCTAATTTTTAACGTATTTGTTCCTTTTTACTTTATTTCACTTCCGTATCATAAAAGTTTACGTTATCTAGCTAGTAATCAACATGTGCCGTCTAAACAAATGAATACTATTGCTAATGCCTTCCTATTCCTCTATTCTTGTGTTCTTTATCTCACGAGATTCAAGTGGAAAGTTATATCCGTATTCATGTGGATCATTAATATAGTAACATTCATTATAATAATAAAAAACTTCACAAGAAAATAGTATGTTAATATAGTGATTAGCTAAAGGAATTGTTTGCAAGAAATGATGATGAAACACAAATTACATGTTAACAGCCCTTTTTACTTCATCACCAAACTACGTTGTTGGGTTGGTTCGGTTTTGACTTTTTTTTTTTTTTTTTGTCCCATCAACTAAACAAATAGAACATTTATGGCATTGAATTTTGTCTGCGTCAGTTAAATGCAATAACGAATTTATCTATTCAGAGCCAGAGACCCAAATTCAGATGAGATTATTTGGATATTAGAAAAAGAGGGCATTTTGGAAAGGAGTTGAATAGAGTCAATTTAAACATTTTCTTATAAAAGGTTTAGTGTTTTGTGATGAGGATGAACAAAGCAATCCGTTTTTAACGTATTACCATTTGTTTATTCAGATTGTTTTCTTACAAGAAAAAAAAAAAAAGAAAAATCCCAAATTAAAGTTAATGTCACTGACTCACTGAATTGGTAGAGTGAGTGCCACCGACACATCTTAGTGACAGATAAATAAAAGTGATAATAAATCACGATCAGTAAAGTATATTAGATTCATTGTACAAACATACAGATCTCAATATGAATTTCAATAAATTGATATAGCACGATCATACTGTAGCATTAAACACTCAATTACCGTTAAACGCATGGTTTGGTTACTGGATAAACTACTCCACCTACTAAGTGAAGAACTAATATAAAAAGACATTTCGGTCTCTCCGTAATTACAAACGTGAAGTTATAAACTACGTGCGTGTGCGTGTGTCTAATAAGCACACTAAATCACTAATTAATTTGTGTTACATAAAGTAACGGAAGTTTAGGGTCCAATTAATATTGGAATACGTACGAATCGTGGAGTTTAGGAATGGGATATTGCTTAGACGGCACGTGGTCGAGTGGGAGGGGCACGTGACTCATGGCACATCTCCCTATGTATCTGCTACTTTGTGTGTTTCATGCACCTTCTCTTTCTCTCTTTCTGTATACTAATTTACCTATTTATACTTTTATAGTATGTTTTTAATACACAAGATAAAAATATAATTTGCTTTACAAAATAAAGTTAGCCCCAACTACCGTGGCAAAGAGTCGTTGTAGCAACGAACATATTTGTTTTGTTAATGAAAAAGTTGTTAATCGCGTGTGACATTGACCTAAACCTAAAACCACACTCAATCATGCATACCCTATTTTAGAATTGACCAAAAAAAAATAACAACGGTCACAAAGAAAAAGAAAAAGGTAGTACTAACGAATGCGGGGCCAATGGGTTCAATAATAATGGGCGTATCTTATGGGGATTAGATAAACTATTGAATTCCTCCAATTCATAACATAATAGTTTGAAATACTATCTCTGTCTCATGAAGATTGATGTTTTGAGACTTTCACATATATTAAGAAAATTTTTAGTTTTTATTTGTTAATTAATTTATAATTACTTTTTGGTAGAAAGAGAAAATATAAACCAATAACAATTCAAAAATTTTAATATTTTAAATGATTACTTCTTGAAGTTTGCAAAACATCAATCTTTGTGGGACAAAAATATATCCTAAAATATCAATCTTTATGAGACAGAGGGAGTAGTACTATTTAGAGAAATTTAACAATTCTACCACATCTCTATCACTGTAGTTTTCAAACTACCACATCTCAAAACTCTTTTTTAAAATACCATAATCATTAAATAAAATGACTATAATACCCTTAGCAAAAAACTAAACAAAAATATTTATTATTTTATTCATTATCTTTCTCTCTCATGTCTCATCTCATATTTGTCTTTACACTTTTTGTTTTTTCACTTTTTCTTTTCTTTTTCTACTTCTTTACATTCTTTTTTTAATTACAAATACATTAATTTTTTTATGGAGATTTAAATATAACGGTGGACAAGTTTACATTTTATATATAGACAATTATAGCAAAAAATAAATTTAGTCCACAAATATAAAAATACACAATGTTGAAGTTTTTAGTAGATAACATTGAAATTTTAGTAGACATGTTTCTCCCACCGGATGAATTTTTCAGTGGTAGACAAGTTTACACCCTATGTATATAAACAATTCCAGCAGAAAATAAAATTTGTCCACCAATATAGAAATACACAACAATGAAACTTTTGGTGGACAACATTGAGTTTTTAAGTGGACAACATTGAAATTTTTGGTGGACAACTTTAATACTCTTACATATGAAACAAGTCATATGGGTTCTCCCAAATTCTATTAACGATATATATTTTTTTTTTAAAAGTTATTAAATCTGGTAGACAATAATTATTGTCCATGAAGTTATTAAATCTGGTAGACAATACTCTTACTTTTGCTCATACATATGACATTATATCGAGGTTAGTTTCGTCTTTTTATCTCAACCCTTGTGGTAGATCAGAAAAGGTTTTTAACTTGTAGCAGTATTGAAAACTTTCAAAGCAAATGTGGTAGAGTTAACAAAATTCCCTACTATTTATTACTGGTAAATACAAAACGTACTTTGGAGTCTTCACCGACTCGGGATCCTCCTTACACATGTTTACCAATTACAATGGCTGTCGGGTCCGGAGTCTTTATTTTAGTATTTTTTACTTCTACAATTTAGTATCTCTTTCTCCCATGCAATTCCTCCTTTTTCCTTTTTCTTTTTTCTTTACAGTTAATTTTTGATTTCTATAATTTCTACTATATGTTTAAAGGATTTCAGATTTCTGCAGTAAAACATAATATTTCTTTATTAACTTTGCCAACAAACATCAACTAATTTTTAAATCCAAACTTTCTAGTATTAAAAAGAAAAATTCACAATGTATTAATGTGTCATCATCATTAGGCAGCACTCTTGTGGGATTACGTTACTCATCGAAATAAGTAAGTCCAATATATTAAAAAACAGATCACAAAATTCATATGAATGGGCTTTTTAGCTCAGGCCCGTTAGTAGACAGAGTCGGCGGGGGTTTTAAGGGGATAATGAAATGAAGGGCTTTTTATGCTTTACGTATATCTATCTTATTGATTTTAATTATTTCAAATTCAACTTACACCTTAATTTTAGGTCAAAGCTATCATCAATATTATCAGGCGCGGTATAGACCACCGTAACCGAAACAGACACTCCGGTCCGGTCTTTATGTTATGTATGTTATGTGGCTTTTGTATGAATGACAAACTTAATAAAAAAAATTAAAATTTAAAATAATAAGTGGATGTCGAGGAGGATGGGTCTTTGCTAGGGTTTAGTAGTGCGTTTGCAGCTGCCACTCTCTTTCTTTTCACACAGCCGCAAAAGCTCTCTCCTTTTCTTCTTCTTCATTTACACAAATTTTTTCTGTTACCCGAAAATCACAAATCCGTGTTCTTCCCCTTCACCACGGATTGTTGATTTAGGGTGAATGGAGGTTGCTACTACGAGCAGCACCGAATTCAGGATCCAAACGGATCGTGATCCGTCGAACAACAACAACAACGGATCTTGCGCCGTTGCTTCTTCCACCGCTTCAGCCGTCTTCAGGAAGATCGAGTTTCATCCCGCTAGGAAACCCTTTAATGGTTTCTCTAATGGTCGTTCTGATTTTAAGATCGAGACTTTGAATCCTTGCTCCAATAACAACCGAGTGTTGTCTGCACCCTCCGTTAAGAAACCTGAAGGTTCTGATTTGTTGGAAAATGGGTTTGATCCTGAGCTTACCTTTAGCATTACCTTCCGCAAAATCGTGAGTTCCTTAGCCAATCTTATCTCTTTTGATTTTGTACAATTAATGTAAAGATGTTACCTTTATATCTATACTGATTGGTGTAAGGATTCTTATTGATTTTGTTGATTTGTGATTTTTTTTGTAGGGTGCGGGTTTGCAGAATCTGGGGAATACATGTTTTCTCAATTCTGTATTGCAATGTTTGACATACACTGAGCCTTTAGCTGCTACTCTTCAAACGGTTGCGCATCAGAAATATTGTAAGTTGTTTTAGATGCTCCAAATGCTAAATTTTGTTGCTTTGTTTGATCAGCTAGAGCACTTATGTCTTCTGTTTTTAGTTTAATTGGTCTGTGTGGTAGTCATGATTCAGTGTCTGATACAGTGTTTATATGTAAATTGTTTGTGTAGGTAATGTTGCTGGTTTTTGTGCGTTATGTGCGATCCAGAAACATGTCAGGACTGCACGCCAAGCTACTGGCAGAATACTAGCACCAAAAGATTTGGTCTCAAACTTGCGATGTACGCTTCTCAGACTTTTCGGGCTTAACACTATTGTGTGCCAATTTTTGGCTTAATAATCAGACTAATGAATGAGGATTCTCATCTGATTGCTTAGGCATATCCCGAAACTTCAGAAATTGCCGGCAGGAGGATGCACATGAGTACATGATCAATTTGCTTGAATGCATGCACAAGTGTAGTCTCCCTTCTGGTGTACCTAGTGAATCCTCTGATGCTTACAGGAGAAGTTTGGTGCACAAAATTTTTGGTGGCAGCCTAAGAAGTCAGGTAAATTTGCTTTGCTTTCAGGAAGTCGTACATCTTTTTGAGCATATATTTTTTTCCTATGGGTGGAAGATGTTTATGACATGATTAAATGGCCTCAACCTGCTCTTATATTTTTATTTTCTAATTCAGGTGAAATGCGAGCAATGTTCCCATTGCTCCAACAAGTTTGATCCATTTCTTGACCTAAGTCTCGACATTTCCAAGGCAGATTCGTTACAGAGAGCACTTCTACGTTTCACTGCTGTTGAGCTCTTAGATGATGGTGCAAAGGTTTACCAATGTGAAAGATGCAGGCACAAAGTCAAGGCTAGAAAGCAGCTAACTATTTTTAAAGCACCGTATGTTTTAACCGTACATCTTAAGCGGTTTGAAGCACATAGATCCGAAAAAATCGATAGGAAAGTCCAGTTTACCTCTGCAATTGACATGAAACCTTTTGTCAGTGGTCCCCATGTAAGTGAGCTTCTTCTTGTGTTCTATGTTCCATGAATTTTTGACCTGTTCTGTCAATTGTTTGGTTGATGGTGTTTATTTACTTTTTAAATCTTTAAGCTTCATGAATCCATTTTTAACAGATAGAATACTTGTGTTGAACAGGAAGGCAATCTGAAGTACACTCTTTATGGTGTGTTAGTTCATTATGGTCGAAGCAGCCATTCTGGTCACTATGCCTGCTTTGTTCGTACATCAAGTGGCATGTGGTATTCTCTTGATGACAATAGGGTAAGTTGCTGTGTTCTACATTTTATGGATTGCAAAATTTGAATTTTATACTTTACCTGCTGTTAGTAGTTTATTTCTTTACATTGTTCTGTGTTGAGGTGGCACATTTTAAATTGCTAACTGATGCACAAGCAAGCAGATGAGAATCCAATAGCTAATAGTAAGTTCCTCTTTACATTGTTGTTGTAGGTTTTTCAAGTTAGTGAGAAGACTGTGTTTGATCAGAAGGCATATATGCTATTCTATGTTCGTGATAGACAAAATGCTGTCCCTAAGAATGCAGTCCCCTTGGTTAAGAAAGAGAGCCTTGCCACAAACAGAGCATCTTTGATTGTATCTTCTAACACAAAAGATCAAGTGAATGGCCCGGCCAATGGTTCAGCACTTTTGAAATCATGTGATCAAAGTGCTCGTGCTGGCTTAACTCAGAAATTTTTAAATCCCAAAGAGCCTCAGAAAAATCCCATAAGTTGTGTGGAGGCAAAACAGACCCTTAAGATGGAAAATGGTTCAGTGCCCATAAAAACCTGTGATCTAGCTGCTCCTACTGTTGTAATTCAGAATGACTTAAATACCAAAGCGACCTTCCAAAAGGAAGCGTCTCTTCCGCAGTCTAATGGGGAAGGATCTTTGGTAAAGGAGGATTCGAAGGTTACATGTCCAATATTACCAGGGAAGGTGTCTCCTCTCCTGAATGGAAGCACAAATGCTCAAATTCTTGTAAACGTGCCTGTTTCTGGAGCTAAAGCTGAAAATAGTGTTGAAGAGAAAAATTCTGTTCACAATTTGATCGAGTCTGCTAACTCACTGAAGGTAAGTGTGTAATTCTACCATCACAAGTCAGCATCTTGTTTCTTGGCCACAATTTTATTAACGGGATTGAGTGTTTCTAACTTGCATATCGCTACTGCTCCAGGTTAAAGATGCGTCAATTAGTAAATCACCTATTGAAGAAGCTGTTCTTATTAATCAGACAAAGGGACAGCGCCCGGAAGAATTGGCCACTTCAGTTGAGTCGATAAAGTCAACTTCTGTGAGTGAGACTCTCTCCACACCAAGAAAGACTCGCAAGCTTAACATGAAAAAGGTGGGATTAAAATTCTTTAATATGGCCTTGGGATTACGAAAAACGAAGAAGCATAAGAAGGGGAGATTGACTAGTACTTTAGCTGTCAAAATTATCTCTGAGGAGCTCCTATCCAAGAAAAGAGCTGCAGATCATGATCAGTCCACGTCAACTAGTAGTAATGGGAATATGTTGGTTGGCGCTGTTCTTGCCTCAGACCAACAACAACCCTTGGGGAGTTCTGACTTGTCTAAAAGAAAGAGAGAGTCCTCAATCTTGTTACAGAAAGAAGCTGTGAGCATTCTCACACGGGGTGTGCCAGAGACAGTGGGTAAGTTACCCTCCCTTTTCCCAACTTACTACTGTTAGACCTTTGGCCATGTTAATTATTAATGATACTTGACTTCCATTCATGCCGATTATTCAACTCTGGTGATAATTTTTTTGGAACTGGCATCAAACAAACCTTGATGTGGTTGTTTTTGATCGGATTGATTCTTATAACTATTGCAGTTGCCAAATGGGATGAGGAATTATCTGCTTCACAGAAGATGGGATCAAAGAGTGAAGGCACAAGCAGCATTGGTTATGTAGCAGATGAGTGGTGAGTGTTGTTGTTTATTTGCTATGTGGTTGGTTACATAACTGGGCAGTTTTCTTAAACATGAATGTGTTTTGGATTGTGGCAGGGATGAAGAATATGACAGAGGGAAGAAAAAGAAGATAAGGATTAAAGAGGAGAGCTATGAAGGGCCTAACCCGTTCCAGATGGTTGCGTCGAAGAGACTAACAGAGACAGAGAGAAAGAAGAAATGGACACAACGCATACCTACTGCAAAGACAGCCTTCAGGATATGAATGACCATAATCTATACATATGTAATCCAAATGTTGAGTAATGTTAACAACAGAGGAAAAGAGAGGCTATAGATATTAGTCATATTGATTGTTATCTCTTCAACTCTCAGTTTTGTTCTATTTGTGATAAACAAAGACAGATCCCATCCACTGTTTTTTGAGTGAGATTATCTACTTATTTGTTTCTTGTCTCGTAATTTTCAAGCTTTTTTATGGCACAATGTCTGTTATAAATAGATGTATATGCTCATGTTAAAGTATCTCACCACCCAAATTTGGGAAGAAGACATAAATGTCGTGTCGTAATTTAAGAGATAGGATTCATCTCATGTAACTGAAGATCTGAAAACGTTATATAATAATATGCTATAATGCCCAGTATTTATGAAGTCCCCTAAACCCTAGTAAAACCTCATTCTTCCTCGCCGGCAAAAGAAAAAAAGAAAAAAAAAAAACAAGACTTTGGAGAATATGTCTGACTTAGATGATGAGATCACGAGGATCTTCAAGGTGCGTCGCACGGTGCTTCAGATGCTGAGGGATCGAGGTTACACTATAGAAGATTCTGATCTGAACTTGAAAAGAGAAGAGTTTGTTCAAAGGTTTTGCAAAACTACGAACAACAAAGTCAATAAGGAAGCTCTTTTCGTCTCAGCCAATAAGGGGCCAAATCCAGCCGACAAGGTACGTACATATATAAAGAACGAACAAGTCCTAAAGCTGTAAGCTTTTGACCCAATGCTGAATCTTGTCTCCATCTTGGTGTAGATTTACGTATTCTACCCGGAAGGTCCTAAGGTGGGAGTCCCTATAATTAAAAAGGAGGTAGCACTAAAGATGAGAGACGATAAAGTTCCTCGAGGGATCATAGTTGTTCCAATGGCTATAACTGGTCCCGCAAGATTGGCCGTATTAGAGCTTAACAAAATTCTAACAATTGAAGTCTTTGAGGAAGCCGAATTGGTGACCAACATCACTGAGCATAAACTCATCAACAAGTACTATGTACTCGACGATCAAGCCAAGAAGGAACTACTCAAAAAATACACAGTGCAAGACACACAGTTGCCTCGGATCCTCATCACTGATCCTCTTGCCAGATACTATGGACTTAAGCGAGGACAAGTTGTCAAGATCAAACGAAGCGATGTTACTTCTTTGGACTATTATACCTACCGATATGCTGTTTGATTCATATCGACTGTTTTGCATTTTACACACTTTGCTTCTTCATTGTTTTGAATACTAATAAACTCAAATTGGAGGCTTTACAAAACATTAAAGAGACCTCTTAACAAGTTAAAGTATCTCTTTTCAGACGTTACCTTTCTTGTTCGAATATACAATGGTGGAATCTGAAACAGCTGGTGAGATGGTCATTTGTTATCCCTGCTGCCTGCATGAAGGAGTAAACCACCGTTGGTCCTACGCTGCGGAACCCTCTTCTCACTAGATCTTTGCTTATCACTTCTGCTTTTGGAGTTTTTGCAGGCACTTGTCGCTGGTACCTGAACTTGCTCACAATCGCCTTATTCTTCACAAAGCTCCATATATACTTGTCGAATGATCCGTATTCTTCTATCACCTGTCAACAGAGACAGAACACTCATCAATCTGACTGCAATGAACAGTAGTCTTTAGCTTCCCATCATATGCAACAAACCTATATGAAACAATACTTTGAAAACTTCTAGAGCCCTTCTAGAGTCCTTCTTTGGTTGGTTGCTCAAAATTGGGTCTCTTGAGCAACCAACCAAGAGTGGAAGAGAGGTTTACCTTAAGTATCTGGCGCGCATTCTCAATGACGGCCCTTAGCTTAGGATCAGACAACAAAGTGCTTGCCGTGCTTCCTGGACCGATCAGCTTCTTCTCATTGATTTTTACAATGGCACTGGGGTCAAAATCAGCAAAAACTTCCCTGCATTCCACATTTTTCATAAGACAACAGAAAGGACTGCTTCAAAGAAATGAAGAGTGAACCAGAAACATAGCAAGAACCTGAAGGCCTGCCTCTTGCTCAGTATCGTAGGCCATGTGTGTTCGGCCAAAGCACCCGAAAGCACAAGGAGTTCAAACAACCTCCTGAACATACAACACCACCAAAGAATGACATTAAGGAATATTCATCAATCAGAAAGAGTGCAGATATACACAAGCGAGAAAAGCTTGAACAGTACTTATCATCATGAACTGGCACACCCCATTCTTCATCATGGAAAACGATATAGCAAGGATCTGGCATTTTCATAACAAGAAACAGTCAATATAAAGATCTTTGAAACTAAATAGATGATTGTGTATATCCATCTACACGAGAATGTAGACAAGAGTAAGAAACTGACCGGAGTTTGGTGTCACCCAAGCACACCTCTTCTTAGTCTCTGAACCACTAGGTGGTGAATCCAAAGCACCATCAGAGACAACACTTCTTGGCTTCGAAGGGTAAGACTTACTTCTACTTCCAACACTGTAGGACCTAATCAAACGACCAGTAGATGCTCGGCTGTGGAATGAGTCCATAGAGGCATCAGAGGAAAAAGATGCATTCAGTGACAGATTAGAATTTAGGTTCTGCTCATGCCGTCGTAGTATAGAAGCCACGTTAAGAGTGTGCTTGTGAGAAGAAGAAGACTCATCTGATCCACTGAGCTCAGATGAGGATCTTTCAAGCTTTCTCAACGACTTTGAAACAGCTTTGTGTGTGATGAACGGACTAGACTTGTTAGCAGAAGTCCTCAGAGTTGGCCTAGTCTCTGCTTCAGCCACATTCATGGACTGCATTCTAGGAGCACCAGACATGGATTATTTGATAAAACACTGACCTGATTCTGACTCTGACTCTTGAATCGAATCAACAGAGAAACATCTGAAAGTCGCCATTGTTTTCCCACACAAACAGCATCGCCATCGAGAGGTATATAATTCACAAACAGTACCGTACCACGTCCATTAAAGACCAGCTTTTTCAGTTGTTAGATCTCCAAAAAAACCAAAACCAACTCAGTCAACGTACCAACACTCTCTTGGACATAACAGAACCACTTATTCCTTCCTTTTGAGTTTTTAAAAACAGAGCATAACATTAATAAAAATGCTTCCTTTACTGAATCCTGACAAAAATTAGGGTTCTTGTTTCAGCAAAAACAGACCTGAGTAAACATAAAAAGCAACGTCAATGATTCAGCTTGTAAACCGACATAAACAAGCCTGCATTTTTCTGAATAAACAAGTGAGATAGAGCAACAACATTGACTTGAAAAAGAGAACAAAAAATTGGATTTTTTTAAACACACCTAATTAGTTGGTTTTACAAAAGAGAGAAAATGGCTGACAAAATTCCTGAAAATTCCCATAGAGTTTCTTCTTCCCAAGAAAAAATCGAGAGGAAAGAGAAAAATGCACAAAATCATATAAATAAAAAACTTAGATTTATGGAACAATAATGTTGTCTAGAGACAAGATACACCTAATCTAGTAACCAAACAAAACTAAAACTAAAACATAAAAACGGCAAACAGTGTGTTTGTCAAAGCATTCATAAAAAACGGCACGTCACTTAATACGAGTACTACTACAACAATCTAATACGACGCAGTTTAAAGCTTTTTGGATTCCGAAAACTTAAATCCTTAATACGACGCAGTTTCTAAACAGACAGAGCTGTTGGGCCTTTAAAAAGAAATCACCAAGCTGTTAGGCCTAAAGGGTTTCACATGTGTAACCGAACCGGGTTTAACTTGCTGACCGAGGTCCAAACCCAAACTCTGTATCGAATTTAAACCGAACATGACTCCAAGTTTCAGTAATCCTTTGTTTTGTTTCGTACGACTGAATGCATATATCCTACTTGAATAAACCTAGCGTCGTCTCTCTATCCTAGGTTTTTTTTTTTTTTTCTCTTATTCAGACAGTCGAGTAGAAAAAGAAATATGAAGAGTAAGGCGACGTTGACCAAAAAAAAAAAGAAGAAGAGTAAGGCGACAGGCAACATCAGCTCGTTGCCAGATGATTTGCTTAAGGCGACAGGCAACATCAGCTCGTTGCCAGATGACTTGCTTCTGAAGATATTGTCATCATTATGTATCAACGAGGTGGTTGCCACGAGCGTCTTGTCGAAACGATGGCGTACACTCTGGAAGCATGTGACCAAACTCATCTATGATGACTCCTCATGTAGTTTTGAACAGTTTCGTGGCTTTGTTTCCAAATCTCTACCGTTTAGCGAAGCTCGCTTTCTACAAAGCTTTCATCTCAAGTTTTATCCAAATGTTCCAGTGGCCGACTACATTGATTTATTGGCTCATCTTTCTAATCTCGAGGTGAGGATCGAGACGATTTACGGATCCCTCACATTGCCGAGAAGCTTGTTTTGTGAGTTTTGGACCCTCGAAACATTGATACTCGAAAGACTATGTCTAATGGATGTTCCTTCTACTCAAGATCCTTTGCGATTGCGGTTCCTTAAAACTCTACACCTTTTGTCCGTCAGATTCTCAGACGACGAGTCTGTCCAAAGGCTTTTAAGCATCTGTCCAGTTCTTGAAAATTTGGTTGTGAGACGAACAACGTACGTCAACGTGACCATGTTCATTATCAATGTGCCAACTTTTAAGAGTTTATCTATCTATTATAATTCAGGGGCGATATCTCAACCCGTGGGTGATCACGGTTTTGTGATTAATGCTCCTTCTTTGAGGTACTTGAACATTAGAGATTACTCCAGTAACGTTTTACGGTTTGGGCGGCATATGCCTGAGCTGGTCAAGGCTACCGTCGACATTGCAGTGTGGTGGGATCTGTTGAACTCTATATTTCAAGACGCTCCAAGACTTCAAGTTCTCAAGATGAAACTACTGAAACCTCGTGTTCTACTACATAGCATGGATCGCTGGAACCAGCCTTGCTCGGTTCCCGAATGTTTAGTGTCCCATCTAGAGATCTTCGAGTGGAGACATTACACAGGGACAAAGCAAGAAAATAAACTGGCAAAGTATATCCTAAAAAACGCTAATTGTCTAAAGATGGCGACATTCTCATCTGTATGTGGAAAGAAGAAGCGGATTTTCAAAAAGTTAGAATATGCTTATAGAGGATCAGAAGCATGTCAGCTTGTCTTTGTATAACATAAATAAAACTTAGATTTATGGATTAATAATGTTGTCCAGAGACAAGATACACCTAAATCTAGTAACCAAACAAAACCAAAACTAAAACATAAAAACGGCAAGCAGTGTGTTTGCTGAAGCATTCATAAAAAAAACGGCACGTAGTTGAAATCACTTCTTCTTCTCCTTCACCATGAACTCTCTCATTTCCACACACTCAACTCAATCTCTCTCAGATGCTCCTTCAATCTCAACCATGAGCTCGTTTTACCTTTCTTCTTCTCCAATTTCGAAACTTCAGTGGCACGCGAACCCTAAACCTAAACCCAATCGCTCTGTTGTTCGTCTTCCCCTCTCTCGTAACTGCTACTCGTGGAGATTATCTTGTAACGTTGCTCAACAACATGGTCTCGATTTCGAGGAAACTGTGGAAGAAGATGAAATCCCTCAGCTTGTCGAGCTATCTTCTGAGGAGCCGAGCTTACACGAAGAACAAGTCGCTCCTCCTCCTCCTCCATCGAGAATGCTGAGAAAGAAAAAAGAAGATGAAGAGAGCTTAGACGATAGGTTCAAGCTCAGAAATGGAAAGGAGGTTGCTTTAACACCTATATATTTGAGCATGTCATCATATAGTTTCTTATAAAGGGACCATTTTTGTGCTTTCAGTATTGAAGAAGCGTAGTTCATTATTGTAATTTTTCCAGGTTTTTGAGGAGAAGGCATACCTAGTGGGCGTGGAAAGAAAGGGAGATGGAGAGTGTTTGTTTGATATAGAAGAATCCCTTGAGGAGCTAGAACAGCTCGCTGATACAGCTGGCCTTGCGGTCGTTGGTTCTACTTATCAAAAGTTAGTAACTTTTAGTGATCTGTGTATTGGATTCTTGGTTCTACTTAGGGATGTGTATTGGCTTCTTGATCTATTTTTATCTTCTGCCATGTTATTTTATGGTGGATGCTAACGTAAATGATGATTTGATTGTATACCACAGACTAGCTTCCCCAAATCCTAGAACGTACATTGGATCAGGAAAGGTCGCAGAGATCAAAACTGCAATTAATGCATTGGATGCTGAGACCGTTATATTTGACGATGAGCTTTCACCAGGGTAACGTTTCTTTGTAACTTTTGTTTTCAGTGGGAATATATGCTCTTGAATTAAGATCATCATGCGTCTTGCATATCTTTTCACTGAAGTTTCCAAACATCTATAGTTATAAGTTATAATTCGTCAGTGTTTTGGTTGCAAGCTGTAGAGTATTTACTAATAACTAGTTATTGGATTGTTATAGTATGTAGGAGTTTCATACCCTTGTTTGTTCCAACACTAGTTTGCCAACATGTGATTCATTTTCTTATGAGTTTGTATATTTAAATGTAGACAATTGCGCAACCTGGAAAAGGCCTTTGGTGGGGAAGTTCGCGTTTGTGACCGCACCGCCCTTATCTTAGACATTTTTAATCAAAGAGCCGCAACTCATGAAGCAGCCTTGCAGGCAAGATAAAGCATACATGACTGTTTTGAAAATTTTTAGTTATGCTCTCTTCAGAAACCATGGACAACATTGGCTCAATTTAGACTTGTTTTCTAGGTTGCCCTTGCACAAATGGAATACCAATTACCACGATTAACTAGAATGTGGACTCACCTTGAGCGTCAATCTGGTGGCCAAGTTAAGGGCATGGGAGAAAAACAAATTGAAGTTGATAAACGTATCTTGCGTACTCAAGTAAGTAAAATATATACTTCTGCAGTTCTAAGTCTCTTTTGCCTCTGCTGTGGCATGGTTTGTGATGAGTTGATTTCTTAGGTTCTGTCTTTGTTTAGGTTTTTCTTTATTGGTCCATTAAGATAAAAGTATATTCTGAACGATTTCCTATTGAATTGGCCAGATTGGAGTTCTCAAAAAGGAGTTGGAATCTGTTAGAAAACATCGAAAGCAGTATAGAAGTCGACGTGTTGCTATACCTGTGCCTGTTGTATCTTTGGTAAGTACACCACGTTATGTTCAACTCGTTGGAATATACCAACACTCCATTTTATATGAGAAGGTTTTTTACCTATTGTGTTGTAGGTTGGTTATACAAACGCTGGAAAGAGTACACTTTTGAACCAATTGACTGGTGCTAATGTTCTCGCTGAAAATCGTTTGTTTGCGACTCTTGATCCAACTACAAGAAGGGTTCAGGTCAGTGAAATTTGTTGGAAGAGTAGATCCACAGTTTCTACCTTCTTTGGGAGACAGTTGTGTCTTATATTATACTTTAAATAATACATATGCCCACATTACCTAATGAATGACATGTTCAATGTGATGTGTTAAGTAATTGTACTGTGGTCCTGCACTGCCATCATGTAACTTTTCTTTTAACCTGACAATATATCGTCATTAACTATTGATATGCAATAGCGTGAAAAGTTGTATTTTTATGTGGTATCAAGTTTGGACATGAGATTTCTTTTCTGTGTCCCTTTTTGTCAGATGCACAACGGAAAGGAGTTTCTTCTCACAGATACCGTTGGTTTTATCCAAAAGTTACCAACCACCCTGGTAAGATCCTAATGGCTAGAACTCAATTAAACTAACATGTTCTTCATGTGCTTTATTAATACTCTCATGAGTGTCTAATAAAATTGTAGAAGGCTTGTGTTAATACCGTGTGTAACTTAGCTGAAAAGTGTCTTGCAGGTTGCTGCTTTCAGAGCAACACTCGAAGAAATATCAGAGTCAAGCCTTTTGGTGCATGTTGTTGACATCAGGTTTGGCATCTTTAGACCCTGGTTAAATTGGGTCAATCCATCATTCATATTTTCACCTCTTGATGATAACATGCTTGAAATATGTTTAGCCACCCACTGGTACAGCAACAAATAGAAGCTGTGGAAAAGGTTATGTCTGAACTCGATGTTGTTTCAATCCCAAAATTGGTTGTTTGGAATAAGGTAATGTATATAGTTTTAGAGACGGATATGATTGTAGTTCCATTACGTGGGAACAACGTTATAATACTCTTTATTCCTTGATTTAGGTTGATAGAGTAGATGATCCTCAAAAGGTCAAGCTGGAAGCAGAGGAAAGTGGGGATACTATTTGTATATCTGCTCTGACTGGAGAAGGACTAGATGACTTCTGCAATGCTGTTCATGAGAAGCTTAAGGTTTGGCATTTCATCAAAATATATTGATTTTTTTGGGGGTTCATAATTGTGGCACATTAGAAATATAGTTCTTAAAATCTGTAACAGGATTCAATGGTTTGGGTTGAAGCCCTTCTGCCATTTGATAAAGGGGACCTTCTGAGTACTATACACAAGGTTGGAATGGTGAAAGAAACGGTGAGTAGATGACTGTATATCTTACTTGGTTTCCTATATTTGTTCAGATAACTCATTTGATTCTTATGTCTTGTGTTTGTTGCGTATATAGGAATACACAGAGAATGGGACACTTATCAGGGCACACGTTCCGCTTCGTTTTGCACAGCTGCTTAAACCTATGAGACACTTGGTCAAAGATGCTTCCATAAGTCAAAAAGGGTGAACCAGAATCATAGCAAGAACCTGATGGCCTGTCTTCTACTAAGACACGTAGGCCACATGTTTGGCCAAAGCACCCGAAAGCAAAAAGAGTTCAAACAACCTCCTGAACGTACACACCACAATGAATGACAGTAAGGAATATTCGTAGATAAAAAGGCATGCAGCTAGTAGACACAAGCAAGCTAAGCTTGAACCCCCTACTTGACATCGTGTGAACTGGCACTGCAGATGTTATTTCATCAGTGATAACCCTTTTTGTACATAGAGCATCCGGTTTGGAAACATGGGGTGTATAAATGTTTCACTTAACCAAAACTAGCGCCTGGTTCGAACCTAACATATTAAAACTTCCAAATTCTCACCTGAATTGCATAAATAAAATAAATATTCATGAGACCGTGCTACATGAATAGCATGACGTTAACATTACCACCACCGCACCCACCTATTCTTAGTGCGTTGATCATCAACTACCTAATTTTGTCAAGGGTACCAATGAAATGGGTAAAAAAACTCAATGATTGGAATTTCAATTATCCTTTGTTTAATCCACCTAAACCATTGTTAAGAATTAGATGAGGAAGGAAGCCTCTTAATTGTACAGACCAAATACTATTTTAGTTGGGTTCCTTTCACCATATCCAGATCTCCAAACGATAATCCAAGAAAGGAGCTCATACCAATCGGAAATGACACCTGCAATGGAGGAAAATCATATGGGAAAATGTTAACTATATATATCAATTCATACGAGATTAGGTTCTTCCTTCTTTGTGAATAGATCAACTATTGAAATGTATTAGCATTAAGCAGTATCAGTATGTACCCCAATAGACCTCTGCCTTGCCATATCCTTGGTGTGACAGATAAATCAACTTTTGCACCTTGCCTCAAAACTTGAACAGAAACTGCTTGTCCCTGGTTAGACTGAGCTTCAGCAGCAAGCCTTTGCAACAGGCTGTCACCACCCTCCACGTTGCCAAATTTCACAAGCTGATCTCCAAGCTGTAATCCATCCTCTGCTGCTGGAGATGACTCGGTTATCTCATCAACCATGGCAAAGGGAATACTAGTAACCACATCCACATCCATGGGACGGGAAGTAACACTGAAGCCAGATGTCTGCATGGAGGCAGATAAGGAAGTCACTGCGCCTGACAAGCTTGTTTCCTCTGAACCTGCATCATTTCCTACTCATAAGCTTTGTACCAATGTCAAATGGTATTAAAATATAAATGAACCTCTAACAGTGCCATAGGACCAGATTAGAAAAGATGATTAAGGAAACCAAAGATTTCAAGCTGTAAGTTTGAAGCTTCCTTTTAAGTCAAACCTGAATCTTTTGTGGATGAAGCTCTAGCTGTAGGCCTCACTGAATGAAGAATTTGAATGTTCACATTTATCTTTTCCGTTATCTCGCTGTGCTCACTCTTTAACTCTGTGTGAGTGCAGAAACTATATCAGAGAAATAAACCAACTCAAAGCACAAGGAGCAGTGCAGCAAAACTTAACAATTGGTTCGCTATACAAGCTACACATCCATTCTAATAATACAAAATCAAGCTTGATTCCTTCCAATCTCATCTCTAGCTCACAAAACTATAAAAACACCTCAGTACGATTTTGCTATGTTTCCTAAGAGTTCTCTAAGTTCAGCCCTGCCTTGGACTCGTAATCTCGCCCTAACTATGGACTAATTCAACATAAGACAAAAACAGAAAAGAGAAATCACCAGCAAGACGACGACGGTCAGCTCTCACCATCGGAATGTCAATATCTTCCCGCGGGAATCCCTGTCATAAACAAACGAATCAACGGAGCAAAACAACAAAACGTCTCAGTTAAGACTACAAAAGAAGAGTGTGAGGCAGATACAGTACCTCAGAGTCGATGAGGTTGCCGGAGAGACCAGGACCGCCGGGATTGCAGAGACGTTGGACAATAGAGTTCATCTCCGTCTCCATCGCTGCTCTCTTGTCCATTAGAGCCATCGTCTCCGCTTTCAGATTCGCTCCAACCATCTTCTCTTCTCTTCTCCTCTCGCGTCTTCTTCTCCAAGTCCGATCGATCTTTCACTGAAACCGCAGCTTTGTTAGTTTGGAAACGGAGCATGTCGCCGTGATTGTATTATGGGCTTAACTACGAAAAGCCCAATTAGCCCATTCTTTAAGCGGCTTAAGATCCTAGCTGTCTATTTATATCATCCAACGGCCATGCCAGCTTTTGTTTCTTCTACACTTTTCATATATACTACAGAGTTACAAGACAGTACAAGCAGAGCTCTAAAGCCAATGCAATATTTTGTTTACAACAATGGTATTGTGGTTCGTATAGATTATAAAATAGCAATGTTACAAGCGGCTCAATCATCAATCATCAGTGAAATCAGGCTCGGGAGGCTTCTGCAGCTTGACTAAATCCCTAATCTTTGTGTTCCGGTTCCTGTGAATGGTGCGAAGTGCATTAGCAGTAAACTTACTGACAAGAAATGCAGCTCCGATGGAGTACGAAGAGCCGCTGGTTGAGCTGGACATGGTCTCGGCCTCGGCTTCTGCCTCGGCTGCTTCCATCTTCTTCCTCTTGCAGTATCGGCGCCAGGCAGCCTGGATGAAGCAAGCAGCCCAAGTCCTCCATTGGTGAGAGTAAAACCTGAATGTGTGCTGCACTTGCCTGCTGTGTAGGCGCCTGAACTGGCTTGCGACAAACTTCAGCTCCTCTGAGGTCAGTGCAAACGCCTCTACTTCTGTTAGAGCTTTCACGGTTCTCGTTGAAGACGGGAGATTTATACCTGACTTCGGATCCAATGCCCATGTCAGAAGCTCTTCACCGCAGAATTCTCCTTCTTTCAGGAGACTGCGGTTGAAGAAACCGCTTCTGCCTCCATCTGTTGTCACACTCTCGAGGCGACCACGTATTATGAATAGCATCTCGTCTACAGGGTCTCCTTCCCGCACTAGGTAGGTACTCTCTGTGAACAAGCATGGTTTCAGCCGCATACAGATCGCATCCAGCAGCTTGTCATCCATGCTCTCAAACAATGGAACCTAATATTATGGTAAAATGTCAGTATTACTAGGCATGTCCAAAAGAAACTGTATCATGAACAAAGCTAGGTTGTCGATGGTCAAGAGCTAGTTATAGTTATGAGCCGACTGTTATAAGCTTATATAAGGAACAGGGGGAGATCTTACCCTGCGCACTAAAGCCAGACAAAGATGCCGCTTGATATCTCTCCGGAGATCCTTGGGGAGATTCTGAACGAGATACTCTTCATCTACACCACGTGTCTCCAACCATTTATACTGGTCATAGCGCCTCACACGCTCCCTGAGATCTTGTGGTAACATTCTGTGATGCATCCATTGTTCTGAATCACGCCTCTTTACTCTCATTTCTTCGAGCCGGATGGTAAGAGATTGGAGATATGTCTGTCCCAAGATTGAAAAATGTTGTTAGATAGCCCTTATATCCAGAGGAAACAAATTATGCATGATGCTTCCACTGAAAGAGCTACCAAGAAATTTCAATTGATCACGAAAGTAGTTAAGGTTGCTGGTTGCACCATAAATACTCACCTGCATGTTTCCGATGAGAAGAGCAAAGAGGATCAACCCAGAAATGGCAAGAGATATGGAAAATATAATCTCCATTGGGTATGTACTGGTTTCAAGCCCTTGTCCAAGTGTACTGTGGTGCAACAATGAAAAGTACTATATGAATATCTGAAACTCATAGACGCATAACTTTGAGAAAACATGAGATCGTAGCATTAGTGTTTTTCTTTACTTTTGACTGATTTGTTACAGAACAAAAGGAATTAACATGGTTACCTCAAGTTCTGAAGTCCCCACCACAAACAGTAACAATATTTCACGATGAAGTCTTGAGACGAGACAATTCCAGACGATAAAGCCTGTGTATAAATCCCAAAGTCAAATGGAGGATTATTATCATCGAGGTCAGCTCGGCAGTAGGACTGAAGAACAGATTCCTTGGTTCTGTTCCAAACAGCATAGCCGTCCATGTTTTGATTGCCACAGTACAAGAAATCCGTGCTGTAATTCCCTGCATCATTACAGGCCTCCTGCCAGCAAGTGTCGTTACGTTCTACNTCTTCGAGCCGGATGGTAAGAGATTGGAGATATGTCTGTCCCAAGATTGAAAAATGTTGTTAGATAGCCCTTATATCCAGAGGAAACAAATTATGCATGATGCTTCCACTGAAAGAGCTACCAAGAAATTTCAATTGATCACGAAAGTAGTTAAGGTTGCTGGTTGCACCATAAATACTCACCTGCATGTTTCCGATGAGAAGAGCAAAGAGGATCAACCCAGAAATGGCAAGAGATATGGAAAATATAATCTCCATTGGGTATGTACTGGTTTCAAGCCCTTGTCCAAGTGTACTGTGGTGCAACAATGAAAAGTACTATATGAATATCTGAAACTCATAGACGCATAACTTTGAGAAAACATGAGATCGTAGCATTAGTGTTTTTCTTTACTTTTGACTGATTTGTTACAGAACAAAAGGAATTAACATGGTTACCTCAAGTTCTGAAGTCCCCACCACAAACAGTAACAATATTTCACGATGAAGTCTTGAGACGAGACAATTCCAGACGATAAAGCCTGTGTATAAATCCCAAAGTCAAATGGAGGATTATTATCATCGAGGTCAGCTCGGCAGTAGGACTGAAGAACAGATTCCTTGGTTCTGTTCCAAACAGCATAGCCGTCCATGTTTTGATTGCCACAGTACAAGAAATCCGTGCTGTAATTCCCTGCATCATTACAGGCCTCCTGCCAGCAAGTGTCGTTACGTTCTACGGCTAAAAGGTACCAAAATGCTCCAACTATCTGCAAGATAGGAAACAGTGGCTCAATCAAAATAGCACTTAACCAAGTCATTGAACAGTACATAAGCAAAACAAACTCAATAAGCTAATACTATCAAGAGTTGGTCGTCATAAATTTTTTGACATATGAGATCCCATGAAACATCAACTAAAGATAAAAGGAAAGGTTGCATAGAACATCACAATTCACATGTAAGCAGAAACGGCTTAACCAGAAAGCTCAATAAGTTCCTTTACATGTCTTGTGAGACTAAGTATTTGAACATAAGTTCACAACAATGAAACAGAAATGAAATTATTTCCTGGTTTTGCACTTTTAGCGCCACTGGCACATAACTCACGGTATAATGGGCAAGTATTGATAAAAAAAAAGCAATGTAAATTATAAAGAGAGAAAGCTATATACTCACATGACTTGCAAGCATATATAAAAGCAGATAATAAGCAGCACCAGCCCAAGCAGTTTCAGCAAAGACACCTGCAGTCCTTTTCAATTCTGATGTCAAGGGTAAGACGCGTAGGAATCGCGGTATATACTGAACCAAAACAATGAAAAGCAAGGCCTGCTTTGTAGCCAATACATCCGACCCATTTGAACTTTGCAAGAACCTCCAAACTACAATCTGCACATACACAAAACTGAATACTGTAAATCAAGAACTAGCAAGGCTCTTAACAGAGATGTTTGATCACATGTTTTCCACCACACAAAGTACTGTAAAGATCCTAAGCTTATATTCATTAACCTGAGGGGCAGGAAGTACTGAGAGGAAGTCAATAATAAACCAACGTTGTAAATATCTCTTTGCTATCTGTGCAGGATCAATCACAAGTTCACCTCGACCAAAGACCCGTGATGACGGTGCAATATAAGCAGTCCTGAGCTGGAGAGCCATGTGAGCGAGATAAAACACATCGATAAAAGTCCGCAATGTGCTTGCTGTGATAGCCAGTTTTCTGTCAATCCCCAGGCACATGGACTCACCATCAATCACAGGGAGATAGAAGAAAAAAGGATCCACAAACACTGAGAGAATACATGACGCAACAAATAATTTGTTGCAATACAAAAGGATTTTATCCTGAGGATCAAATATCTTCTTTTCAGATACTTTAAGGTCTTCTGGGAACACTGCTCGATAAACACCGAAACCAAGTGAACGGCCGATCGACTTAAGCCCTTTGGAACCCTTTTGGATACCTTTCTTGAAGGATCTTGATGTGTCATTGCTTCCATGGATAGGATGAAGTTGTCCACTGAAATTGGAAACATAGTTCTGTTGGAAGGCTACAGATGATGATGGTAACCTAGAGTCCAAATCATCCACCCTATAAAGTATGAACAAACACAACTTTCAGATTATTGTGCACCAACAAGCAAACAATTAGGAGTCATGCAATAGTTCAAACAAAATGTTCACTTGAGTGCTTCAATGCAAATCAATATTTTGAATGTCAAGTCTCTCTATTTATGCACTAACCTCACAAAATTGTCTCGTTTGCCTGCCATGGTAGGTAATAAGGAACTAGAACTCAAGATTCTTCAACGAATAATAAGCCCACAATCACTTGCTCAAATCGATGAAGAAAGAACACAGCTTTACAGAGACTCTAATCATTAAGCAAGCTGCATCATCCCAAATTAAGAACTCATAACCAAGTGAAGTTGTAAAATTAAAGGTATGTTCTTTTGGGGCATAAGTGGTGAAATTATGCTAAATGAAGGTATACTTACTCTGACCAGTATGATCCACAAGTGAAGCAACATCAACTCAACTCAACTGGATTTTTTTTAAAAAGGAAACAAATTGATGAAAGATGGTCACTGATACATAGTAACAAATTAAGAGAGGTAGAGCTGGAAGCCTGGAACCAATCTTAAAAGGAGAAAATGAATCTCAGAACAAAATTAGAAACAGAACAGAAGCGAATCGAAGTGAAGTTGCAGAAGCACGACAAAGAGACAAAAGACAGAGGCTTTACATGACTAGCTAGACGATCCCAAGGGTCCCGTTGATGAGGATAACGCTTTTACAATAAGAGGAACACACAACTACGAGCTAGAAATGATAGAAAGTGGGTATTAAAAGCGACCAGAGCATACAAGTAGTATCGACTTTACCAAAAGCAAACAAAAAAAAACGCAATGAAGAAGGAAACGAGTATAATATCCTATTTTTATCAAGAGCAGCTCTCTCTATTAAATTACTCAAAATTAAACTCATCATATATTTAGTATTAAACTAATTAAAACTAGTGACAACTTGTTCTAGACTCATCAAGCAAGAAACTCAATGTCCAAATGAACAAAAAAAAATTCTTATTTTTTTACAGAAAATACCTCAAGTCTGTTCTAGATTTGTTTAAATAATTGTTTTGTCATTTTAGATTATTAATAATTAATAATTGTTTAGAAATTAATATTTAAATGATTGAGCAATCTTCTTGGAAATTTTCTAGTGGAAAGGATGTTTTTGAGTAAGTTTTAAGTGAGTTACTTTAATTAGTTACAACCATATCATAAACAAAAGATACAAGAAAAAAAGAAAAAAAACAGTGTTTTTGTTAGCTTATGATCTGAATATTGTTCCCATTGTGATGATCTACAGCATTTGTCGCCTTCAGTCACAGGCACCTTCTTTGCAATAGACCTGGGGATGTCAAGATCATCTTGAGCACATCTTTGTTGAGGATGAGATAACAACATTGACATGGGCTTGAAAACAGACCGTGCAAGCCCTTGACCACTCTCAAAGATGTAACATTTATACTCTGAAACATGTTCTACAGCATCGACGAGAGAGTCATACACATCTCGAGAATTATCAGGACTTGGCTTGTCATGCAGATACATAACATCCAATGTGAAGAGCTTCTGGTTTAAGGGCCAACCATGTGTTGGTCTCATTAATGACCTGCAGAAGACCGTAATAGAGTCAGTAAAATAAAAGACCTCAAACGTTCAAATCAAATGAAAACGGACAGCAGAACAACATTCACTAGTGGAGCTAGCATTTGAAAGAAAAGAAGCAAGGCAGCTTTTGAAAGAAACAAGTCTCTAATAACAAAGTGGCAATGACAGAAGAGAGACCTCTGCAGCAGTGGGTCGGTCATTCACAATGTGTTTCCCATCAGATTTAAACACAGGATTGAATGCCACACAAGTTACTGTCACAAAGGAAGAGAGAACATGCGTACGAAGACATACCAAAAACAGCATTAAAGAAGGCAGATGAAGAAAGAAACTCACCAAAGCTCTTAAGGAGAGCATTTGAGGTCCATACTAGGCAAGGATCTTGTCAATTGACAGAGCTGGTTCATGAGAACCACGTAGATCTTATCTTTAGACTTAGATCTTTTCATTTCAAATTCTCCACTTCTCTTTAGAAACAGAGATTAAGAAACCAATCCATAAGCAGAGGGAAGCACACCAACAGAAGTCGTTTATGGATTGGTTTCTTAGACTAAACAAACGAACATGGCCAATATTAAGTTTTCATTAAAATTTAAAAGAAGTAATTTGATTGGTATGACCCACGGTTTCATTTTATTTGGCGAAAATTTTATGGGTGACATGGAAAGAAGTAAGTTTCCAATCTGAATCAAAAGTGCAAGCAAGGAGAAGAATTTAGATGCGAACAGGAAAGAAGAGAAGAAGTCAAGTGGATCTAATGTTGGAGAAGAGAGAATTTGAATTCTTGGACAAAGTGCCCGAGAGCGTTTTCTCTCTCATCGCTTCTCTAGGACTATGAATAGTAGTATCTTTTAATATTATGGAGTTCGTTCGAGTCTGAGACGGAAGCAAGAAATAAACTTTACTGGAGGAAGAATCTGATTGGAGCAAGAAATAAACTTTACCAGAGATACTTATCAACATCATCTCAAGGCTCACAGTTCAGGAGCTATGGACAGGACCCATTTTTGGATTAGAAAAAAATCACATGACCCCGACAAAAAGGAATCAGACAGTCTAAAGAGACACGCACGAATCAAACTGTTTTGTTTCTTTTTGGGTTCGATCACGTGTGATGACGACGCAGCGTGCGTGGGTGAAAAAACTAAAGCCGGTTTGTGAACGGTTCAATTGAATTTTAACGCTGATAAAACAATTAAACTCCCAGTTCAATTCACCATTATACCCCTCAAGATCTATACGTTTACTATTTATTTCGCTGATAACCTAAGTTTAATTTCGGGTATTTTAATAAAGTACCGTTGCCCCCTTTATGACCGTTATAAATGAGAAAAAGAACTAAACCAAAATAATAATAATAATAATAATAAAAAACACAGCTATCGTCGCTTCTTTCCTCCTTCCGTAAAAGTCAACCAAGTTTCAAGATTCAACATTTATTCTCAAATAGATTTCTTCTCAAAGAGATGACGATGATGGAAGACTTGTCTGGGTGCATTAGGTCACGAATTCTTGGTTGTCTCCCCACTCAAAAAGTCATTCTTGCTTCACAAATTTCTTCCCCCTGACGTAATCTGTGGAAAAATTGTCAGAGCTTGAACTTCGATTACCAAAACCACGTGAATGTTACAATATTTTGGTAACATTTATATATAAGTAGATTTTACATCTTTAAGTGACGAGAAAGTAGATATGCTAAAGATAATGACTGAATTAATTAGTTAATTTATTTGTTGAAATAGAAAACTATTTTCTTAAATATTGTTGATTAGGTGTGGATTTCGTACACTTCATATATATAGATATACTAGATTAAGACCCTTGCTAGAGCATGTGTTGACATTCATTTTATTTATATTGTAAATTTTATAAAAAAATATAATTTATGTGATTAATTTTTTAAAAAAATGAATAAAACATTATGCAATAAAATCATATGCTAAATATGATGGTTTTAAAAAAGAACCTATTTTGTAAGTTTTATATTATTAATGATTCTAGATAAGTACCTCTGCTATAATACTGGTTAAATTTTATTTTACATAAAATTTTATATATTTTCTATTTTAAAATAAAATTTTAATATGTTGTATTAGTTTATGTATGTGAAGTTATTTCAACAATGTATATTCTACAATTCATGACTTGAATGTCATTATCAAACATAATTTTATAAATTTAGTTTTTAAAAAGCGAGTTATTATATTATGGGTAATTTAATATATTGTTATACTTTTTGTTTCAATATACTTGGTTTCTTGAAATTCTTTCATATTATAGTGACATATTATTGACATTGCTATAACAAATCAATTTAGAGTGTTTATAATTTCTAACTTTTATATCAAGTTTCAATATTTTAAAAATATTTCAAAATAAATTATTTAAAGTTTATTATATTATATAGAATTATAAAATTCAAAAAAAAATATGAAATTGAATTTAAATATTCAAAATTTGACCTGTTACTTAGTAAATTTTTTAATTCAATAGATATTATTTTTAAAAAATAATATTACTAAAGCTTGAATATTTTATAGATTGAATAATTTATATTAGTTTTTAAAAATTCAACTTATGGTATATCCGGAAATAAAACTATTTTTTAATTATAATAAATAATATGATAATTTATTTGTTTCACAAAATAGACTCATATATAAAAATGAGAGGTGAAGTATAATGATAATTAACAAATTAATATGTTAAGTTAGATATCAAAAGATTTTATTTGATGAATAATTTAATAAAAAAAATTAATATGGTAAGTTAGATGATATCAAATGATTCTTTAGAATATTTTTTAAAAAATTTTCGGAAACAACATGCTCTAGTAATAAAATCTTCCAAAAGTAAATTAAGGCTATACCCACTATTTAACTTGTAACCAATTATTCTATCAATTAATTTATAACCTATTTGTAACTAACTTATTAAAATTATATAGTTTACAAAACAATGTTGTGCACGTACTTCCGTTTTATCATAAAGGGAATATTTATACTTATTATTTTAAATGCAACAGTTCGAAAGTCTAATCATCAAAGTCAATTTTTTTATTTATGTTATAAGAGAAAAGCTGTCAATTTCCCCTAACTTAATTTTTTGCACTTATATGATTTTTTGTCTATAACTATATAATTGACTTAAAAAATTGAATATCCACATCAGCTATTTCTAAATACATTTTCTAACTGCAACGTGGCATAAGCATATGACTTATTGACTTATAACTCTGTTTACATTTTGTAAACTTGCTTAGTGTTTTATCATTGATTGACTTGTATAATTTGTGATTTGTGAGGATTATAAATTATTTTTGCGACAGTCAAACAAGGACATCCATGATTTTCACCAAGGTTAGTTTCCCCTTCATTTGCTTTGTTTAACCAGTTCTTTGTCTTTTTCTTTTTATAGTTTGTTTTTGGAATAAACGACCAGCCAGACCTTGCTCCTGCATCTCTGCTGTGAATCATTCAAGTTATGTGACATCAACGCTAACTGTGTTGGAAATCTACAAAGGTAATTAAAATAATATTTTGTCTAGAAGAGAGTTTATAAGGTTATAACCTTAAGTACATAGTAAACCAGTTTTTACATCTTAAAGATTGATTATGCCTAAAAACATGTTATTCATATAATTAACTTACTATCTGCTTGAATGTACTGCATCAGTCTAAAATTCAAGTCAACTCAAAGAAATTGGCTGAAACAGAGGGTGTTAGTTCTATAAATGGAAGTATCGAATTTTACAAACGGCCATACGAAAAACAAAGGGAAGCAACTAAGATCAAGTTCTGTGATGCGCCAAGCTTCTAGCTGATCTCACTGGTAGGCGATTCATCATCTCTTACTATGTTTGAACTTTTGTTTCCTGAATGGAGAGGCCTAATATTATAAGCATGTAGAAGATCAGTTTGTAGTCGAAGAATCGTAGTTACTCTTAACATTGACCAAATGACTTCTTGATTGCATTCGTTTTTGTAAGTAATCTCAAAACAAGATAGATAATGCTCTTAAAGAGCTTATTGAAAGAGAAATCTAAAACTGAAAATATAATAGCTCATTGGAGCTTTATTCAAATGTAAAGAACAAAGAGAGGGAGAAGCTTTAGGTTGCCTTCAAGAACAAAATGTATTTTGATTGAACTTCATACAATGATTAAGGTCTATTACATTGTTCAACAATATGTTTTCTGTTCGAATTAGCACTGAATACATAATTGAATTACCTAGCTTTGAATTGTTGAATTGAGTGTTAGTTTTTTCAAAGAGACTTTTTATTTGAATGGTTAGGTTAAGGTATGGTGACGTGCTCTTCTATTCTGATGTGTAAAGATGGAATCCGCAAATGAAGAATTGGATCATGAGTTTGAGGCATGAAAGGAGAAAACTATGTTCGTAAATTATAGTTGGCAAGAAGAGGGTACTAGCTGGATCTTGATTTTTTTTTTGGTTTAATCCCAACTATGAGAGACCAATGAAAAGGGAGCACCACATAATATTGCAGATGCATTTCATTACCGAATCAAAGCAAATAGCCTCGTGAGATCAAGCTTCTGTCTCATTTTCACCTTGAGAATGTTAAATGTATGTTTGGTTTTCATTAATGATCTTGATAAAAATGAAGATGTGATCTCTTTTCTCTTATCGTTATCTCAATCCACAATATAAACGTTGAACCCTAACTGATAAGATCGGAGTTACAGTTCTCCTCTCTTATCACCATGAACAGAGACGCAACTCTGATCTAACTAACTCACACAATCTGATCACGCAGGATGATCTTTACTAAACACTCTCTCTTCTATTTATAGTGATCCTCATGATCTGATATTGCTAACTAACTTCTCATTCTCCTCCTTTCGGCTGCCAGCTCAGCATCAAGCTCCTCTTCAATCCTTAAGTCCCTAACCGCATGTGCCTCCTCATAGTATGTATCAGCTCCCACACATGCTTATCAGATCTCTTCTTTGACTACATTTTTTAAAAAACGAAGAACCATCCATTGATATGCTTCTTTTTTTTTTTTTAAATGGACACGGAAGCATAGCATATATGCAAACTAGGATTCCACCTAAAAAACGACGTTGTTTAATAAAGAAAAAAAGTCTGGAAAATTTTAAGCCTTTACATGTTTCGAATCTATGAACTTTTCGTAACAATCTATCAATACCCTTCCACTTGAACCATATTAACTTTTGTTACAATATTATTCAACGAATAAGATCACTTGCTCAAATTCGATGAAGCAAGAACATAGCTTAACAGACTCTAATTTTTAAGTAGCTATAAGTTATTACAATTTTTAGGTTACAAATTTGGAAAACATCATACTAAATTAAACCATGTATAAATAAGGCTATGGAGGATTTTGTACAAGAAGAATTATACAAATTCTTCTATATCTTAAACGACCATCTCGGCTTCTTTCACACTTGAAGGAATTCCAACCTCTAGTCTCATTGTAGCTCGATACTGCTCAGGTACAACGGCACCAGCCTGAGCGCATATCTCAACAACAGCAGGTGCTTGCCCGTAGAAGCTTCGTAGCTCCCGCTGCAATGGCGGCCCATTCACATCAGGAACATGCCAAACATATCTTGGTGGTATCAAGTCGTCAAGCACTGCAGACTGCCAACCATGCTGGCCATTACGCTGTTGGTGTTTGAATGCACCACAGTTCTGAGCCTTGTGTCCCGTTGGACCTACGTGAACCTCAGGACAGTACCCGCAGACCCTAACCCTGTACAATCTCATAAGCTTTTTGGCTCCTGCTCTCATTTCTTCCCAGGCCTGTAATGTTTCTTCGGCTAAGGAGACCATTTCTTCTTCACTAGAAGGTGGAGTGATCTCTGAGACAGGTAACTCAGTTAACAATGCCACTGGAGGAAGCTGAGGCTCGGGGTCAGGCAATTCAGTTTCATCTGCATCAACAAACTCGCTTTTGCCAATGCGGATAATTGGTTTTCTTCTCCTTTTTGTTGGGAACTCAGGGATTTCAACGCCGCCCTGAATGCAAAGCTCAACTACAGCAGGAACTCGGGGAATCGAGAACCTCTCATCATGACGGATGCGCTTGCCAAGACGGTCATAGAGGTGATAGGCTTCAAGTGGAACAATAACGTCCTCAATGACCGAGTTAGTCCATTCATGAAGACCTTTCCTTTGCGAAGCATTCGGACCTTTACAAGACTTAAAAGGATGCCCGTAAGGTCCAACATGGATCTCATTACACCACCTGACAAGACAAATCAAACAACATGAAAAAGGCCAATACTCAATCTGACAACAAATGAAACAAGAAGCAAGAAGAAGAAGGAAGAGAATTTACTTACCCGCAAGCATTAACACGAACAACTTTCATGAGCCGGTGGAGATTGTTGATCAATCTGATTCTTGCATTGTATACTTTATAAGCAAGAGGCACAAGGCTCTTGACAACCATACCATTTTTAGGAGGAGGTAGAGGTCTCTTAGGTTTGTCTTTGTTGTTCTTGACTCTCTCCCTCGCAGCTCGTCTCAGGTCCACAATTGGCACTGGAAAGGGTTTCTTCTCTCTCCTTGCGTACTGCTTAGGTAAGTCTTCATTCTGAGGACGATCATTTCTCACAACCAATGGAAGAACTCGACGCTCTTTACTAAGCACTACTCTGGAACTTAACTTAAGTCTGAACTCAACGATACTTCCCTGCACCAACATATCCGTATATAACAGTAAGTACATGACACTCTCTACATGAAATTGGAGTTCACAATCATCAACAGGTGAAAATAAAAACATAACTGTACACGAAGCAACAAAGTGTGGTCTTACTATAAGAACCAAAACCAGATACGAAGCAGAGTAAAACGAATTGGATGAAATTGACTAGTAAAGGAATCAGACCTGAAGAGAAGAAGAGAACCCAAATCTAGAAAAAGGGTTTGGATTGAGAAATTGACTCCTTGGTACGCTCTGAATAGCAGCCAAAGGTGCAATTCTAGGTGGAAACCCAGAGAGTGTACCAGCTGGGATAAAACATTGGGAACCAAAATTAATCACAATCTGACCATAAAGGATTGAAATTGAGCATTGAGGGTGGGTTACAAAACATATTGAAGAAGAAACTTACAGGAAACCGCGGAGTACGTTATCGACATCGTCGACAACTGCTGAATTAAACCATTGGTAAGGTTGGAAGATAAGGAAGAGTACGGACGGTGTCTCAGTCTCGGAGACGAAGCTTAAGCTTTAAAAATAATGGGCCTTTAATGGACTGAAATTCCTATTCGGCCCACTTTAATTAGAATTTGTTTCCAATTAGAGTTGTGTAACCGAACCGGGATTAAGAATAACCATTAAACCATTTCTAATTTTCTTTCCAATTTGGGATTATATGTATCTTGCTGCTGAACCAAACAATAATCAAATCAAATATTGTAGTATTAAACATGCATGACTCAGGGTACTTCACAAAAGAAAAAACAAAACCAAAATACAAATAAACCGGAACATACAAACCGAATTGGCTAAGAGGTAACAAGACTAAACCAAAAGGCCTAATGAGAGAAGAAGAAGAAGAAGAAGCAAGCTACATGCTCTGTTCAGGCTTCCCTTGTTTGTGATATGAGCGTTTGAAGGAGCAGTGACAACGCTGCTTTTGTTGTGATTTGGAGACAAGACGATGTCTACAGGAGCAGGAGCATCAACAACGCTTTTGCTGTGATTTGGAGACAAGACGACGACACGAAGCTTCTCACCTCTTTGGCAATGTCCTTCTTCCCCACTTATGAAGTAAAAAGGACCTGACCTCTTCAGCTCTATCTTCGTGTGACCATCTTTGTATCCTCTCATTGGCTCTGATCTGTCACATCTTTCGTAATCTTTTTCCTTCACTTGCAAGACTGAATCATTCTCCGCATTGTATTTCCATACTATTGAAAGACAAAAGAGTTTTATGAGAAACAAAACATATATAGCCACGTAGACCAAAAGTGAAATATCTCTCACTACACTTACAAAGAGTATCTCCAATTTTGAATCTTGTTCTCTCTGACCAGTGGTTTAGTGTTTCCTCTGTAGATTCAGGAACCTTCCAGCTCCAAGTGTTAGACTTGCCTCCCACCAGAATCTCTCTACCTTCAGACAACAAACTAAACAACAGAAGTAAACAACAACACATCATAAGCGAAGAAGACATTGTGTCCTAAAATAGCTAATACAACTAGTAATAGTATAACGATGTTTTTTGTGATTAATCTCGATTGTTAGTGTAATCATATGATGGGAATTTGCAAAACTATATAAATAGGAGATGTTCTTGGAACCAAACAAATCTCTTCCATGAATCGAAACGTGACCGACCATCATCAAAAACGAAGAACGTGAAAAAAAATGAAGAAGCTAAAGCGTTACAGAACAGAGCTGGTGTGTAAACTGTGACCAACAACCCTTTTCACTATTGCATCAGCTGATATGGTCATCGCTGCATTAAAAACACGCTACAATCATCGATATAAACGCAAAAAGTTATTGCCTTTAGGAAATTTAAAAGTTTTTTTTTATTTTTTCCTAGGGTGAAGCAGAGTAAATGGAATGCATGTGACTCAAGGGAGATGGGAATTTAATAGTAATAATATGGATTTTTTTTTATCTACAAGGAAAACTCAAGAAAAAACTAAAAAACTAAAAACACAGCACCAGTTTCCAGAAATCATGGCAGAGTTTTTTTCTGCAAAATACGTATATATTAGTGTAAATGTATGTACAAGACTACAATAGCTTAAAGGGGAATCTTTTTAAAAAAATTTCTCTTCCACCATCTGACTTTTTGATGACTAATAAATAATATTAAAAGTCTGAAACATATATTTCAACCTCCATTCTCATCGGTCTCTATTCAATGGACCCAGTTTTTTAGAATAAAGAGAGAGATAAACATAAGTAATATTTTTACAGACGACAATGGAACACAAGAAACAAAAGAGAGAGTGAGAGAGAGGTTTGTTTCTTCAAGATTTCTCCAACCAAAACCCATTAAATCAATAAATAAAGGAGGTGAAAGAAAAGGAAGTGGTTGCTTTTTAAAATTTTGTTCTTTTGACCACAAAATTTAAGTGCACAAGTCATTTCCCACACCTTACCCCTTTCCCTGCTGCATAAGTCTGCCTAGCTTCCATCTTCATCACTGCTGTCTCAACCCAACACACTCACCTCCAAAAAAAAGCAAGTTTGCCTTTTTATTTTTAATTTTTTTCTTTTTCACAACAACAACAACAACAACAACATGATGTGTCCTTCTTTTCTGCTTCTTTGTCCTTCTCTGACTTCTCCTCTCAGATTGATATTAGACTACTACACGAAACCCAGAACCTTCCCCTCTCTCTCTCTCATCTCTCTTCTTCTCTCTTCTTTCTTCTGTTTCATTTTCTTGCTCTTCATCTCTCTCCTTTTGTGATTCTGTAATCACACACATCTTGTGTTCATATGATGAATCGAACTCACGGTCCCTCGAACCCTCCTAATCTTTTTGAAGATCCGAAGGTCAGGCTTAGACATCACAGTCTTATGCAAGACTATCAAGAATTGCATATGGTACGACCTCTCTCTCTCTCTCTCTCTCTCTCTCTCTCTCTCTCTCTATTAGATCAAGTTTCAGTTTTTGGGTCTGGTCTAGTTGTCTCTCTGGATCTGAGAATGTAATTTCATTTGCTCAAAGTTTGCTTTTTTCACCTTGATCTGGTCTCTCACACCTGCTCTAAAAATCCGGAAAAAGAGTGAGAGAGAGAGAGAGAGAGAGAGAGACTATAAAAAGTTTAATTGCTTCCTTAAAAACATAAAGCTTGTTACTTTTTAATGCAAATCTCTCTATTAGTCTTAAACTGATCGGAAGAGTGTTGTCTTAAGCATAGTATTAGGATGAATACCTTATTGTTCGTTTATGGTTTATGGTTTATGGTTCCTTTGATTCTGTGTTAGCTTTTCATTAACGTGAGTTGTTGTTTGCTATTTGTTGGATTACACTATAGGAAACCGAAGCTATGAGGAAAAGGTTACAGACAATACGAGAAAGAAAGGCAACATTAAAGGCCGAAGTCAGGTAAACATACTGACAATATAATATATCATTTAGTCTTTGATGTGTGTTTTATATCGTTCGTTTAACCTCTTTTTATCAGATTTCTACGACGGAGATACAGACATTTGAGACAAGACCAGACACAAGATATCAAGAAAGTCAGAGGAAGATCAAATGGTGGGAAAAAGATCAGAGTAGAAGTGTCTCCTAACAAGAGAAGTGAAGTGGAAACTAAGCATGTTTCGCTTCCTGACTTAAACCACTCGGGAAGGGATCACGATGAAACCAATACCAGTCTTCAAAGAAAAGTTCCATTATTTGATCTTAACCAGATCTCCGTAAGCACATCTTTCACAAAGAAACCAAACATGTCTTTACTCTTTTGCAAACCCGTTTGACCTACTCTTGTAAATTGTTTTAATAGGGAGAAGAAGAGGAAGAAACAGAGGCAGTGGACAAGGACAACAATCAAGAGAAGATGAGAGTGGAAGAAAACAGTTCATGTATGAGAGTGAGTACTTCTAACATTGAGATGCAGCAACAGCAACAGAAGCTATCGTCTTGCAGGAATGGTGGAAACGGTTCAAATAAGAGGAAGATCACATGGCAAGATCCTGTTGCAGCTCTCAGAGTCTAAACAGATAAAGAACCTTTAGTTCTTCTTCAAGTATCTTGTAACATAGCTTTTTACATCAATTTTAGCTTATCTTGTCCGCCTTGAAAACACATCCAATTGTGACTTTGAAAACATGAAAAAAAAAAACCTTATCCCTTCTCAATTCTTGAGGTGTCTTATTCCAAAAAGTGACATTTGTATAATCGACATGTGTCAGTAACCGAAATCTATGGAAGCGATCCAAAAGTCAAGGAACAAAATCAACGGTCAGATCTATTGACACGTGTCTAAAGAGACACGTTTTGTGTAAAGTCATTACCGAACACATAAATAAAGAACTGATCTTTTTGAGTTTGAGTCTGAAACGGAAGCAAGAAAGAAACTTTAATGGAGGAAGACAGGTCTGAATCTGATTGGGGCGGATTGGCTCCAGAGATACTTATCAACATCATCTCGAGGCTTACAGTGCAGGAGCTATGGACGGGACCTATGTTCGTTCGAAAATCGTGGCTTACCGTTTGCAGATATCCGTATCTCTGGTCTATCTTCGATCTGGAGCCATGGTTCGAGTCATATCCCGAGTCGGCTCACTTGTGGTCCCCTGAATTTGAGCAGAAGGTAGACTTAATGCTCCGATCAGTCGTTGATTGGAGCGACGGTGGTCTCACCGAGATCCGCGTACGCCATTGCAGTGACTACGCTCTCTCTTACGCAGCCGATAGGTAAAATAAAAACATCTTTCTCATCAAGATCATGATTGAGTTTTATGATTTACTCTGTTTTGATATTTTTTCTAAAGGATTCGAGTTTGAATTTGGACATTATCAATAGATGTCCAAATCTACAGGTTCTTGCCATTAGAAGCAGTCCTAACGTGACAGACGCATCTATGACGAAGATAGCGTTTCGGTGTAGGAGTCTTAAGGAACTCGATATCAGTTACTGTCACGAGATATCTCACGACAGTCTTGTGATGATTGGTAGAAACTGTCCTAACTTGAGGATCCTGAAACGCAATCTTATGGATTGGTCAGATTCTTCTAGACACAGTGGCTTTGTTCCTACAGAGTACGTAGACGCTTGTCCTCAAGATGGAGACACAGAAGCTGATGCGATTGGAAAACACATGATCAATCTAGAGCGGTTAGAGATTCAGTACTCTAGATTATCTGTCAAGGGTCTTGCTTCGATATGCGAGGGTTGTCCCAAGCTAGAGTACTTGGACTTGTCTGGGTGTGTGCATTTGTCAAGCCGTGACATTGCAAACAATGTGTCAAGGCTTAAGTGGCTTAAGGAGGTTAAGAAGCCAGATGTGTATGTGCCAAGGTCAGGGGATGTGGCTCAGACAGAGAGGTATGGACATTGGAGACTCTATGACGAGAGATTTGATATACAAGCCATGAGGTTCTGATTTTCATACACAACGTAATGTTTGTAATAAAGTATCCCATGGTTCTGACTTGGGTTGGTTGTTATATCTGTAACATAGCAGCTCTTTGGTTTGATAAACCTTGAAAAAAGACCATATGTAGAGCTCACGATATCAAGGATTAAAGTTGTACATATACACGCTATGTATAACTCAATTTATGTGAGTTTTTTTTATACGCAAGAGTTCTTGTTGACGTTGCAAAAGCGTGGTACTGTCTACAGTCTACGGTCTACTACAGCAATTCTTGTTGAGAAAGTAAAATAAAAGAAAACTACTTTTGACAGTAGAAGAAACCTAAAAAAGGAGAAAAAGCAGGAAAGAGGTGGCAAGGCAAGCAATCATGTGGAAGGAGCTTGACGAACTTGTTGCAGAAGCAGATCTGGTGGTGGTGGTGGTAGGTCTCCCGAATCTTGCCCTTTTCTTTATGAATACTCCAAGCTTCCTCGTCAAACCAGCTTCCTCATCGCCGTGACCTGAGCATGAAAGAAGGGAATGTGACGAGAGCATGACTAAAAGGATCAATAAGATGAGTAAACGTTTGATGTCACCCATCTCTGCTCTAAGATAAGATGAGGTTTTGGCCCTCTACTGTGGTTATAAAGAAGAGATATTTTATTAGCTGGACATAATTAAATGATATTTGGTGAGTTGATTGAGATATGAAATGATAAAGATAAACATTATAATGCTATGTGGAGCCAATTTTTTTGACTCCCTGGAGAACTAGGCGTCCAATAAATACAAAGCGATCATCAACCAAAGGTGAAAGCCGACATCTACCTAAGTCTTTACAGTACTCACAGTTTTTGGCTTTCTGCAATAATATGATTACCGAATCAACTATAATTACGATTAAGTAAAAGTCAAGCAACTTGCTTTCCAGATACCGTTGTTTGAAGAACTAAGGCTTCAAATTTAAAAGTTTTTACAGAGTAGATGCTAACCTAGAAAGGTGTCATTCTGGGTAGGCTAAGAGTTTGTCCAAAATGGCTGGCTCCACCTCCCGGAAAGATGTGATCTGACCAACTCGTTTAGCTAATTCCCCTGTGACTCTGTCCATGTAGAGAAGATACAATCCGTTTCTTTCTTCCAAAGCAGCTACTGCTTTCTTCGCATGGACTATTGATGCTATCCACTCCTCAAACATAACTGCGGATAAGACACAACCAATCTCAGCATCGTTTGTGATGTTGTTAATAATAAACTACTACAATTAGACCAAAAATAGCTTTCAAGGAGAGAAACTGTTGTCAAAAAGGAAAAGAGGAAAAAATAGCATCTATATCAGAGCCAGGTTTCGATCCTGGGACCTGTGGGTTATGGGCCCACCACGCTTCCGCTGCGCCACTCTGATTTGTTGGTAAGGTATAATAAATGATATTTTTAATATTTAAGTTACCAGTTTCAAATGCTTCATTCTCCGCCCAAGGCAATAAATGATCACATATCAGGAACTCAATTAGCTGTATCCTGCGGTTCATCAGACAACATATAATCCAGATCATCATCCCCAAGTATCATAGAAACAAACTATCCCATTTGGACNGACATAATTAAATGATATTTGGTGAGTTGATTGAGATATGAAATGATAAAGATAAACATTATAATGCTATGTGGAGCCAATTTTTTTGACTCCCTGGAGAACTAGGCGTCCAATAAATACAAAGCGATCATCAACCAAAGGTGAAAGCCGACATCTACCTAAGTCTTTACAGTACTCACAGTTTTTGGCTTTCTGCAATAATATGATTACCGAATCAACTATAATTACGATTAAGTAAAAGTCAAGCAACTTGCTTTCCAGATACCGTTGTTTGAAGAACTAAGGCTTCAAATTTAAAAGTTTTTACAGAGTAGATGCTAACCTAGAAAGGTGTCATTCTGGGTAGGCTAAGAGTTTGTCCAAAATGGCTGGCTCCACCTCCCGGAAAGATGTGATCTGACCAACTCGTTTAGCTAATTCCCCTGTGACTCTGTCCATGTAGAGAAGATACAATCCGTTTCTTTCTTCCAAAGCAGCTACTGCTTTCTTCGCATGGACTATTGATGCTATCCACTCCTCAAACATAACTGCGGATAAGACACAACCAATCTCAGCATCGTTTGTGATGTTGTTAATAATAAACTACTACAATTAGACCAAAAATAGCTTTCAAGGAGAGAAACTGTTGTCAAAAAGGAAAAGAGGAAAAAATAGCATCTATATCAGAGCCAGGTTTCGATCCTGGGACCTGTGGGTTATGGGCCCACCACGCTTCCGCTGCGCCACTCTGATTTGTTGGTAAGGTATAATAAATGATATTTTTAATATTTAAGTTACCAGTTTCAAATGCTTCATTCTCCGCCCAAGGCAATAAATGATCACATATCAGGAACTCAATTAGCTGTATCCTGCGGTTCATCAGACAACATATAATCCAGATCATCATCCCCAAGTATCATAGAAACAAACTATCCCATTTGGACCTGAGATACTTACAGTATAAACATGCACTCATCCATCTCTGAGAATGATTCATCAAATGGGTCCATAAACAGCAAATTTTCAGCTAAAATGGATATTCTCTGAGAAATAGCAAATATTGCACGCTGTCCAATGTACTGTTCACTTCCCAGTTTACGGATCAAATGTTGGACATAAAACCCAACACTTGTTTCTAGTTGTTTCACCTCTACAACAGATGGTGGACACACAAAAAACAAATCTTAGAATTGATAGCTAGAAAGAAAAACACAGTTAGAATCATTATTAAACTGAAGTTACCATTTTCTTTTAAGGGAGTGCACATTCTTGTAATCAACTGTGTAATCAACTGTGTAATCATGGAGCTGATTAATTCTTCAACAGATTCTAAGTTCCTTCCCATCGATATCAGCTTCTTCAGTGAAGCTTGAGTATGCCAAAAAGAGCGTAGTATTTCATAAGTGAAAAAGCAGCCTTCTAATAAAAGGAATTGCATCTAAGGATTTAACTAATTTGTTTGCAACTTAGGAACTTTTACTAATGTTACCTAATATGAAATCTACAGCCTGATGTGACCAATTGCTGAAATTAGTTGCCTGCAGAATATAACAAGCAAGCTCAAAATTGGAAAGCATTCAAGAGTGAAAATTACCAGAAAAAGCTTAAGCAACAAGGCCTAACATTGGAGTCTGCTTCAGATAGTCCGAGGAGAAAGTCTATAGATATTCTTAAATGTTCTGCTTCCTCTTCATATTCCGGTTCTGCAGTCAAAATATCAACTCACATAAGCAAGTCCCAGAACATGAACAGTCTATTTTTTACTTCCTTCTCCCATATAGCACATCTAGGTCATATAATAGTAAGGTGTTGTAAAATGCATTAAGGAAAT
Source organism: Camelina sativa (assembly GCF_000633955.1). Classification (NCBI taxonomy): domain Eukaryota; kingdom Viridiplantae; phylum Streptophyta; class Magnoliopsida; order Brassicales; family Brassicaceae; genus Camelina; species Camelina sativa. The sequence goes on along the minus strand of NC_025686.1, from coordinate 23,932,978 downwards.
AATAAATGTGAGATAATGGAAAAAGGAAGATCCTAAACAAAACCTGAAGACCGCAATCTTTTAGATGATTGAGTTGATTTCTTTCTGTTCCTCATCCTCGCTAGAGATAAATGATAACACAAGCTCATAATAAGTTAAGTCCACAAACACCAAAAGGTAACAAAAGAGAATACAAAAATGTTCAATACCTAGTCTGAGAAATCTACGACGAAGAACATCGTTAAATCTGGCTTCAGAGGCTTCTCCAATCCTCATACCGCTGAATACTCCCAAGTTATCAAAGAAATAACACTTGCAAGAAGCATTCGCTGGGAATAAATCACGATGAAAAGCACCTAATTGACACGAAATGCATTTAGTAAAAGAGACCAGTCCCAGTTATAGAAACATCTTGCAGAGGCTTTTTCAAATTAAGAATCATTACTTTCAGCATCCTTGAGATCTTCATGAAGTTTGATAATCTCTTTCTTCCTCTCCTTAGCCTAATTTCAAAATCGAAAATCGAAAAATCTCAAAGCTCCGTTTCACAACCGAGAAGAAAAAACACAAATCATATGACCTAGATTTCTAAACCCCGAACATAAATCGAATTGTAACCCTAGAAATTCTAAGATGTAATGGTATCAGATTCCACTATATTATAGTTGCGAAGAGAAACGAGATGGTTTGAAACCCGAAATACAGAACAAATCGAGAAGTGATTCACCTTCTGTTTCCAGCGAAGAGCATCAGTTTCAGAGGGAACATCACAACGGGAAGTAGAAGATGATTGAAGATTCTGGATCTTCGATCGGAGTAGAGAAACAGCGATCGCTAGTCTCAGCGACTCTTCCTTCTCCGTCTGATTTGCTTCAGCTACGCTCATACTCTTTTTTTTTTTTTTTTTCAAAAATCAAAAATTAGACCCAAAAAAAAAAAATGTTTTAATTTTCGGACAATACTGAATTTTCTGTCCTGCGCGGGAGAGCTTCTGTGAATCCCACTTCGGCCCATTAATTTAGGCATTGAAGGCTGAAGCATAATTTAGGCAAATTGCAGAAAAACCCTCATATTTTTCATTATTTGCAGACCAATTCTGATTTTAATTGCAGAAACTGGAAAAAGTCGAACTTTGTTTTAACAATTATCCATTTTCTTTTTGCCTTCAAGGCTGGCTTAGGTCCATTGTAATTAGCTTTAGATAATAGAGAGACGATGATCAAACATTTCCAATGTAATTATCTGAATCGACCAAGTTTATAGGGGTCTCAAAGTCTCAACAACAATCAACTGAGTAAATATAAACTGAGACCGTAAAACAAAAATGCAAAGGTCAAACAAAAGTCACAGAAGAAGAATACAAAAAAAAAAGGAACATGATACATTCCCACAGAGCTTAAGAGAAGAGACAAAACTATTTTTTCTTTTTGAGTTTCTGAGAATCCTTTTCTCCTCCTCCTCCTCCTTCAAGCTTACAACACAACATTTTCATCGCACAAGCCTCAACCCAGAGAGCAAAAATCGTAGAGCAATGATTAAACTTTTACAGATTCTGACAAGCCTTAACGTCTGCTGATTGTGAAGCCAACAGGGACTGCCCCTGCTCACTTGACTCCAATATGCGTACAGCTGCATCCACCACCATCTTCTGGAACCTATCGTCCTCCATCTTCCTTATAATTTCTCTAACCAATTTGAAATCCAAACCACCAGCCAGAATCAACTTTCCCAATATCTCACCAAAGTTGTTTGGTGCCTTAGGAAGATCGATTCCAATGTCGTCCAGCAGAGCACCGTAAAGCAAGAACCCGGTTTCAAGATCCTTGGGTGTGACCACCTTCTTTGTTAACAAATACTCCAAGAGTTTGGCTATTGGCTCAACGACAGGTGGGCTTTTTTCAAGGGACAGGGATATTGCTTCCTTCACAAACTCTGCATGATATGAAGGCGACCCGAGCTCCTCTACACACTGCAGAGCTTCATCAAGAAGTCGAACATTGAAATATTCTTCAAGAAGCGACTTTGTTTTTCTTTGGAGCACTTCTTCGCTCAACTTTGGAGCACTAGGCTGAAGTTTCTCCACCGGAGCTGGTGCAGCTGACTGTGCTGGTGGTTCTGCTGCCATGGTAACTGGGCGAGCAACTGAACCGCTTCCCTGCAACAAGGCGCTTGTCTTGCCACTAATAATGCCGCTGCTGCCTTGAGGTAAGAGCCTCGTGTTCATTGAGGCCGACTTGTTCACTGCTGGAGAATGCAGATGTCCTGGCCCATCGCGTCTAGACATTGATCTTGTCCGGGGTACCTCCCAGTTATCATTGTCCACCCCGGGCATCCCAGGCATCCTTCGGGTCCCAGGCATACCAGGCATCAAGCCACCCGCACCAGGTCGCCCACCAGGGTAGATAGGGCCAGGGCTCACAGGCCCACCACCAGAAACAATACCCCTTCTCATATTTGCAGTGGCACCAGGTCGGAGGCCAAGATTCTTCTCCGCCTCAGTATGGATTTCGGTTATAGTTCTTGCTTTCATCTGCACAAGTGTTGTAAATTGAACATCAGAACCTCTACACAATGGACTAGCAAACAAGTCTCAACCTTGTAACTCATAAAACTAAACATTATCAGATTTTAAAAGTTAGGCTACCTCTTCCCGCCTAGGAACCCAGCCATTGGAGCGCATGTCGATGATATTCTGAACCATGAATCTCAGACGCAGTTCCAACTGAGGATTCTTTGACAGATCCTGTAGGCGTTTAAAATATACATCATTGATCCGTTTTGACTTCATGTTTCCGTCAAGTTGTTTGCCAATAGTTTTGAAGAAATGACAAATAGCTTCGACATTTTCCTCTGCTGGACAAGCTTTCTCATCGGCCCCCAGAAGCTCCTGTGCTCAGACCAAAATTAATAAAGGTTAAGGCTAGATAACATTAATAAAAGTTGTTTAAGAAAATGTATAAACGTATAGGTGTTAACCTGAACAATGTGATGAACAATCTTTTCTGGAACCATCTTCTGCTTTAAAAGCTCTCCGATCAAACGAATATTTCCTAGAGTCTTGAGCTTCAACAATTTTTCTTTGTCATTCCGCTCAGCCTCCTGATTTGGAGCACTCATCTGTCTAAGCTCCTCCCTCAACTCCGCAGCGCCCTCAAATGCCTCTTGACAGATATTCAGCAGAACCCTCTTAAATGTGATCTCCTTATCCCCAGGCTCTTCAGGTGGGAAGGTGGGCAGCTTGTCATTGATATCAGAGCACAATTTCGCGTACATATGGCAAAAGGTCGGCTCAAGGACAGCTTTGTCAAAAATAAGGGTAATCACACCCTACAAATAAAAGAAGAGAACCCTGGTTAGCTACACGAACAGTCTATATCATTCAGACAAGACTTCATCTATTCTTGAGACATAGATAACACACACCTTCAGGATATCAGCAGATGTGATGCCAGAGTCAATAAGTTGCCCCTTAAGAAGATCATACTTTTCAGGGGTTAGCTTATTCAGTATCCTGGACAAGCAAAGTATATCTTTGTAAGTGTGAAAGTTTGATTTAAAGCTTTCATGTTGGCAGTAAGAGAAAACTATGCAAAAGTCTAGACAACAAATAACTGTCTCAACGGAATTACCCTTTCACAGTCTTCAGAACACGATCATTTTCGGAAAGATTTCCTCTTCTAGCTGACCAAGGCACTTCGGCTTTGACGAGGACAGGAGCTGGTCCACCCTGGTTCTACACGATATACAAATACATATAAGTAAGAAAAATAGGAAATCATGCCAGAATGTAAAAAACCAAAAGAGGGGAAAAAAACATTAATTTATTGATCAATTACCCCTCTGTTGGATGGTATTTGTCCCCTTGAAAACTGGGAATTAGGTTGGTCTTGACGATTAAATTGACTTGCTTCGACATACCTGGAGTCTCTAGACTCACGGAGATTATCCCACGACCTTTCTTCCCCAGCGGGTGGAGGTTGAGTCGTACGGCTACGCCAATCGCGAGAGTCTGGCTCAGAGAAGCGACTTGCAGACTGAACCGGAGCCTGGATCATTACGATATTAGATCTGTGTTAAAACTTAAAAACTCATGAAACTTCATGATAAAGGAAACAATACAAAAGTTACGTTTCAACAAAACTATACCAAATTGGTTACGACACTTTCCCCACGTGGCCAAGTCTCTACCTCCCCAAACAGTTCTGTTGCAGTTTCCCGTTGGACTCTCAGAATTTCATCAGAGAGTTGAGTAGTCTGTACGCATGCAGAGATGTCAGCTACCTCAAATAACAAAGAACAAATAGGAACAGCAGCAACTATACCGGCCTTAATCCTATATTTTTTAAACTGAGATAATCACCTCTTTAAGTTCCAGGAGCTGCTCACGGCTGTACTTCACACGTTCACGGCCATCGAACCTCGAGTCTCCACCCTGAAACAAAAGCATTATCCAGGATAAAAATCTTCATTAACTAACACTCTATACACAAAATCATATAAGAAGTGACATATAAAGGAGACAAAGAACCACAAATACTCAGTACAAAACCAAGAGAGGAACAACCCGTAAAATCAAAAGGCCAACATGATTGAGGAGCTAACAACTACACAAAATGTCAGTAGGTCCTTTATGAGCAAATAGCAGCTAATAAAATGCCCACCTAAAAGCCTACATATCATTATACGTCCATATTTACAGCAGCTACACATACTTGTGTGCGCCACTAAGAATCAGGACAAACAAATTGCTTGCATCAATCGTATATGCATTTATTACCTATAAATTCAATTCTGTATACTGCAGACACGCGATTCTATGAGCTCAGTAGTAATTTAATAACACAGTGTAATGAAACTCGCAAATCAAAAAGCTTTCAGACAATTCAGACATTTATTAAGATAATCAAATCAGCAAAATACCAAAGATTGTAATTCAAAACCAAAAAGCTGCTGATTGCTATAAACCGGTAAAATTGGATCAAGTTCAGCTCAGGTGTCTTAACAAAACCATATCCAGACAGAAAAAAATCCAAGTCCGAGGAATAAAAAGAGCTAGATCCAAATACACAAAGGGGAGCTTGGCGTCGAGAAATGAGGGGTACCTTGAAGGGAAAAGAGGAAGCAGGAGCACCACCATGAGGACGAAGGAGAGGTAGATCCGAAGAGGAAAGAGAGCCAAAAGAGAGAGACGAAGAAGAAGAAGAGGAACCAAAGAGTCTGTTTCCTCGACCGCCACCAGGTCTCAAGCTCAGCACCGTTTGATCGCCCTGCTGCATACCTCGATCTAAACAGCCTAGATTGAACCGAATCTCACCGACGAGAAGAAAGAGCTAAAGGTAGAAGCTTTTTCAGCGACGATGAATCGCTGAATCCGAGAAATCGACTGAGAGGAGGGATCGGCTTTGTGGGTCTCTCTCTCTCCTGCCGTTAGCAAAGAAGAGAAGAGAAAAGTGTTGAGATTGAGAAGAAGAAGAAGAAGAAGTCGAGAAGGAGACACAATCCCTTCTCTTTATTAGGGTCTTATTCCTTTTTTTTTTCTTTTACCGGAACCAGACACACTTATGGCCTTAACGTTTTTGGTCATTAAGTTACAGTTGTGTCCTTTGCTTTTGTTTTGTTGTCTCTTTGTTTCGTCACCCTCATTGGTTTTTCCGTCATTATGTACTTTCTTAGCTTTTATCATAAGAGTATAAAAATCATTCCTCGTCCACACCACAATGTCAAAGGGTAATTAATGGAGCTCCCTCAGCTTTGTGTTAGCTGCAGATCTAGCTCATTGTAATTCACTGAGGCAGTGAAAGATACGAGTCTGTTATTATTACTTCATTGAAAAAAACTAAATCATTTTCCAAGTTGCAATCAAACTTCCACATCTCAATATCTTTTTACTTACAACAATTGTCTGTAACAACTAAAGAGGCGGTTGACACAACAAGCAGATGACACAAAGAAATAATAGCTTCCGGCGTTTATAGCTTCTTCCTTCCCTTGTGTTTGAATCAACTCTTCATGAAATTGAGAAGTCGGTGGGCTGCGCAATGTTGACATCCTCAAACTCGTTATCATCTGCAGAAGAAAGAATGAGGTGCATTCATCAAGCCGTTCATAGCTTTCTATATCTAGAAGACTAGAAAAGCAATACAGCATGTGAGGCTAATTGATGGGATATAAACAGGAATCAGGTTCAGCTAGATATACATCCACAAATGTTTTAAAGAGTTCAACCTTTCAATAGGATGGACACAAATCAATGAAGTTTAAAGTTTTCAGAAACCAAAGAAACGTATAAAAATAACTGAGGAAGATGCATGATTCATGATCCATTACAACATTTCTATAAACCAACAAGGAGTTGAGATTATCAGAACAAGTTAAAAGGGGTAAAGAGCTGACGTATAAGTACCTTTCCTCAAAGCCAGAGCCACGACTGCATCATTCTCAACCTGAAAAAAAACAAGCAAAAGAAACAACCTTATCTAACTTAAAATACGCAAACGGTGGCAGTGTCCACATATGACATACCTAAGATGGTTCTTTATTAAACTTGAACAAGAACTGTTTATTCATTCCCCAACATTGGCAGGAAAAGATAAATAAAATAGATGATACAGTCAAACGTTTGAATACCTTCTGATCCGCTAAAGTCTTTGAGTCTTCTAATATTTCTTCAGTAGATATCAAAACGAGACGCTGCTTGCTAACTGGTTGCTCAATGAGGGCAAACAGTTTTTGCTTAACATCCAAACCAGTCTCTGTTGGATCACATTGGATAAAGTATGTTGTTTTCATGCGCTTCACACGAATATACATTGCCTGCAAAAACAAGATTACACAGACTAATCAATACTACAACCAACATGGGCCAAAATCTAGTTTCTTCGACTGGTTAAAGCAAAATCCAAGAAGAACAATCAAACTGAACCAACGAAGTAGAAACATGAAACATACCATGGCGAGTCAAGGATGAACAATTCACTCTTCTTCCGCTGCCGATTTCCGATCAAAATCTGTTACCCAGATGCCAGAAAAGATAAATTATTAGACTTTAAGCGACAATTCACAAACCCCAAAGAGTGAATTTATAGAAAAACAGATGATCTTGTTATCCCCCAAATCTGTTATCCTTTTGGATATTCAAAAGAAAAAAAAAAAAAAGATTAAAAAGCAAAGATTTTTCAAAACTTAGAGATTCAGATAAGAAAGAAATCGAATGACCTAGATCGATTAAGGTTGAATCACTGACCACAAGAATGGAAAATCTCAAGTTGGCCTTTGTATTACGATTTATCAATGTAAACCTCTCTCACTTCAACCCTACAAGGAAGGTGTGAAGAAAAAAAAAACTCTATAACATCGATTAGGCTCTTCGAGGCAGCTAACCCACTGATAGATAAAGAGGGTTCGTTTTGGTTTAGTTCGGTTTAACTTTTTAAGTTTTAACTCGTTCCCAGAGTCCCACATCGCTAAAAAGTAAAAACCAAAGTATTGAAACCGAAATTGGATAATCATGCTACAATACAATTATAATTGGACTGATGGGCCTAGAAACTGTACTAGTGAAATTAGGCCCAAATGACGTGTGTGGAATTAATAATACTTCGTCTTCTTGTCAGGAGTGAGTAAATGATGCTTAGGAGAGCAAGTTGCGATTTCCGATGAGATGATCTCTCAATTCGTTTGTTTCCCGAAGCCCGTCGCCGGCTTCTCGCCGGAGATGACAGTTAACACTTGGAATTTCGCCTCTCTCTCCCTCGTTCAATGTTCTTCAGGATATGGCTTTCGATTCCCGCATAAGTCGAAACGAGAAAGAAGGATTCTCATGTGTTCTGGTTCGACATTGCTTCCTTGGTTTAACTCTGTTGGCTCCTTTGGTGTTCTTTTGTTAAAAAAGCGTTTGTGATGTTAACCACTGTACATTATCCTTAGAAAGAGAGATCACTTTTTTATCGTCATATTTCACAAGTGTTTTCATTTTTTATGTCAAATTCAAATCATTTTTGTAATGCTTTGATAAATTTGAATTCTTTTTTGTACAGATTCAAGCTCTCAGTCCTGGAATGTTCCTGTTCTATCTAGCTCTGAGGTATTTGTTTTTCTATGTTTTCGGTAGTGTTTCTTGCTTTTCCATGTCTGTTAAAGATTATGTTGAACCCTTGACAACGTTACCAATTTGTTAGCTAGATATGTTCATTGACACCATCAGACTGTTCTGAGTTTTGTCAATGATATTTTATATATGCAGGCGACAGTGAATGATCGAGACATTGTTTTGTTATCTGTTTATGTTTAGAGGCCTTGATTTGATTGATTGCGTATCAGTGAACTATGTTTGGTGTCAAAGGTTATTGAGAGGCTAAAACAAGCAAGAGGAGGACAACAGTTTCTGGCCATGTACTCAAGTGTTGTTGACGGAATAACAACCGATCCTGCAGCGATGGTTCTTCCGTTGGATGATCACATGGTTCACCGTGGTCATGGAGTCTTTGACACTGCCACGATCATTAATGGGTTTGTCACTTTGAATTATAGCTCACTTTTTCCAGCCTTAATTAGTCTTACTACTCAATCATCTGAGTTTCACTTGTTGCCCTGCCACCAAGCAGGTACCTTTATGAACTGGATCAGCACCTTGACCGTATCATACGGTCTGCATCAATGGCTAAGATCCCACTTCCATTCCGTCGAGAAGATATTAGAAGAATCCTCATCCAAACCGTGAGCGTTTCAGGGTGTAGAGATGGGTCTCTAAGATACTGGCTCTCTACAGGACCAGGGGATTTCCTCCTATCTCCATCTCACTGTCGCGAACCAGCTCTCTACGCCATTGTGATAAAAACGAACTTGACCACTAACCCAAAAGGTGTCAAGGTAGTGACCTCGTCCATCCCCATAAAGCCTCCAGAGTTTGCCACAGTGAAAAGTGTTAATTACCTCCCAAACGTGCTCTCACAAATGGAGGCTGAGGCTAAGGGAGCTTATGCTGGTATTTGGGTTGATAAAGATGGATTTATCGCTGAAGGTCCGAACATGAATGTTGCATTTGTTGTTAATGGTGGTAAGGAGCTTGTAATGCCGCGGTTTGATAACGTTTTGAGCGGATGCACAGCAAAGAGAACTCTTACACTCGCTGAACAGCTGGTAAACAAGGGGATGCTTAAAAGTGTGAAAGTAATGGATGTGACAATCGAAGATGGGAAGAAAGCAGATGAGATGATGCTTATTGGTAGTGGAGTTCTCATCAAACCTGTGATTCAATGGGATGAAGAATTTATTGGGGATGGTAAGATCATCATATAAACATTTGAAAGCTTCACTCTTGAGTATCTTAATCAACTCTGAAATTGCTTACATGATGGATCTCTTGTTTGTCTGACTCAGGAAAAGAAGGTCCTATAGCAAAGGCGCTTTTGGATCTCTTGCTCGAAGATATGAGCTCTGGTCCATCTTCCGTTCGTGTTTGTGTTCCTTACTGACCCCATCAAAGATAATAAGTTGTGGTCTTTTTTCGAGCTTTGCTGTTATTGTAAGTTGAAGGTTTACTGGCTCACGATTCCATGTATCTGTCTTTGTAAAGGTTTCTCTTTATCACTTGTGTATATTGATTAGATCTATTCCCTACAATTTCTTGTTTTTCCTCCCTTCTTTCTTTTGAAATTTAAAACCCAGTACTAAAAAAAAAAGCAATTTTATATTGTCCACAAAAAAATAAAATAGTAAAGAGCTTTTTTATGTTCTTCTCCTTCTTCAGTCTCCCGTTTATTTAGCTGAGATAAGCTCAGGTAAACCGAGGGAGTCGTGTTTTTAGGCACGTATCTGGAATTTTTTGGTAAAGCAGGAGCCTTAGTGAATAGTGATTGTGGATAAAAAAATGAAGATTTGGATAAAGCAAACTACGATCGTGAAGCCAGCTAAAGAAACGCCTACACATAGTTTGTGGCTTTCCAATTTGGACCTGATACAAGTAAGGTTTCACATGGGCACACTCTACTTCTTCAATCCTTGTTCCTCCTCCAATTTTCCCAACACTCAACTCCTCATCGATGCTCTGAGAAAGGTTCTTGTCCTCTTCTATCCTGCCGCTGGAAGACTCCAAAAAGGTAAGACTCGAACACGCGTCATTCTTCTTCCTTTTTGGTCAAAGGATCCATTTTGCTGCTGGGTTTGACAATAATTCATATTTTGTTTCTGCATGATGAAACCCTGTACTGTATTTTGGCTTTTTTGGTGATCTATGATGGCAGATAAGAATGGGAGGTTGGAGGTCCGATGCAGTGGAGACGGAGTTATGTTTGTGGAGGCTGAGACTGATTCTACTGTACAAAACATTGGCTTAGTCACTCAAAGTTTGGATCTTTCTCAACTTGTACCTACTATTGACTACTCAGGAGACATCTCCTCCTTCCCTCTTGTTCTCTTTCAGGTAAACTTTCCTCATCTGCATGTTAACAACACTTAGTTACTTATGGTATACTCTGGTTAGTAGTTAAGGTTCAGGGTTTAAGCAGCTTGTTTTTTCTGTCAATTCTCATGAATTGAACCATTAGTTGACGCAGACTATCTAACAGATAGGTATTTGATATTCTGCAAGATCACCTATTTCAAATGTGGAACGATCTGTGTTGGAAGTTCAATACACCATACATTCGGGGATGCTACTTCTCTTGGGTATATCATGGAAGCATGGTCTCAAACTGCTCGGGGACTTTCAGTTAAGCTAACACCGTTCTTCGACCGCACTGTTCTGTGTGCACGGGAGCCTCCCTGTCCTGTCTTTCCTCACACTGAATACCAACCACCCCCAATTCACAATCCTCCGATGAAATCCCTGGCTTATAGATCAAATCCTGAATCTGATTCTGCAATTGCCAATCTCAAGCTCACACGTCTTCAACTGAAAGATCTTAAAGCAAAGGCAGAGATTGCTGATAGTAAGTTCAGTACTTATGAAGTTCTTGTGGCGCATATGTGGCGTTGTGCTTGCTTTGCAAATGAAGGTATTGAATTGACCTTATTGGAAAGACTTTTAGGAAGTTAAACGGTTAAAACGTCTTTAAATTACATGAGACTTTCCACTAATAAGTGGCTCAGCTCTTAGTCTTTATACTTATCCAACAAAGGGTCTCACTTTCCACTTTTTCTTTTTCAACCCACAGATTTAAGTGAAAACGACTTGACAAGATTGCATATCATAGTTGATGGGAGGTCAAGACTACAACCGAAGCTTCCGCAAAAATACATTGGGAACACTCTCTTTCATGCTCGACCGGTATCACTGTTGGGTGATTTTCGCAGAGAGCGTTTCAGTAGAACAGTGGAGAGAGTTCACGGAGAAATAAGGAAAATGGACAACACGTACTTGAGATCAGCAATAGACTACTTGGAGAGACATCATTATCTCGATCACTTAGTTCCAGGGGAAGGGAATCCGATTTTCAGCTGCGCAGCAAACTTCTGCATCGTCAGTCTAACGAAGCAGATGGCATCTGAACTGGATTTTGGATGGGGAAGGGCCTTCTACGAGAGAGTTTCACATATGAATGAAGGGAAGGGATTTGTAATTAAGAGCACAGACGAAGAAGGGAGCTTGATAGTGACCATGTGCTTGAAGAAGACTCAGCTTGGTAAATTTCAGAAGCTGTTCTATGACTTTCTTAATATGTCTGCGTTGTGACAGTCTGACAGAGACGGCGGGAATATATACTATCAGACTCAGTTGTTTTCTTATCTCTATATCCCACATCGGTAACTTCAGCTGTGTTCTAAACTTGAGAAGTAGTATAAATAAAGCAGCCACGGGTCTTAACAAATCATACCTTTCTCGGCCTTTTGGCTAAGATCAAGTGTAGTATCTGTTCTTATCAGTTTAATATCTGATATGTGGGCCATCGGCTCACACGATATTAACTCAATTTTTTAAGGGAGAAAGCCCATTAAGATAGCTTGCTATCTGGGCTTTCGCGAGTCGCCCATGCGTTGCACTACTGCAAGGGCCTGGCTCATCCCGCCACTTAACAAGTCCAATTTTTAAACAACCAATTAATTAGAATCTGATAAACATTAATTAAATCGTAAATCTGATAATTAATCTGAGATCATGTCGGCAGAAACATGTTAGGTCCAACGATAAAATACAATTATTTAAAGTACATTTTAATTTTACTCGATTAGATTTAAAAATTTGCAAAAGTTGTTGTATGCACGTTGATAGGTCCAAAGTATTCGATTGGGACAACTTTATCTATCTGGTCGGCTTCAAGAGCTTTCGTTGTCGTCGATCTGACTTGTCCGATTCGGTGGCAATTTAATCGGAAAAATTCACATCCGCTTCCCACCGCCGCGTCAATTCAAAACCAACCTCCACCGCCTCCTAAATCATAAAGCACATTGTGATCAAAAGAGCAAAAAAGAGACTTTTTGGGAATTTTTGAATTTAGAAAAATGGTGGAGAGAACGACGAGTTTGGGGGTGGGAGGAAACAATGGAGAATTCTCAGGGGTAAGAGAAACGATGTGGGCACAACAAGAGCTTCTTCAAAAGATCAACCAAGAGCTTGACGCTGAACGTGAAGCTTCTTCATCTGCAGCGAGCGAGGCTTTATCTATGATTCTAAGGCTTCAAGGTGAGAAAGCTGCGTTGGAGATGGAAGCTAGTCAGTACAAGAGAATGGCTGAGGAGAAGATGTGTCACGCTGAGACATCTCTTGCCCTTTTCGAAGATCTGATTTATCAAAAGGAAATGGAGATTGCGTCTCTTGGGTTTCAGGTTCAGGCTTATAGGTGTAAACTACTTAGCCTTGGTTGTTCTGATCCTGCTGTGATTGAGAACAGGTTCCCTGAAAATCTCATCTTTTACGGCGATGCCTCTCGTGGGAATCAAAAGACTAAGATGAAGAGAAATCTATCGGTAACTAAAAGTTTTGAGATTTTTGGTTATAACTGAAAACTATATAAAGCTTTCTGTTTTAATGGTTTTTGAAGACATTGTTAGAGCTAAAGGTTATGTCTTTTTTGTTCTGTTGTAGAGTCCATTTGATGGGATACCTAGTGAAAGAAGCATGCTTTTGTCTGATGTGAGTGGTGAAAGCTTTGAAGAGAAGAAAGGTATTGTTGTTGAGAGTTCTTTATCTCCACGTGAAGACTTGAATGCTTATTGGGATCAGATCAGGAGAATAGATGAGCATGTTAAAGAGATTTCAGATTCAAGAGAGGTTCAGAAAGAATCTAGATTCCCTTTGCTTAGGCGTGAGTCTTTGTCACATGCATTGGTGTCACAGGTTAGCAATACTATTCTTGAGTCAGCTAAGAGTGATGTCAGTAACATTATGGAGATGATGAAGAACCCTGAAAGATACTCTGTGAAAGACACTTCTTTAGAGACACCGATTCTGTCTCCCAAGAATGTTCAAGACATCTTTGAGGTTCCTAGGACGATGAAGAAGAGCCTTACAATCATCTCGGAAGAAGAGGATCACGAAGAAAGAAATGTAAGTCAATGTGAACTTTAGTCTTTTTTTGCTTACGTGATTTGATCAGGTGCTAATGCTGTCTATAGAAAGAATCACAGGTTAGAGGTAAGATGGTGAGTAGTAGTAATTACGAAAGAAGAGTAGTGAGTAGGCCGCCAAGAGATACGAGTATCAAGGGAGAACATTTGAGTTTGCTTAAGGAGATTAGAGAACAGCTTAATGCAATGCAGTCAGAGATGAGAAGTTTAAGATCAGAACTGCATCAATCTAAACCTGTGTATCATGTAGAAGAGGATCGAGCCCTTAACTCAATTCAAGAGGTAAATCATTCATTGTTCTTGCTACTTTGGTAAGGATGCCTAAATGATATTTGAAAACTAAAAACATGTTTTCTGTTTCTTGAAACAGGCTATGCTTCACTTCTGGCTTTAGAAGCTACCATGCGGTATACATAACATGCCATATGTAAAGTTGAGGATTGAAGGGATGTAAAAAAAATCTTTCTTGATTGATTTCAGAGTAACACTCTGGTATTTGTATGTAACTCCATTGGCATTGTGGAAACAAAACTTTTAAAGTATTTGAAACAAAAATCAACAAGGGATAAGGATTTTGTAGTTTAATGATTCAGCTAATGCAGAAAACGCAAGAAGGATCTTTAGAATGGTTATCAAGATCAAGAGTTGTGCCTTTTAAACACTTGAAGTGGTAGACATGACCACAAGACAACACACACGCCTCTTGTAAGCTGCGCAAAGAAACATTAGGCCGTTCTGGATCCCTAGAGAGATCTCTCTGGCATAAGTCACACGAATGTCCAACTTCCTCAACAGAAAACACTGTGTCAAGCTCTGCAAAACCCCAAAAAAAACTTCTTCAACACAAGAGAAAGGGGATGGGATATCAAACGAATGGTTCAAAGTTTAGGATACCGTCGCGAATATGTGGCGACGGTTGACTCGGAACTTGGAGAGGCTTGGTAGTCGTCTTGAGAATTTGTTTGATTTCTTTGTAGATGTTTTGAACATCAGGTGAAGTTTCTGCGGATGTTCCTGACGTTTGAAACGCTGAATTGATTTCATCAACACTCTGTTGAAACTGTAAGAGCAAATCCTTATTCGTGACTAGAGTTTTCTCACCATCCACTTTTTCTTTCGAACCCATAAGTTCCTACTCACCTACACGCACACAAGAAGACGAAACGTCTGTAATAATAAAAATAGCAAAGTCAAGCTTTGTTTGACTAAAATTATATGCAAAGAAAGGTTCGTCAGAGAGAATTTGAAACTTGTGTAAGAAGATATTAGGTTTTTGCAAAGCAAGTACAATTAGGGTTTAACCAGGAATTAAGCGTCCATCACCATTAGAAATAATTGTACAAAATTCCCAAACAAAATTGTTATTATAACTTAGTCAACAGAAATCGAAATCGGAAGAACGCAAAAACAAAAACTTAAAGATTTGACGAACCTGTGTATTCGACTCGCTATGTGAAGAGGAAGAGTTTAGAATTTAGATTTCCATGTTCTGTACTTATTTTGGCTTTGGAGTGTTTGCTTTGAATATATTTTCTAAAAGCGATAATCATGAACTTATTGTTACGAGAGATACTATAAAATCGAAGCTATATAATACATTAATTATAAACGTCAAAAAGTAATCATATTTCCCAAATTTAACTTATTTTTTGAGTTAAGAGTTTGTCTCGAATTGGAGTTCCTTTAGTGAAACAAAAATTGGAAGCATAAATTTTCCATTTATTTGCTAATGAAGTTAATTTTATTTAACATTTATTTTGTCTCATATTTAGCTTTACAAAAATATGTACTAGTGGTCTTCAAACACCATGTAACCTTTGTGGACTTTGATTGTCTCATCATCAAGATTGATGGATGATGAACCAGCCTAGTTCAAAGAGGACCCGGGAAAGTCCCACTCTCCCTCTGCTCGTTCCACTTCTCAACCTGCAATAAGATACACGGAGACACACATTGTTGATGGATGAATCACAAAGTAGAGGAATATGATTTGTGTATCACGCAAAGACTAGTGAAGACCAACCCATTCTAATACTTGGCAAACCTTTTGCAGTCATTAGACTCCTCGCCTTTCGCAGTTGTACACCTGCAGAACGATCTTTGAATGTCAACAAGTGATCAAAACTAATGATGGCCTAAAGATGAGAAAAACAGTGTATGGTTTGCTTTGTTGTAGGAAACTAGGAAATCAGCAGGAGCAGTTTTCAGTTCAATCTAATCCAATACAAAAAAGAGCAGACACAATTGTGAAGAAAGACACTACTGATAAAGGTTTGTAAACATAGAAACCACTTAATTTGTTTTTTTTATGGAATCAACGAACCAAACAAAGAATAAAAAAGAAAAGACTTCAAATAAGCATTCATTGATAGAACATTATTGAACTGATGATTTAAAAATCTAATTTAAAATCTATTGTTATTGAACTGATTATTTAAAAAATTACTTTAAAATCTACTATTATTCAAAACAGTTTGTGGATTTGGATTTTAATAATTTTAGGAATTCTGGAGGATTTGAGAGGATTTGTTTAGTTAAAAATACAAAAATCCAAATCTCATGGTTTTAAGTGAGATTTGAAAGAATTTTACAATAAATCATATCAACTTCTCTAAAATTATTTAAAATCTCATGAAAACTCAAATCACTTAGATTGAATACACCCCCTAAGTGAATAACCAATGGTCCAGTTGTCCAAAAATTAGTAATTATTTTCTTCCTATTTTTTCGATTAGAATTTCAAATATTTCTTTTTCTTTTTTTTTTGGGGAATTTTATACTTTAACACTTAATACTCTTTATTCATCAATCTCATGTGCAGTATTCTGCATATCTTGTATATAATCTCTCTATATATAAAAAAACACTTTATAATAATTGTCCATAAATTACACAAAACAAAGTACTAAGTTAATCAAAGTGTATAATTTATATCCAACTTACCTATTTGACTCTTCAAAACCCCACCACACACACGACACGTCGACAAGCCTATACTTACGATATCTTTGTGTTTGTGTCTGTATTAATGTGTAAGAAATGACTAGTTCTTTTGTCTAAAAATAGTAACAAAATAGTTAACTTCCTCCTATTATTATGATGAGAATTTAGAATTTTAATCTTCTTTTTTTTTGGATTTAATGTTTTAATTAATTCACTACAAATATCCATTAATCTCGTCGTTTATCCACTAAACTCTAAAAAAAGTACTCTTTTTGGATATTTTATTTTCGGACAAGATCTCGTTATACTTAATCAAAGTGTACTTATTTATCTCCAACTTATATTTGACTCTGTAAAACCCACCACACACCTAAGCCACACACTCACTCACTCACTCACACACCTATACTTATTTCTTTAAATATATATATGCATTTCTCCATATCAACCCTACACCTCCGTTGAGAGCTTTCATTTCACATGGCTGATAATGCACAAGTAGTACCCATCGAGGAACCAGCCCCAACCGTCACTGCCACAGAAACGACAACTACAACAACCACTGAGCCAGAAGCCAAGAGCTCTGACCAAATGGAGTCACAAAATGATAATAAACCACCCGTTGGAACATTGGTTACACTTGTCAACATTTTAGCCGCTGGTGTCCTTCCGATCTTCACTTTCGTCCTCTCACTTACACTTCTCGGCTACGCCGTGTGGCTCCTTTACATGCGTAGCTACGACTGCGAAGATATCCTCGGCCTTCCACGTATCCAGACGCTAGCTAGCGTCGGCCTCCTTGCGGTGTTCGTTGTTAGCAATGCGGCTCTGTTTCTACGGCGGAAGTTTCCGATGCCGGCACTTGTGGTCATGGTGGTGGTCTTGTTGTTGATGCTTTTCATTGGTTTGGCGTATGCGGGAGTCAATGAGATGCAGAGCCGGCGGTTTCCAGCGACAAGGACGTGGTTCAATCTCAAAGTCATGGACGATGTGAATTGGAACAATATCAAATCTTGTGTCTACGATAAGGGAGCTTGTAACGATCTCATTTATGGAACTCCAAATGAAAAACCTTACAACAGAAGAAAAATGCCACCAATCAAGGTTTGATCATCATAGATATATGCTTTGATCTTAAGGACCATATTTTAGAATGTGCATGGGATAGGAAAATTTTGAATATATGTATATATCAATCACATCAAAGATGAGTTTTGTAAAACATCTTCCAAATAGTTTGAAACGAATCCATGTTATATATATGTTTAAATATATTTTGACACAAGTTTTGAATTGATTTGATGTTGTGTTGTTGTTGTTGCAGAATGGATGTTGTATGCCGCCGGAGACATGTAACATGGATTCGTTAAACGCGACGTTTTGGTACAGAAGAAAAGACGAAGGGCCACCGTTAAAGACGACGGTGATGTACGATGGATACGGTGATGAGATGCTGGTCGGAAGGATAAGTGACTGTCAGCTGTGGAGGAACGATTGGAGCGTGTTGTGCTATGATTGTAGGTCTTGCAAGCTCGGATTCGTAAGGTCGGTAAGAAGGAAATGGTGGCAGCTTGGTATCTTCTTGATCGTCATCTCCATTTTTCTTCTCATCTCTCATCTCTTGATCTTCTTGGCCACGTTTTGGGAACGATTCAAAGGTTAGTCAGATCATGAAAAGGTCTTTTCTGATTTAGGTTAATTTAAAATAATAATCTCTTTCTTCTGCGTTCGTTTTAGTACTCAAGCAGATGTTTCTTTGAGCAAATCTTTAGCTCTTCTTCCTCTTTGTCTCTTTTGTTATCGTCGGTTTAATGTAGAGAATGTGTTTGTAATAAAGTATAAACAATTGGTTTCTTTTGATTCAAAGTCTTCAATTAAACTTTACCTTAAAACTTCAATAGTATCAGCTTTTTCAGCTAATTATGTTTGTAATAAAGTATAATCAAAATTAAATGTACAGAAGACAGCAACAACATTGAAGATGTTTTGTAAGTATATGATTGTCCTAACTCCTAACTACCAACAGAAAAGCAAATCAAGCTGGATTGTAATTAAAAGCTTTGTTGAATTTTCTTGGAAATTAGGTGCATATATATTAATATTAGGGAAATCTAAAATCAAAAGGAATACATTATTATAAAGAGAAAACAAATAACATAAGGTGAAATTTCTAATATATTTTTTTCCTGCTTGCATCCTTTTCACCTGTACAAAGAATAATGACCAATCTTGGGAGAGTCAAAGACAACAACAATGAAAATGGTCTCTTTCACTCAGTTTGTGAGTGAAGAAACAGAGCTAAGACCGTATTTCATGGCAGCTTCCCACACCAGATCAATACGGTCAACGTCGATGGCTCCAACCTCATGATGCTCCCAACCCTCTAGCATATGAACCACTCCTCCTGCATGGCACGCGTGAACCACTCCTCTCTCCATTGTGTACTGCCACACACACACACACACACATACACACAGTTTAGTCTGATGGACCAATGAGCTAAAAACACAAACAAGATTTAACTAATTAATCAAGTGATCTTTGTATATACCTCGCAAGTTGCGAGTCCTTCAACATTTTTAGGGAGTCTCATAGCTGCTAGATCGCCGTAAGTGCAGTTCCGTCTAAACTTGAGGATCGGTGGCACCACAAACTGGTGGAAATGTGTCCCTGCAGGAGCCCAGCTCTGCTCTCTCGGTGTTAACCATTTTCCAACGATCCAAGTCTGTGTAAACATATATCCAAACACTCCAAAGTCAGTACAATAACACTTATCCAACAAACTAAAACCAGTGAAATAGCATTACATTACCTTGCAGTGTTGCGCAGCGTTGTATTTGGTCACTTGTACAAGGTAGTTCTGGAACTCAACAGGAGCCTCTTTCTGAATCTTTTGGAACCTTTCCACAGATAATGTCAACATCTGTCAATTGTCCCAACATCTGAAAATGTCAGCCTTTGGTATTCTTTTGGTAAACCATATTTTTGAGACAATATATAGTATCAAAACTTACGAGAACTCTGACTCCACGGCGACAGAGGTAAAGAGCAATGGCTCTTCCAAGCTTTGAAGTAGCTCCAGTCAAGAAAACCTCTTTTACATCTTTAGGAAGTTCATAGAGAATCACAGCTGCAGTTAAAGTGTTCCCATGAACCACACGAACTCTAAGGTCAGGGTGCTTGTTGACAAACAGCGTTCCACCACCATTTAGAGCTTCGTTCTGAATCATAACCCAACAACAACAACAACAAAACAAAACCTCTTAGTGACTTGACTATAAATGAATCACTCACACAAAAGTTGAAGACTTTTATGATAAGAACCTTGTTGAGAGCAGCCAAGCTTATAACTTTAACACCAATCTTATCAGCCGTCAGAATCGCTTCCTCAATCAGATTATTAATGCCTTGTGTAGCAAACGGTAAGAAATACTGCAAAAAAACAATCAAAATTTTAGGAAAAGGTCTCTTTTATCACAAAGTGTTCTGTTTTCAAGAAGGCATACTTGGAATCCGAATCTTGGAACGCCCCAAGTCTGGCAAAGATTGTTTCTGAGTGTATAGAAGCTGAAAAGAAAAGTCTTTGACCAAGCCCACATGCCCAACATTACACAGAACGTGAATGGCCACATTGGCAGCAAGAAGAACCTTGTAGTGTACGGTATTGAAGCAAACGATCTGAACACGAATGGTGCGTGCATCGCCGACATTACATCCACTCCGTGAGCTAAGAACACAAACTCCGGTACTCTCTTCCTTTCCCCTATAGCACATAGAGATCATCATCAATTCGTTAAAAACAAAACTGTAATTTTGAGGTTGACGAAGGGGTAATGATGTCATTTAAAAATATACTTTAACTCTGAAAAGGTTTGACTTTTAAAAGTCTTCACCCACTTCTTCTGCTACACAAGTACAAAAACTTTACATCTACTAAATGTCTCCTCATTAATTGGTACTACTTAACTGTTTGGTACTCACAATTTATAGCAAAAGTATCTGTTTTTGTGTGTTCTGCTTTTTGAGTTAAATCTTTTTTTTTTAAGAGTTACATCTGCAAAAACTAAAAAAAACTTAAGGTGGGACTAATTTTGTTGCTAAATTACCTGCACTGAGACGAATCTTCTTTTGGAGTTCCCACGAGTTTGGGTTTTGTGTGTTGCCCAAAACATCAAAGAGAGGCATAAATAGACAAAAGTTGGTCCCCATTTCTTGATGATGTAGACTATGGTACCTGCATAATCCCCAACAAGAATATCAACTTTTAAAGCATTTATAATCATTGCCTTGTGTAAATGCAGTAAATGTAAAATCACACACAATTACTTTCTATAGACATCTTTGACAACAACACACAAACTTGGCATATTTGCTTCTTAAGACAAAGTCACGTTTGTGTGTTTTGCTAGTTCAAAGAATAACGTGAGAGACTTTATTTAAGACCTTGTGACCCCAATAGATCTAACCAAATCAAAAGAAAAAAATAGACATGTGGAAATTTGGCAAGTAAGGTAAGTTAAACGTTAACCACAACATACGTTGGAGTGTAGATGAGATATCGTAGGAATGGAAGAGTCTCGAATAGCTTGTGTGAGAATATCTCAACGTTGCAGTGTCCTAAACACCTCATGAAATCAAACATAACAGCGTATCCGTACATCACACTTAATGAACCAAACCCAAACAAGCAAGATCCAATCAAAGGAACTCCAGCTACGACACAGAGGATAAGGTTTTCCAATAACGTTGCGTTTCCAGCTGCCAATACACAAACAGATCAAAAGATGTTTATATTACAAATCCATACACACAAAGAGATGTTTTTTTGGATTGGTGTGTG
Organism: Camelina sativa; assembly: GCF_000633955.1. Lineage (NCBI taxonomy): Eukaryota > Viridiplantae > Streptophyta > Magnoliopsida > Brassicales > Brassicaceae > Camelina > Camelina sativa. Next base: position 23,911,713 of record NC_025686.1, on the reverse strand, counting down.
TGTGATTAGTAATTACCAGTCATGGGATGTGGAACAGGAGATGAGTGGTGGAAGGAGTGGTAATGCGTGAAGAAGTAGTTGTTACGATGGATAGATCTGTGCAGGAAGTAGTATAAAGGCTCTGAGAAAGTCACGTGTAGCACAATTAATGCGATGAGTCCTTTCGTGTTCCACAGAGGAAGACTGTTCATCATCATCATCAATGGTGGAGACATGTAGCAGATCAAACTCGCTATTATTGCTTGTAGGATTATGTAATTGTCCCTGAAACAAAACATACCCAACAGATCAAAACGTTACCTTTCATACCCTAAAAAAAACAGAGAACTAAAAAAAACAGAGGACTTAAGGAAAATGACAAAAGGTTTGATTTTGGGATGATTTTGAAGTGAATATATGAGAATTGAAGGGTGAGATTGGAGAATATACCAGTGCCATTCGTGATCAATCTGCTTAAAATCGATGCCTTTAGGGTTAATCCTTAGAGTACGAGTCACGAAAAGCATGTTGTTGAAAACGCTCCATAGTTGATGAACGAGTGCTTTGAATCCACAGATGATGAGAATATGAAGACACCAAAGAGCCTTTGTGATATCTTCTTCATATGCATATGAGTACACCACTTGTGCAACTAATGGACCGTACAAAATATACTTCACAAACAGAAAGAAACCAAACCAATATGAGATTCAGAAACCAAACCAAATCAAATCTTTTTAAAACTCATATTATATTGTTTTTGCCCTTAAAGAAAATTAAAACAAACCTTGAGATTGCCAAAGTTTTCCCAAGGCCAAGTAGATAAAAGAGCAACCATTCTTCTTCTTCTTCCTTCCTAGTCTTCTCTCAAACTGTAGTATCTGTTACCTCCTCGGAGTTTGAGATCTTTCTCTCTCTCTAATTCTTATTGGTCTAAAAGAACCTTAAAGATTTCTCCAGTTTTCAAGCAATCCTGAGAAATTGTTTGCTTCCTTATTGTGGAAGTCAAAAAGAAGAGAGAGAGAGAGAGAAGAGGATTGAACGATAAGGTTTCTCTTAAATTTGGAAGAGAAAGAGGATGGAGAATTTTAGTTGAGATTTTGAGTTCGTTGAGAGAATTAAAACCATCCGTAGAAGAAGAGAGTTATGAAGGCTTTGTTGTGTTTATGTGTGCATTATTGAGAGCCTCGAGCTCTGGTTGCTTATATAAGCATTCAAACTAAAAGAGCCAACTACACCCACAAATATTTTTCTTTTTTTCTTTTTCTCTATAACGAAAAATCAAATAATTGTTTGACTTACAATAAAAATCAAACAATTGAAAAAGAAAAATGCTGAAGAGAATCGTATTTTAAGGTTAAAAAAATGAGACAACGAAATCATTTTTTCGCCTGAAAATAAAACCTTTACTGTAATTAAATTCTGACTGTATTCAGTGATAATTAATTTTGACTCTTTGTACTACACTGATAGTGTATATATTAATGTTAATTGCTGTATCAACATTATTTATTTTGGTGCATAGTAAAAGTTTTCCGTTCGAGCTTTTAATTTGGACTTTGTGTTTACTTTTGCTCCAACAAAAATGCTTTAGAAAAAAATTGCAATTCTTTTTTCAAATTCATGTAGTATCTAACTGTAAAACATCTCAAAACGAGTTATGTGTTATAAAAAAAATGCACTTGGAAATGGCACCCAACAAGCATTTCAACCGAATTAGTAAGTTAGTTATAGACTTAAATGAGACAAAATTTTACATAAATAGAAATATATATATATATATATATAACCATTAGTTTGAGTGGCCACAAAAAAAAAGAAAAAATATACTTGTAAACTAAACAGAAATTATTTCTTGATGAACAGACCTAAAAGTCTATAACTTCATCGAAATGTTATTATAATAATGATTTTTATCTAAAATATTTTTCAATTTAGGTAACGACGACGTGTAAACCCATTTGATGCAGTGGACATAGCTCTCCCAGCTGGACTCTCTCTCTCACACACACATTTAATGTTCGGTTTACAGTTGAAGCAGCGATGGTTACACTTCTCGGTGGCTTCTTCGTATTCTCTCTTTTATCTTTTTTTTGTCCAGTTATTCTATTCAATTTGTCTTTTTCTTCTCATCATTTTTAATAGTACATTTCTGTATATTTTAATTCTGAGTTTTACTATTTCATATCAGTTCAAATCAGAAATTAATCCGCATTCATATCACGTTGGGTACAATTGTGGGACTACACATGTATATGGAGGGCTTAGGGTTTAAGCTTTATGCCATGACAGAGCTGACATATATCTAAAGGCTGGTCAAGAAATATATCAATATATCATATGTAACCTTTAATGTCAGCCTCTCTTTTAATGATACGACAGCAAAAATATTCACCCAATTACGATTTTTTTTTTCTTTTTGGTATATATGTACTAGTTGTTAACTCGCAATAGTCGCAAAATAGTCTTAGTGAACAGAGTATTTAGTTAAATGAGCATTTTGTTTTTTAGAGTATATACTTTCTTTGTCGTTTGTGACAACTTATCCACAAACTAAATCCCATAATCGCATGGATGAAAGTGGTTGGTACTACGTGCATGCAATATGCATAATCATTACTTGTTCCTTTATGCCTTTTTATCTTTCAAATAATTAAGAGCTAATTATTGGCTTGGTACTTATCATTTCATGGAATGTGATAAAAGTATCTTTCAAATAACTGTTATATATTTGAAGAACACATATATAATTCAAATATATAAAGCATGAGAGATTGAGAGAGCCATGTCAACGAGCACATGTGTTCGACTTCTTATAGGATAGACAGGAAGGTTGAATCTCGAAAGAACATACTTGAACGAGCTTAGTTTCAACTTTTATGTAAGTTTAGGCATTTAGTAAAATTGAAGATATGGGTGAAACTAATAAAAGATACGTATCTTCTTGACCGACTCTTAGTTGATATCATATCACAACTCTTAGTTGATATCATATCACAAGATTCACAACCAAACACCAATTGAGACTACTCAACTTCAAATTGACTGTGAAAAGAAAAATCAACTTGACAAATAGTCATTAAAAAAATGTAAAAACCTTTTCAAAATTATATTTCAGTTTTCACTCGACATTATTTATAAAAAGTAATACACAAATACAAAAAGTATTCCATTTCTCAAAAAGGTAGAAATAATAAGGAAGATGCACAATAATAGAGTATACAAAAATTTACTTGAATCTATGTACGCGTACGTAGTATATATATGACATTAATGTTCAATATCAAGTATAACTGTACAAGGCATGGCTATCAAAGTATGCATTTACTTGAATATTATTTGAAAAATCAAAAAGTATTCACTATATTATTATATATTGCAGGTTGAGCTTTCTTATCATTCACGTTCATTTGTATTGCATTGATGCATTCTAGTGTATCCGTTAACCATTCGTCACTATCAAATATCAATCGTGGTCTGAGTTTATATGTGGGGAGCCATCTATCTTTAGTCACCGCATAATCATTCATATTGGAGTTTAAAATGTAGGTTTGAAAATAGTTAGATCTCTTTTTGATCAGTTATAGTAGAACATTATATGTTAGCTGTTAAGTATTCTTCTTTTTTTTTGTTCTAATCACGATTTGATAGACGATACCAATTCTGTTTACGGCATTTGATCTATAAATGGTTAAGCTAAAACTATCTTTCCTTCTTATTTAAATCAATAATGTACATTAATGTTCGTGTACAAACCATGTTTCATTATCATCTCTAGGCATGGGCATTCGGTTAACCATTCGGTTTCGGTTCGGTTGTATTCGGTTTCGGTTATTTTGGATATAGTAATATAGTAACCATTTGGATATTTTTGAAATTTCGGTTCGGTTCGGTTCGGTTTCTTTCGGTTCGGTTTCGGTTTGGTTATTTAAATAAATAACCATAACTAACATAAATTATATTAACATTAACCAAATAAACCAAATATAACCAAAACTAACCGAATATAACCAAAATTAACCAAATATACAATAACAAAAATACAAAAAAGGGAAAAATATGGATTCAATTTTACAAAATAGTATTTAACTTTGTAAATTCAAAATAATAACATTTACATATATTGATTATTTAAAATATTTAATTGTTTTGAATCTAGAAATAATTTATATTTTAAGTTTATTTTATAGTTTTGCATAATATTAAGTATATAATATTTGATATCTTCTAGGTTTTCGGATATTTCGGTTAACCATTTAATTGTCGGTTCGGTTCGGTTCGGTTTCGGTTAGTTTGGATATAGATTTTTACTAACCATTCGGGTATTTGAAAAATTTCGGTTCGGTTCGGTTTGGTTTTTTTCGATTCGGTTTCGGTCGGTTATTTGGTTATCGGTTATTTTGCCCAGCCCTAATCATCTCTCTGATCGTCTTAATTATATTTGCTCACATTAATTAGAAACAACGACGTAATTAAGTTTTATTAGTATAGTTTTCTAAATAATAGTAGTACTCTTCATTTTGGTATATATATATATCTCTAATTAACTGATAAACTAAATTAGTAGCAAGCAATATATAAGAAACTACGTACTCTTTGTTAACATATGAAACTAATCGATAATCGTTTCATAAAATATATTGGATTATTGTGATTGAGTAATCAAAAACAATATATATATATATGTATTATAATATACAGTATGACCTAAATACGTGTTCAAGTCTTCTAGAGTTTGATGAAATCGACATTTAAATCAAAATTAAAGAGAAAAGGAGGGGTCGACACATTTGCAATCAATACATGAGGTTAGTTAGCCAGCAGGGTTTTCGATTTAAGCGACTTTTAATAACAAGTCGGTTAGGAAATTACACGTCAAATCATACTACTGTACTTGCTTTTGTTTTTGACTACGAAATATCTTATATTTAAATAAACATGGTCCCTAATATCATTTTGTTAAAAAAAAACATGAAATATTTCAACCTACATGTCCACGAACATTAGTTTTCAAGATTATGTGGTAAATCACATTTATTGGTCGGCACGAGTCGTTTGCCAAGTCTCCCCAACATCATCCATATTCTTTTAGTATCATTAGCCATTTTGACCTATAAGAGATGACATCCTTTACTCTGTTTCCACTTGTATAATTAATTGTTTATATACATATGACAAATTAAAGTCATCTATCAAGTGTATTCAGGACACTATATGCTTACCATTTTTATATCAATCTTGATAAAACCGAAACCACACGTAAGACGAGAGCGTATGGGGGTAACTTCCTCGTAATTATGTTTAAATTGACAATTAGCACAATTAGGATTAGTTTTAGCAAAACGATATTACGATAGCGTGAATCCATATTAAGATAATAAAGTACGATCATATTCGTCTGGTTGACAAAAAAGACGCATGTGATAAACATTTGGCGACCCCACACAAATTGAATTGATAACCTGTTTCTGATTGGCACAAAAAGTATGGTGCCATACTTTATTTGAAACTTTCGAAGATGCCATAGTTACGAAATACGCTACAGATTACGTCTACTTTGTGAAGCATACTTACAAAGATGAGAGATGTTTTGTATAAATTTTAAAAGTATGGTTATAGAAACAAATCAATGTTTGCATGGTACAATACGAAAGAAGCAAACAAGACTAGCTCAATGAAGCAAAATCTCTAATTAAGGGGAGAAGACCAATGACTCAATAGAGTCTACGTACGCAAGCGTACGTACTATAGTCTTGAAATTCGAATCGATATTAATGGTAAATAAGGAAAAAAAGAAAAGAGTATCCGTCAAATGAGGAAATAGGAGATGAGAAAACGAATGGAGTCTATGAGTTTCGAGCTCCCAACTAGCAACTACAATTTTTATGGAGATTGATTGACAAAAAAAACACATTGTTTGTTGGGGAAGTGTGAATGTGTGATCGCGTACTGGGATTCTTAGTATATATTAACTATCCATGTTTGTCAATGTACGTATACTATTTTACACCACATACTATATCATACCAACATGATCCTGAACAATTTTTTTCTTCTTCTAACCATAATAAATTTCTTTATTAACTCTATATATATTTTTTTCTTTTTCTTTTTGAAATTTTCATAACTCTTTGTATTTTTTGCCTAACAATATTAAGGGGTCATGCCGTAATTAAATCTAGAGAGTAAACATTTGTGAAATTTCAGAGGACAGTCTCTGATATATTTAAAACAAGTCACGAAACAATATTGTGATTAACCCCTTTTCAAAAAAAAAAAAAAAAAATTGTGATTGATCTGTAACCTTTAAAGTAAAAGTAGCTAGGGATATTAAAATAGTTTTCCATATTGTAAGATCAAATGTTTCAGGAAACAAAATAATACTAATAAAAATAAATACAAAGTTGGTGGATACAATATATGCTGAGAGGGTGGCATCTGGCAGGCGTGTGGGCGCACAGACACACTAGATGATTGGGCCTTTTCGAAAGTGTATGGAACTAGACCCAACAATAAACACTTCAACAATGCACCCGTATTGTCCAATTTCGTACTCACTTCTCTGCTTTGCTCCTTCAATTTAATAAAACAATTTATGTATCCTATCTACATTATCCACTTACACAGGTACAGAGGTACTTAAACGAACTTTCGTTTTCTATAAAGAAAAAAAAAAATATTAGTATAGCTATTTTGCAATAGGCTTTTTTATTTATTATGATAGTCTTATTTTATGCATACAATTTTTCTTGATCATATATACATAATTCTCATACTTAAAAGGAATAATTTTAATATTCACAAATTTCCAACACAAAATTAATTGATAATACGTACGTAGAGTAGTTTAAATCCATACTATCTTAAATTCATAAGTTGTATCAAATCCAAATGTGATTAAAAAAAAATTCAAATAAATCAAAACAATAATAAACAATCAATATGGGCTTATATATTAGGCCCATTACTATCAAAACTTTTACAGAACCTCTGTTTTTTTTCTTGTCAGATGGTTCAAAGTACAGCTTCGGAGCTTCGTTTGTCAGAGAACACGTGGCACTTCGTTCAGCACCTCTCTGTCAAAGCACCGTGAAACCATTGCGACGCGTGTGACGCTGGCGGCGTTTATACCCTTTCTCCAAAATCTCATCTTTCTTCTTTTTCTTCTTCTTCTCCGTCGTCGTCTTAGTATCTTTTAACCGATCGTTTTGCCGGAAGACGAAAGATTGAAGTAACATGAAAAGAGTTTCTTTGGGTGCGCGTAAGAAACACAAGATGAACAAGAACATAAGATTCCTGAAGAGTATCGTGGCTTACCTCAAATCCGATGATTACATGTTCGCTCCTCTGTTTTCCAATTCCCCACCGTCCACGACCGAGATAAATACGCCTCCGTCGTCGAGTTCGAAGACGGACAACATCTCTCTGACAGGTACTGTTAGGTCTCATGTACTCTCGAGTGTGTATTTGCTAACTACTATTAGAATGTGATGTGATTCGGTGTGTTACTCTGTTTTGGGATATTAGGGTTTGAGTCATTGGGGTATGAGAGGGTAATTAAGAAGAAGAAGAAGAGAACACTGTCTGAGAAAGTTAAGAGATATCTAAAATCTGATTGTCACATGTACGGACCAGTGATCTCACCTCCAAAGCTTGGTTCTGCTTCACTTAAAGGTGAGACCTTTTTTCTTTTTTAATGCCTCTCTGATATATTCAGCTAAGTTGGTAGCGTTAGCTCTCTAGTTAGGTGGGTTTATAACTAATTTGAACTAGAGTGGCTTAGATTCTGCGTTTGAGGCTGAGATAGTTTTTGAATCAGGGAAATTGCAAATAACAAATTTGGTTACGATGGAAGTATCAACGAGTAATACAACCATGAAGGAAGATAACAGCAATTATAGGAATCTCCGGTCAGATATTGTAGAGCAGGCATTGCATAATGGAAGGATCAACTCTCCAAAACGAGGAGTGGTTAGCTTAGAAGGACAACGAGGTGGACTAAGCCGTGAAACAGATCTTTCATCAGCTTTTTCCTCTCTACCAGGTATGTTTGATTGATTGCCCCAAGCCTCCAATCATGTTATGTAAAATGGAACTTGTTAATGTGGGTTTTTTAACATAGGACTAGTAAATCAGTAACACAAGTTTGATTCTTCACTGAATCACTAGTAATATGTTGATAGCATAAATGTAAATAGGAGTGTCTGGGGTGATTGTTAATGTTCTGAGACCAATTAGTTAAGTTTGGAGAGATTAGGGACCGTGAAACTAACGCTTGGACAGTTTCTGGTATAGTTAACTACTGTGATTTTTTCTTGAGATATAAAGAGAGTTTTGATCTTGAATCCTATCAGATGTCTATTAGCAAATTTCATGGAAGAAACTGAAAATGTGATATGTTCGGAAGACATGGATAATAGCTTGTGTCTCTCTTCTAATTTTGTTCAACTTCGAACTAGATAAGGCTGCTGTTGTTAAAGACTGATGAGAGTAGGAAATATACTAAAATTGTTTTCTTTGTTACTATGACAGAGGAAAAGATGGTGAAGCCAGATCAAAGGAGAGTTACAATTGAGTGAAGAAGGTAATGTAGACATAATTGACAATGTAAACATTGTAAAATACTATTTAGTTAGATACAATAGTTAAAGGAGCAGCTATGAGAGAAGAAGAAGAAGAATAGGTTCTGTGTGATTGAAGAACCTTTTGTTGTCGATAGGCCTTTAGGAAGTGATGTATGAATGAGGATGACAAAGATGTGTGTCTGTCTGAACATATTGCCATGTTAGCTTGTCTGGTCTGGACGAGTATATCAAATAAACTGTTACAACTGAGCAAGAGCTCCTAATAAGCCTTTTTAGCTAGTTAACCATTGGAAGGTTTTATTTCTTTTTTAAGAAACTGATCACTAAATTTGTATAATTTTATCAAGAGTATTCCAATAAGATTCTAAGTGGAACTTAGATTATGATGAGGAAAGATTGGTTTATTTCTTGAAATCAAAGAATTAGTTGTGTTAATAAAATGGTAGAATTCCAAATTTGAATGTGAAAATGGTGAAAAGGACTGACGCTGGAGAGCTAGGGAGAAAGAGGTAGAAGGTTAACTGACAAGTAGTAATCGTGTGCACGTGAGTTGCATTCAATTTGTGTCCCACATGCCACATCGCAGACCCTCCCCATCTGTCAACTCTACACACGCATGCAAAGAAGAAAGCTTTGCGTTGCGTCTTGCGTGTATCTAACATTGTTCATTATTGCTATTGACATCAAAGAGACATCATATCTGTCAATGTTTTACGGAGTGCCTAGTCTAGTTTTGAAATAATGTAAAACTAGTGTAGGTTGAGTAATCGGAATTGATAAGATATGATAATTATTACACAATTTAATAGACGAATGCGATATGTCTATTACTATATGACACAATCGTATTGGAGCATGCACATGAGTCCCCGAGAAAAACGGAGATTATTGTATTTCGAGACTAGAGATATATAGACGTGGACATAGCACACGTGTACACTCTCAGAATCGTAATGTCATTACTGTTTTTGTAATTACAGTTATGAATGTGAGAAAGAAAGCGTAGGATACAACTCAGCGAAGAAAAAGACGTAATATGTCTTTTTATATGTCAAAGAGACATGCAAGCATGGGGGCTTCACTGACTTACCCTCTCTTTTCTTTATAAATTACTACAGAGTTTTACGTCTTTAGTCCTAATTTCAATACTATTGAGCTACCACATGAGGATTAACAATGACATTGATAATCGTAGAGAGGTCCGACATCTTTAATTGTGAGATAATATGATCGATTTTGGACTCATAGCCCCTTTTCTTTCTTAATAATCGTGATTAGACCATGTTTGAAAATTGTTTACAACATACTGCTAATGATTGATGTATCAGTCCAGCCACTTGTTTTAAAACTAATCACAGCCTAAATTATGTCTCTCCTTTGAATTTCGTATTATATATCGTCACTAGTCTTCGTACATTGAAGAAACGAAATCAAGTTTTGATTGGTTACGGGAATAAATCCAAATTAGTTGCATTATTATTCGTCATTATCCGCTAGTCGCTATGACTAGTGTTGTACAGTCTCTACTATACGTACTATATTATCAATAGAGGATAAATCAAACCCCATACGACGTAAATTTGTTGTTGAAATAGTAATCATCAATAATGTGAGAGAAGTTTTTTTTGTACGTATTAGAATTATTTGTTGGTTGGCCTGTGGAGGTGAAGCTTGGAACGTGGATCGAGTTATAGTCTTCCGAATTTGTTATCCACTTATGGATGGGTTTTGGTCAATACGGTTGCGTTAATTTGTCCTATATGCATGACCAATTAATTACCCATTAATTATTTCGTGTATTATTATTTGATCAACCGATCGAGCAACAACATTTTATACAATCAGCAATCACATGTTTTCAAGACAGAACATCATGTAGCTCTTGATATGCTCTCTAGTATAATTTTAAATTTGATTTTTTTCGTTTAGCTATATACCTTTTATTTGTAATGAATCGTCTCAAGCTAATCTTGCAGATTGTTTCCAATTGTTTTTGATGATTAAAATATATATATATTGTTACAAGGGACAAAAACATCAATTCATATGCACATGAATTTGTTTTTAACAAGTATATATAATTTTATATTCAGATATGATCAGCGAATGTCCTTTATACATTAAACCTAGCTAAGCAGGCCTAGCTAATCAATAATTGGTTTTCTTTTTGATGTAGTGTTTGTATTTATACGGTTGATCTATTTGTCTGTGAATATACCATATGAGTTCTTTTCCATGATCAGCTTAGTTATAGTTGCTTCAAATGGTTGTAGCAAACATGCAGCTGGACTGATTTACATGTGAATAAAATCGTTCATTTTTTAGTTCACAATATATATATTTTGGTTCGTTTGCCATATATATTTTTTCTACCTCTATCTCATACCATTCAAAAGTTTATACTTACTACCGTACGTATAGATCCATAACTAATGTCTCTCACACGTGTACTTACGTGGACTGATCCTAATCAAGCGTGGGGGAATCATTCCTGTCTTGGTCCAACTTATCTATAAAAAGACATCGTCTCTTGTTCTTTTAAATCCACATATCATCTCTAACTATCACAAATTCTCTATTCTTTCCTTCTCTAGCTTTTGTTGCGGTACCGTACACATACGAAGAAGACCGCTCGTGTGTAAAAAGGATGAGGTGTAGAGCACTTAATATTCGGAGAAGAAAGAGAGTGATGGTTAATGTGAGCTCAAGGAAGCTCATGACCCGTCTTCGGCGAATGGTTGCTCCGGAAACGAGTTTTTCCGGCGAGGTTGTTGACGGTGACACACTTTATCGGCTCACGGCTGATCACATTTTCCTACTTCAAGCAAGAATCCAACTTCTTCGTCGTATTTCCTCTGTATGTGGTCTCTAGATGGAAGCTGCACGTGGCTATATAAAAAGACAAAGCATATATGGTATAATTATGGATAAAACGTATGTTTTTCTCTATATGTTCTCTTAAGTTAATCATCTTATAAATACGTTGTAATGCCGACGCTATGATTTGAGTGTGTGTTTATGTGAATTTATGTTTATGATGTATTTAATTGTGAACAGGTTTTTTTACATGCATGCAGCTTTGACCGCATTTAAAATGACCCTACAAATTTATAATACATCATAAGAACACTCAAATCATACGCCTACATCTAAGAGAATACATACGAATAATATCTTAGAAGTATAACGTTAACAAACAAAAATAAGTATCAATCAAAAATTATTAATTATGAGATTTAGTGATTATAATTGACCTAACTAAGTACAGGATAATATGTGTATGACATTTTAACATATGTTATCACTCTCGGAAGTGAAAAATAGAGCAACCGGAGACAAGCGGTATGAGAAAGAGCTACAAATTTGGTTTGATTGAGAAAGATAAAACATTAAGTCTTGTTTTTTTTTTTTTTTTAGTCGTCAGCAAAGTCTTGGTTTTAATTTCTGATTCTTCAAACAAAAGAAGCATCTGATGTAAAAACATTATTTTCTCTTTGAAGTCAATTTAACGTAACATTCAATAAAATAAAATAAAATTGAGTAGAGAAACTGATGCAAAGATAAAGTGATCGGAAAATATATATGGCATTCATCATCATCACTAATGCAATCGATTTCCAAACTCTTTTATTCAAGTAAGAGAAGATAATTTATTCTTTTTAATGTACGACAGATTCCAAAAAATAATTAATTAAATTGTAGTGCACGAGTGTCGTATCACCGAATTCCTAAACCTGGTTCGAAATCTTCCCCTTCGATATAAAAACACTCTACATTATTTATGTTTTTATTTTAGTACTAGTAAACGTAAGATGTTTTTCTTTTCTTAAATTTTAAAATAATACTAATATCCAAAAAAAAAGAAAGAAGTCGAAATCACCAAAATGTTGCTTTTTGGTTTATGTGTTCAAAGTCAAAGACACATTTAATGATTAACTTTCTTGCCACATGCTCGTAAGCTTCATGACTTATATAATATACTGTATATCAAAATTGATTATCTTTAACATCTAGTATTAACTTCCACATTTCAGAATAAAGTTGATTAATATAAAAAAAAAAATACACACAAGTTTCTTTTTATAGACATTTATCAGACAAACTATTCAAATTTCCTTTTTAAAATATCTCTACTTGAACTTTTTTTTTTTTTAATTTGATTTTAAACATTTTAATTGAGAAAGAGTTACACAGAAATGAGAAAGCAGTGGGCTGATGAATGAGAGAGAGAAGTAGGCCTTTTTAAGAGCATTACGGGGCCCATACACGTGTCTACGATCACTTGTTTGTTTGTTTACCCCCTGCCAAGTGCCAAGGATGCTACATAATCATCCTCGTTTACATGTTACATTTAGACATAATATACTAACACTACATAATGCCCCTAAGTGGGACTTGTAATCATGTTATCGTCGTGTAGTAAACATTAGTAATCATCGTATTGGGTCAACATTTAAACTATACATATTCGTAATGGCATTACGGTATAATGCTAGACCGTGAGGATAGACATAGAATATTCAATATAATATATCTTTCACACACCAAATGAAAAAAAAAAAAAATGATCTAAAGCGTTAAAGTCAATTTATCAATATAATATAAAACAACTTTCATTGAAGCCATGTGGGAAAAAACTGATACGTACTTTCAATTGAATCTTATTTTTTCCCGGAGGATAGGTCGACCATTGCATGAAAGTCTTGAGTGTTCACTACATCTTCAGAGCACATGCTATTTTTTTCTATGCTCATCCGTAAAAACATGGTTTAAGTCGTGGTAAAAGTCGTAGATCATTGAATCTAAAGTTATAGTGATCACATAGTACTCTTATCGGAATATTTCCGTGAAGTCATCAACGTTAACGTACGTTTATTGTTTTTTTTTACTTTCTCATATGATTCTACCAGTTGCTCTACTTTCATAAGTTGGTGATATTTGTCAAATCATACAACTATGAAAGTCCATATAATAATAGAACCAAATGTTGGATCAACCTACCGTTTTATGGGTTAATGAATAGAGTATAAGGTGGAAAACGGTTTTAAGTATAAAAATAGACCAAAATAATTGAAGCTTACATGATGATGATGATGATGAGTATAAATGGTATTTAGGGTTGGAGAGAAAGTGGGGTATATTGAGCCATGTGCGTCCATGTGCTCTGTCTTTCTCTTCTAGCCCCACTCTTAAAATTTCACTTCATTTCCTTTGATCCAATA
>NC_025686.1:23884520-23897377 GCF_000633955.1 Camelina sativa | reverse complement strand
TCTCTCTCTCTCTCTCTCTCTCTCTCTCTCTCTCTCTCTCGTTTCTTTTTAGGGTTTAAGTTTCAGACACAGACACACAGTCGAGCTACGTGGATATCTAAAAATAGAAGTAAGCGTCATGTAAGTATATTTATTGTTTTCATTGACGTCTCTTGTTTGTTTATTCACATCTCCTTCTTGAGCCCCGTTCATTTATATAATCAGAAGTGTGTCAAAGGAGATTTTCCGACGAAGTGTCCAATTATATATATATATATATATATATATATATATATCCGTTAAATGAGTACAGAATCGAACGTTTATTTTCAGATAATGTAATTTCCTTATAATTTCATTGGTGTTTATTTTATCAGGATGAGCACTTATAACATGGTTAAGCAAGAATTTATCAAGAAATGGATAACTACTCTCCACATGTTAGATTGTTCTGTTGAACATCCCTTGAACGTAACCGAGAGGAAAAATGCGATAAAACTGTCATCGGATATAGCTATGGCAGCCGCTAGAAGCGGCTCTACTGTATGGAGCCGCGCTCTCATCTCTAGGAGCGGAAACAAGACGGCCAACAAACCTGTGGCTCGTCGAATACTAAAAAAAGCTAGAAATCGGTTGAAGAACCGTTGTCTCACTCTTAGGCGAAATGGAAATTTCACAGCAAAAAGTGGAGTGAGAAAACGTACGGAGTTGCTTAAGAGTCTTGTACCGGGAGGCGAGTTAATAAAAAACAAAGATTATTTGATAAGAGAGACACTTGATTACATCGTCTATCTCCGAGCGCAAGTGGACGTTATGCGAACCGTCGCAGCAGTAGATTCAGTAACCGGAAACTTAACGAACGATAACAAATAAATGTGCATGCGTTTCCGCACTCTTGTGCATATGAAGTAGCTAATGATTTAGATGAATGTCCATGTATGTACATATATAGGATAACACTATCTTATACTATCATATAACAAATTTCGAAATGTATTATCGAGTACTACTTACTACTGGTGTAAAATTAATATATGGGTTAATTTCATTAGAAGACCACTTGAATATTGATTGAGTTGTAACATTTTATTGTCTATGCAGTATGTACTGATGTAAATTTACGCTAAGTAAGGTTTTTGTGATACAATTAAACTTGTCAGAATTGTTTTTACAACTAATAAATATATTGCGCGTACATTTTGTCTACAGTATGTACTAATGTTAATTTTAAAGGAAACTCTTTTTTTTTCCAAGGAAACAAAGTAACAAACTCTCTCTTTTTTTGGTCTAACAAAAGAAAAAGTAATTAAGTCATATGTTAAAATTACGCAGAAATCTATTATCGTATTAAACCTAGCATATTATTGTTTTACAAACTAGAATTGATTTATAAAGCGAACATAATATGTAACTTAACTAATCAAGTGGTGCTAGTTTAATGGTTTCTGCTTAAAACAAGAGTGTTATCATGTTAGCCTACGATGAAGTCAATTTTTTTCAAAGCAAAATTATCTAATCACTCTGAAGTCTCATACTCTCATTGACTAATCGAATTGAATTCAGGTTTAGAATGGGCCGAGTGACACAAATAGTGGGCCAAACTGTGAAGCACAAGGATCACTAATGATTTGGGGTTATGATGTTTTTTGGTATTGTAAAAACAAAAACCGGTCAAGGTTGGCACAAGTGTACTCGAGTGATTTCTGATCGGCTAGTTAGATTCATTGACTCCAAACAAATTGCTATGAATGATGTTGACGACATTTCTTGCTATGCTTAACTTAGCACTAATCTTTTAACCTGTCATAGCCTTTTTTAAACTAATTTATAAGCTATGTTCTCTTTCTGTCGGTACAAAAACTCTTGGCAGTTGGCATTAATTTAAAGTGAGAGTAACATGGTCAAATGATAACATCTTTAATGAGCCATCATATCTGATTTCATAAACACACGATTTTGAGATTGAAAAAGACACTTAGAGCTTGACTGGTTCTCCCGCTAGCTCCCACAAACGCTGCGTTTGCGTTTGCGGGTGGTTGCTAGCGTTTGGGGCCAATCACACAAATCGCTCCCAATCGCTCCCAGTCGCTCCCAATCGCTCTCAACCGTTGAATTCCAAAAGCTGGTTCCCGCAAGCGTTTGCGGTTGCGGGCGTTTGCGTTTCAAAATTTTTTTTTTTTTTGAGAAAAAACTTGAAACAGATCAATGATAATGAAATATATTTTTTATATATTTTTTACCTAACTATTTTATTCATTAAGGATGAGAGAAAATGAAGTACGGATACGATTGAAAATATTAAAAAAATAAACAATTGGAAGAAAATAATATTTCAATTAACAATAACCCGGAAAACTTTATGTAAATTTAATGGCACATCACACATAAGTTCAAAAAAATCTAAATAAATATAACGTTTCATTAGAATTTTAAGAAAATAAGATTATTTGTGAAAAATAAAAACAAATCACGAGTGACTCTTCTCAACTCTCGTTTGATCATTACTACCGATGCAAATACTGCCCCACAGAACTTATTGAGTGTGTGAGATTTAAGAAAAAAGATCTACGATCTAAAACATATGTTTAGTCATTTATCAAATTACTTGATTAAAGTTTTGGTAAAAAGCCAAATGCATAAAGTAATAAGTATTTCATTATGAAATTTATTTATTTTTTTAATAACTATTTTAGTATTTTTAATGAATTTTAATTATAAATCAAGTTTAATAAAGTTTTTGATATTTTAAAACATTTATATAATTATATATCACATTTATTATGTTCCAACCGCTATTGCACCTGCTGGTCAACCAGTCGTAAACCTCCCGCAAACGCACCAATTTTAAACCGCTAAACCAGTCGTTCAAAACGCTTAATAACGCTTGAAACCGCAATCGCCCGCTTCCGCTATCTCCCGTAACCGCAACCGCAACCGCAGCGTTTGAACCAGTTAGACCCTTAAAGCCATGAAAGAAATTATTCTTAATTAAGAAAGTATGTAGCTAATAAGTTATTATTACTTAGTTAAAATATTTTTGATGAAAAGGAGAGTTATTTTAACCATATGGACTAATTAAAACTTGTCCTCTTCCTTTTCCGCGAAAGCTAAGACCAATTGCATGCTTGTGCATGATTATGCCCCTTATCTATATATACAATCTCGCTCTCCTGATTGATAACTACATTTGCAAATTTATGATCTTTTCCAATACAAATCACTTAGCATGTAGTATATGAAATCTATTCTTCTACAATCAGATCAATGTAGATAAGTTATAGGGCATTTTGCGTTTTCCAAAACATCTTACTTTTGTGGAAGGAAAAAAAAAATCATTTTTATAGTTCCTACATCAAATAAAATATTCGAATTTTGGGATAAAAATCCAGCTAGAAATCACTTATGAATGAGTGAAAAGTGTCAAAGAGGCCCAAATATATATATTTAAATATATGTGTGCTTAGCTTGAACCTATGGTTTTGATTTAAAGATAGATGAGAGAAAGAGATGAGAGGGTCCAATCCATTGTTGTCAATAATTTTGCTTCTATAATGGTTAACAAGTTAGCATCTATTTATGTATATTTCCTCATCAATCAATTAGTTATTATAGTTAGCTTAAATTCACATCACATCAAATCGTTTAATCTTTCCCAACAACAACACACAAAGTAGTTAGACTCTCAACGTAACATTATTGATATTTTCGAAGAAATCTGAACCAAAACAGTGTACCGAAGTTATTCATAGTTTGTTTGCTTAACTACTAATTTTTTCTTTACAAAACAAATTACTATATTTTCAACATTCGAAACCACAACTAAAAAATCCGACGTTGGATTTCATGCATCGACGCGAAATAATGGAATCCATTTTAGTTTTATTACTAAATCAGTAAAATATTAGTTGAATAAACTTGCAACTCTGCAGAATTTTGCAATCGATAATTTAATACAATATGCAATACAATGAGTACCACTGTAACCAATCAAACTCAAAAGTATTACTAATGATAAATCGACATTATTACAGATACCTAATTACCATTTTGACAGAAAGTTGAGTTACTAACCCCTCCATATCCTTTTAGATATACAAATAAATTGTGTAACGATAATCACTTTGATCATGGCCCAAATCATTCCCACCCATGGCAATGATGCTCTCCATCGAACCTTTTTTAAAAAATAATTCTAAGGTAGAACCCACACCAAAAATTATAATTAATCGCTTCCTTTTTTCATATCATTACATAAATATTTGATCAATCAACAAATTCTCAACGTCAAAATCTTTGAATCCAGAAAAAAAAAAAAACACAATGGAACTATCATTAGCATTGACGACAACAGAGCATAATCCATCGCCTTCAGAGGCACATCCAAACACTATGGACTTTCTGTCTCGCGAATGGTGTAATTTCGCTGTTCAATCGCTTCAGCCGGACCATATCCTCTACGATCGTTCCATTGTTCCCGTCGAGACATCAATCGCCAAGTTTCAAGGCGACTCGAGTCCTGTTTCTTGCGCTGTAAGTTACAGAGATTGTTTTATTTTTCATTTTTATAAGTGAATTCCTCTTCAACTAGTTTTGGTTAGGGTTTAATTTATAAAGATTTTGAAAGTAGATGATGGATAAGAGTATGAAGATGGACGATCCAGATTTTAAGCCCTCCTTGCCTTCCTGGCAAACCAGTGATGTGAAGGTAAACCATATTATGTTATCTTTTACAAATTAAGATCACAGTAACAGTTACAAATATATTTGTAAAAATAATATATTTGACATGTATACTTTGGGGGTTCTCATGTGATCTTTAAATGAACTGAATATTGTTTAAACATTAACAATTCATTTGATTTTCTTTTTAATTTTTAAAGTGGTTTTTAGGTTTATTTGATGCACATACGAAATGAGTAATTAATGAATATTTGATATATGATCTGAATGGTTCTACTGCTATTTATTGGAATTTTAGACATACGAACAAAAAAATGGAACATAATAGAATGACTTACATCTATTTGGCGAATAAAATTTAAAGAGACTAATAATAATATTGATCATATGTTTTGTTGAATGATGTGAACAGTCATGGATATGGATGCAACAAGCAATGCACCCGGAATTGAGCTATGATGGCTTTTTCCGCAAGAAACTTGTAAAAACCCTTTTAGCCTTTTGGTCTTCAAATCAGCTTGTATATTGGTTTTCTAAATCAAAACAATTATGGGATTTGCAGAAACTTCCATGGAAGATTACGCCGTCGATAAAGAAATGGTGGAAAGAGATAAAAGCGAAACGAAAGGAAGAAGTGAGGCTACAGAGAGCTGAAGTCCACGCTGCCGTGTCCTTGGCTGGTCTAGCCGCTGCTCTTGCCGCTGTAGCTTCCGAGAACGCCGGAAAAGATGGTGGTGGAAACGTTCGACCGAGCACGAGAGAGACTGCTGTGGCATCTGCGGCGGCTGTAGTGGCAGCGCAGTGTGCGCAGATGGCGGAGACAATGGGAGCAAACAGAGATCAACTCAGCACAATGATTGGTTCCGCCATGACCGGAACAAGTGTTAGTGAGATACTCACTCTCACTGCCTCAGCAACAACTTGTAAGAAGAAGATAAAGCTTTTGATTATTTTTGTTTTATAAAAGGAATGCTCTGTTTCTGAGACATTGGTGTTTGGTAAAATAAGCATTGAGAGGTGCTGCGACGCTGAAAGCAAGAAGAGGTTGCAAGATAAATAGATTGAACGGCTCTGCGCCTGTGTTGCCTATTGAAGACTCTTCTTACTTGCCTCCTGAATTCGACAAGAACTCATCCATACTTGCTAAAGGAACCGATCTCTTCGTTGAAACACCAGATGGTATATAAAATTAAAATCCTCTGTTTTTCTTGTTTAAATCCTCTGTTTCGTGGAGAAACTAAAGTGATCGTTGGGTTGAAACAGGGGATTTCAAGGCTAGGACAGTGTCTATGGTCTTAAACAAAGATGGACAGGTCTAAACGTGGCTCTAATCACTCATTACTCTTTAACTAATTACGTCTACTAATTGGTGATCTTGGGTTTGTTATTCACAGGTGATTCTTAAAATGAAGAAGCATAACCTACTCAGGACTAAGAAACTAAGTATACAGCTAGCTTCTCAATATTTTTTTTTGTTTTAGCTAACTTAACCTTCAAGCTATGATTTTAAAACATTTAGTATTGTGTTTTTGTTGTGTGTTAAGGTATTGTGACGAATGTTCATGTGGAACTTTACAAGGATTCGGATAGCGAAGACAACAACATAGAGGACACTTGTTATCTCATTGTCCTGAGGACGAACAGAGGAGCTATCAAACTAGACATGGCGGATGATTACAGTCGTTACAAGACATGGGTCACAACGATCCAACACATGCTCACTCTCTCTTCTTCCTCTTTACGTACAAATTACGATCTCACTTTCTACAACAAGAACTGAAATTTTCATCTGTTCTTGTTCATCCTTTTTTATTATGTAATTTTACTTTTCTTTGCCATATTTTATTTATCTCCTCCTCTGTTTCTTATGTATCTCTCTCGTTTGATCTAATAATGTAATGCATAACAACTTGAGAACTTACGTTCTTTTAGACCCCACATACATCAGCTATCTTTCTAAGTAAAGTAACCTGAGACTTGAGAAGCATAACATGTTCGATTGACTTGCGAAACAAGGCTTCCTCGTCCTCGATCTCTTCACAGCCTGGTACAATCTTTCGAAGGATCCGGAGGTTTCTTTGCGTGTAAGTTTCGCGAAACTTGGAGTTCTCTTTTCGTCCCTTGCGACGACGATGCTTGAGCTTCTGGCACTTCACCATCTTCATCACTTGTTTCACTCCGGGATTAGATACAAAGCCATATATATAGAGAGACATTGAGGATGGAACCAATATGGAAGAAAACAAGTTGTCTGTAAAATGTTTTGACAGAGAAAAGGAGACAAGGAACCCATATCAAGGCCATAACCACTGAACCTGTCTCTGCCAATCCATCCTTGCAATGTCTAATATTCAATGTATCTGTTTTTGTGGTCCTCCTTTCTTATACGTCTTGCATACTTTATGCCATTATTGTTGTTTAAATTTCAGAATTTGTTCGCTTGGGGTTTGGTTCTACTAATACGTGTATTATATATGAGTCAATGGAAAAATAAATTGGGCCGAGGGGTTACAAGAATGCAACTTCAAGTTTACCCAATTAAGCCCGTTTTCTTTTACCAATTGAAAGCAGCAAGTACAGAAAAACGTTTCTCCAAAATTCTTAAGAAACTTGAAGCCTACGTCATGTCAGATAAGAGGGTTCGCATAGGAAGAAGAATCTGAAATCTTCTGTCGCTCCCGAACAGATCAAAACACGATTCTTCTCGTAAAAGAAGGGCTGTTAGTATCCAAAGTCACCAACAAAACAATCATGCTCCCCCCGCCGTGAACATCATTGAAGCCGCTCATTTTCACCACAAACCTAAACGATTGAGAACAAATCTTTCACCATTCTCTGGCTTAGCGATTCATCGCTTTCACCCGATATGTGTCACCTGAATCGACATCATCTAAACCGGATAACTTGAGCTGCGAATAGGAGTTTTGGGGCTCTCACCATCAGATTCATCATTCATGAGCAAGAACAATATGGGAAGACGAAGGCGTGAGGGCAAGGAGGAGGTTGTCCCTGCAGAGAGGACATGTTGAGTTTGTGAGGAGCCACGTATCGATGCGCTTAACGTGGAACGCATGGTTGCATCTACGACAAACGGCGCAATCAAAGAGTTTGTGTCTAAGACCAATCATGGTCATGCAATTAAACAAGGGCACATTTATCTATCGCTTTCTTCAATAAAGGCTATGCTTTGTAAGCTCTTATCTAATTGATTGAATGAATGAAGTGATATCTTTGCACAAAAACAAAAAATAATAACAAAGAAATGTTACAGATAGTTTAGCAACTCCAAAGCAAATATATATATATAAAACAAAAAAGAGGAAAAAAAACTCTTGTTCAACGTCAGACATTTGGGATGAACCATCGAGCATCAAAGAACTTGCTAGTGTAAGACATAAATGGCTCCACCTTGCGCGTAGCGAGATTGAAAATAAAAATGTGATCGGTGCCAAAACTACGACCACTAAAATAGATAGAGTCAGGTTTGATCCCTTGAATATCTTTGGCGGGGACAGTGATTCCAAGGTCGAAGATCAAAGCCTGGTCGCCCAAAGAAGCCATATGATCCCAATTTTCGGTGGCATGGTTCATCTTGTAGACGTAGAAGCTGTTGATGTCGCAGCATCTGACCATAAGAACCTCTCCGGATGTAGTAACAGCAATCCTTGTGGCAGATATATAGGAATGGGAAGACAAGCAACGAGGAGGAACGCAGGCATATGGACGAGAAGTGACAGGGAGAGGAGAGTCTCCAGAGAAATCGTAGATCTCAATGAAGCAAACCAGAGTATAGATGTAGAGCAAGTGGCCTTTGTATACAAGGTCGTCCACCCCAGTACTGAGATAAGGAAACATCCTCCAAAATTCGTCTCCTTTCTTGGAGTAGATAGGACAAGGCATACGCGACCAAAACACAAAGTAATCTTTGCTTCTCTCGTCTACCCATAACACTGCTTTTTCCTTGTAGCCTATCAATGGTGATTCAGAGGAGTCGTCGCTTTTGAGGGAGTCCAAAGGAGGTAGATTGATCCTCTCGCGGGTTAAGGGATTTAGAATGTAGAGCTTTGTTTGATGGTGGACAAACATGAGGAGCCAGCTTCCACAAGCGGCGATACACCGACTTTGCGTAAACTCCACGCCAAGATTTCGACTTCTGTAAACCAAACTTTTATCCAAAGGGTTTACCAGACGACAAGAATTCCTGTAAGATCTCTCGTAAGGGAAGAGGATCAGCCACCCACGGGATTCGATTATGTTTTCGAGAAGTTTCTCTTGAAGCAGAACGCCATGCAGAGCAAACAGCCTTAGCTCGATCGAAGTCGATGGGGTTCAAACGCTCAAACACCATCTGAAGCAAATTCTGACAAAGATTCGACCAGTTTTCAGCTTTTTCCTCTACTTTTTGTCGCTTAGGGTTAGGGTACGGCGTGCATTTTTTACTTCTTCCTTGCTGAAATTGGCTCCGGTGATGGCTTTCCAATTCCCTTGGTGCTTTTGATCCGCCTTCCGGTGGAGGTCGCGAAGAGATTCTCGATTTATTAAATCAAAAGCTGCCTTCCAATAAATTAAAACTAATAGCTTAAATAGAAAAAGGGCAAAGCCGATCAGCCCTAACCTAGAAATTTGATATTTAATTTGAATTAGTAGTTCGCTTCTTTTTTTTCTTTCTTTTCTAACCGAACTAAATCAATTCAAACAATCAAATCAAATTTGAAAAATAAACAAAAATATTTACCCTACTTAAATGTCTCTTATTTGACTATTACCACTAAACCAATCAACATGTTCAGTTATTCATATATTGGTGTTTTTGATATATGATAAAGTTGACTTTCTCTTAGTTCTGTTTTATAAGACGATAAGAATTAGGATCTATGCATGAACAAAATTGGTGTGCTTGGAGAGCACTCCTCATTAATCATCTTCCCTACTTATCTCGTTAGCCATCATGGATATGGATGCTACTAGAATCGAGATATGATTTCCTACTTATCAACAATTTTTTTCTCTTTTCTGATTTGAAAATTGACATTCTTGGTTTGTAAAATCAAAAACAATATGGGGCTGTAGAAACTTCTATGGAATATTACACACAAAAAAAAACAATCTCGGTTGGTGTTATAGGATATTTCTACTATGATCACTGCAAATAATATCAAAAACAATTCTGAGTTTGTTAAAAAAATTGAAGTGGTAGAGGCTATTTAGGTTCTTGAGGGTGAAGACAATCCATGAAACAAAGTCAAGAGAACTGTCTAAGTCTCCCCAGAGATGAGAAACAAATGCACATGTATACACTTTATTTCTTAGATATTTGTTTTATGAATCATAATAGGAAAACAAATTTTTTTTTTATGTTCTACGGCTTTTAACTATATAAAAGAGCACACTAAAAATATACAAAACATCTAAAACTCAAAATCTCTCAATTAACGGACATATGTTGATTTTTATTATTGTTAAGCTAAATCATTATGGTCTATTAAATCGTTCAATCTAAATTATAGTCTAACTAGGATATATCCCGTGCTTAAAGTACGGGTCAACATTTTTTAAAAATATTATAATATAATAATAAAAATTATTGTTTTTTTTTAATTATTTTGTTTGAGATAATATTTATTTTTAATTGTTATGTAAATCTATTAGTCTATTGAATACTAATTATTTTAGAATATTATAATATTTTATTTTTGACGTATTATTACAGTTTTATATTGTTTATTTGTTGTATTTGCATCATATTTTGTGAAATATAAAATAGTAATTTTAATATTATAATTGTGAGTAAATAAAAATTATTAATTTATCATCTATATAAATTTAGTTTTACCAACCCGCCAATGTAAAAATTAAAACACACATTTTCATACATTGAGTAATATATCTTCGTTTTAAAAAATTCAAATCACAACATATGCAGAAAAAATATGCATTTTATTAATTATAAGTATTATATGAAAGTTCTAAACAATTTGTAAATAAAATAAAATAAAGATGATAGGAGAATCATAATTTGAAATCTTAACAAAATCTTCGAATTTAGTTATTAAAAATAATTGTATTGTATACTTGGATATAAAATCTTAGTTTTTAAAATTCTGATTGGTTTATATATTTAAAAAAATTAGTAATTTCGTCCATAATTTATTAGAGAGAGAAAATATCTTTTTAGATTTTTTAATATTTGATATGTGAGTTTTTTTTATTTTTAATTTAATTATATTTATTTAAATTAGTTAATTAAGCTTAATTAATTTAGTCTAATGGCAATTGAATGTAATTTTTTACACATTTTAAGGTTAGTTTCATATTTGTACTTCTCAATTAATATAGTAGGATATAGTATAAATCATTACGTTCATTCTACACATATGTTGAGTTTTATAATTGTTAAGTTAAATTATCATGGTCTATTTAATCGTTCAATCTAAATCATAGTCTGATATGACCCAAAACTATCTTATTATATAAAGTTGGGTTTTGAAAGTTAGTCATTAACAAGATTTTGACATGTGTCAATTTATCAATCTCAGATTTTTGACATGTGTAAAAGTTAATATTTAATAGGAGAACTATGATTACAACAAAAATAAATTATTTTGTTTTAAAAATATTAATAATGTAAAAAGATAATTATCAAAAATTACAGATTTTATAAAAAAAATACAAAGGTTTTTTAAATAATAATAAGGAGATTATATATATATATATATATTTCATAAAATTCGAAATTATAATATTATTTACTTATTTTAATTTTAAATTATTAATTTTACAAAAAAAAGGATTAAGGATATTATACAGATAATTATTAATTCTAAAATTTTGTAAATACTCACTTTTATATAAAGATATACCATCTCATAATTAAATAATTTATTCAAAAACACTGTTTTTAATTTTATTTAATTAGAATTTTTTTTTAATGGGAAGTTAATTTTTTCTTATTCTTTTAAACCAAATTTTTCTCCTACTTTCTCCTTTTTCAGATGGGAAATGGTAAGATTAATATGTTAACCCAAGAAAAATATTAATAAATGCATCTTTTTTTCCTAATACTGTATTTTAAAATTTATTGTAATATTTTTAGATTATTTTATTTAACTTATATTTTCATCTTTGAATTATTTAAGATTCATATATTACCGTGTTTATAATATTCTATTGTTTCTTTAATTATGTCAAATTATTTGTTTTAATTTCTCAACCTTGATTGGTAGGTCATAAAGCCTTTCTTATTTTGCAAACATAAATGTTATTATTATTCATTCAATCCCAAAGGGAGATAACGAGTAGAAGCTCATCAACCTAATGGATGGATAAAATAGGCTAATCAAACACAAGTTTACAACAAACATATATAGATAGATCATTGTTGATAGATCCATATGAGCTCAAAGACTGTGACATCCTGATTTGCGGAAAAGGTATAAAAGAATTGATTTAGCCACATATATCACCAAAATGCACTTATTTTTTTGGTCAAGGATCCTGAGAGAACTTTATGATTGGTGACCTTACTGGAAGTGATTGTCGGAACTGTGCGAGTGAGGACAAAACACAAGAAAATATCATTTGTAGATTTGTAGGGTCGGTAAACAAGTTTTTAAAGTCTCTCTGACATAACAAACCGGCCATTAAATATGGGTGGGTCCATGGGCCGGGAAAGATATAGGGCACACTTAGGAAGGCGGGCCTATGGACTGAGAGTGGACATGGGCTCACTAAGCAAGGTGGCGGTTGAGGCGTTACAGAGAGAAAGCAACATCATGGTGTGTCAAAGACACTTCCACGAATACATTGGGAAATTTAACATTAGTTACTATCAAAAGATTTTGTGATGTCAACATTTTTTTTTTACTTTCATTAGTTGTCGGAACAAGCCATTTTGAGATAGCAAGAAAATGTGAACATATTCTCTCTACACAGGAGGAGGGCAGAGCCAAGGTTCTTTCTATAGTGGAGAAGGTTGCACACAAGGTTATCTTCCCTAGGGAGGAAGGTGGAGGAGGTTGGACGCAATGTTATCTCTCCAAGGGAGGAAGGCGGAGCCAAGGTTTTCTCTATGGTGGAGGAAGTGAGACGCAAGGTTCTCTCTATAAGGGATGAGGGCGGAGCCGAGGTTTTCTCCATGGTGGTCATACATTATTGTGATGGTACATAATTGATTAGTATATTATGTAATATATTTTTTA
>NC_025686.1:23880880-23883111 GCF_000633955.1 Camelina sativa | reverse complement strand
GGTTGAGGCGTTACAGAGACAAAGCAACATCATGGTGTGTCAAAGACACTTCCACGAATACATTGGGAAATTTAACATTAGTTACTATCAAAAGATTTTGTGACGTCAACATTTTTTTTTTTACTTTCATTAGTTGTCGGAGCAAGCCATTTTGAGATAGCAAAAAAATGTGAACATATTCTCTCTACACAGGAGGAGGGCAGAGCCAAGGTTCTTTCTATAGTGGAGAAGGTTGCACACAAGGTTATCTTCCCTAGGGAGGAAGGTGGAGGAGGTTGGACGCAATGTTATCTCTCCAAGGGAGGAAGGCGGAGCCAAGGTTTTCTCTATGGTGGAGGAAGTGAGACGCAAGGTTCTCTCTATAAGGGATGAGGGCGGAGCCGAGGTTTTCTCCATGGTGGTCATACATTATTGTGATGGTACATAATTGATTAGTATATTATGTAATATATTTTTTAACCACTAGATGAGGACCCGCCCAATGTGCGGGTTTAAATTTTTATAAATTAAATTAAATTTAACAAAAATATATTAAAATTTGTTTTATGTTGTTTATAAATTTATTTTTGTTACAATACACTGATTTATATCCATTTACAAATCTTTTATGAATATTAATATTAAAAGTGTATTCTTTCTTTTACACCTAAATATACTCTATGTTACAAATATATTCTTTATCACCACCTAGAAAATGTCTATATGAACACATTAAGCAAACTATTTTACTTTCACNCTGAAAAAGGAGAAAGTATGAGAAAATTTTGGTTTAAAAAAATAAGAAAAATTTACCTTCCCATTAAAAAAAATTCCCAATTAAACAAAATTGAAAGCAGTGTTTTTTAGTAAATTATTTAAATATAAGACGATTTATGTTTATATAGAAGTGAGTATTTACAAAATTTAGGATTAATAATTAACTGTATATTTTCTTCAATCCCTTTTTCTATATTTTTTTTGTAGAATTAATAAANCCCGGCTTCACCCTCATCTCTTATGGAGAGAACCTTGCGTCCAACCTCCTCCTCCATGGAGAGAACTTTGGTTCCGCCTTCTTCATTTGGGAAGATAACCTTGTGTCCAACCTCCTCCACCTTCTTCCTTGGGGAGATAACCTTGTGTCCAACCTTCACTATGGAGAGAACATTGGCTNAAAAAAAACTTTGTATTTTTTTATAAATTCTGTAGTTTTTGATAATTATCTTTTTACACTATTAATATTTTAAAAAACAAAATATTTTATTTTTGTTGTAATCAAATTCCTCTTATTAAATATCCACTTTTACACATGTCAAAATCTAAATATATATTATATAATATTCTAAACAATGATGTATCATCACAATAATGTATGACCACCATGGAGAAAACCTCGGCTTCACCCTCATCTCTTATGGAGAGAACCTTGCGTCCAACCTCCTCCTCCATGGAGAGAACTTTGGTTCCGCCTTCTTCATTTGGGAAGATAACCTTGTGTCCAACCTCCTCCACCTTCTTCCTTGGGGAGATAACCTTGTGTCCAACCTTCACTATGGAGAGAACATTGGCTCCGCCTTCCTCCCTTGGGAAGCTAACCTTATGTCCAACCTTCTTCACCATAGAGAGAACCTCGACTCTGCCCTCTTCCTGTGTGAAGAGAAAATGTTCACGTCTTTTTGTTTTCTCAAAATGGTTTGCTCCGACAACCAATGAAGNATCAAATTCCTCTTATTAAATATCCACTTTTACACATGTCAAAATCTAAGACNGGTAAAAATCTTTTTCTAACGTCACAAAATCTTTTGATAGTAACTAATGTTAAATTTCTCAATGTATTCGTGGAAGTGCCTTTGATACACCATGATGTAGCGTTTGTCTCTGTAATGCCTCAACCGCCACCTTTCTTAGTGAGCTCATGTCCACTCTCAGTCCATGGGACAACCTTCCTAAGTGGGTCCTACATATATTCTCTGTGGACCCACCTATATTCGATGGCCAGTTTGTTACGTATAGGAGGCTTTAAAAAATTGTTTACTGACCCTACAAATCAACAATGATTTTTTCCTGTGTTTTGTCCTCACTCGCAAAGTTCCGACAATCACTTCCAGGAAGGTCAACCATCATGAAGTTCTCTCAGGACCCTTGACCGAAAAAATAAGTGCATTTTGGTGACATATATGGTCAATTCTTTTCTTTTAAACATTTCCACAAACAGGGTGTCAGAGTCTTTGAGCTCCTATGGATCTATCAAC
>NC_025686.1:23851562-23878507 GCF_000633955.1 Camelina sativa | reverse complement strand
TTATAATTTTTTTAAAAAAAACTTTGTATTTTTTTATAAATTCTGTAGTTTTTGATAATTATCTTTTTACACTATTAATATTTTAAAAAACAAAATATTTTATTTTTGTTGTAATCAAATTCCTCTTATTAAATATCCACTTTTACACATGTCAAAATCTAAGACTGATAACTTGACACATGTCAAAATCTTGTTAATGGCTAACTTTCAAAACCCAACTTTATATAATAAGATAGTTTAATATGGCATAAAATCGTCGCATCTCTAATCTAAATCTATCACATGTTGTACCATTATCCAATCTAAACCATAGTCTAATATGGCCCAAAATCGTTCATTTTAAACCATAGTTTAATATTACCCATAACCGTCGCATCTCTAGTGTCAATCTACCCCATGAGTAAGCCATGTACATTTGTTGTACCAATTTTTTTGCTAGATTCAAGTCATTAGATTGGTTGAGATAGCAATTACAACGTTTTTTTGTCTATGGCCGGTATAATCAACCGTACCGCAGAGAAGTCGTCGTCGTCGTCGTACCATCAAGAGATCCAACACACTGCAGAATTCCATCAAATCTGTCATGGTCATGGTGATGGTGTTCTATGGCAGACGAATCGCTTTGGGGCTCTCGATTTCCCAATCTGGAAGAGATAGATTCAAGATTTGCTTGACGTTGAAAAAACAATGCGCTTAAACGATTTTGCCAACGGATCCATCTTCCTCTGCTTTATTTCCCATTATACCTCTACCACCGACTAGTATTCTGGGCTTTATGCTAGCTACTGTGCCTTTTCATATACGAAATATAGTTTTTTTTTTTTTCTCAAGTACCATTAACATATTTTTAATACTTCTTTTTTTTCTTTAAACAAATTTGTTATATCACCTCTATATTACGTATTTTATATATAATTAATTATATATATATCTTTGTGAAGATACTCTATTTAATATATTTTTTCATATATCTTTTTGAAGATATGTTTTTGACATCTCGAATATANTATTTATCTATGTTTGTTGTAAGCTTATGTTTGATTAGCCTATTTTATCTATCCATTAGGTTGATGAGGTTCTACTCGTTATCTCAGGATTGAATGAATAATGATAACAATTATGTTTGCAANATATATATATATATATATATATATATATTATATGCTATATAACAATCGTAAACATTTTAAAAGAACAGATTTATCCCTATATATTCGGACAATACCAAAAATTGTATCTATGTACAAGTCTAGTTTGAGGGTTGTTTTCTAGCAAGATAAAAGTAGGCAAATTTTGAAACATATATACTAATAAAAAGTAGAAGCTATAAGCTCCTAAGACTGTCCACCTAGGATTTAAAACAACCAATAGTGATAAGACATGTTACTAATTAACATTTTCTAAAATCTCCAGAATTTTATATATTAAGAATTATTTTAAACAACCTATCATGATTTGACATGTCATTCATTAACATTTTTTAAATTTCTAGAATTTTTAAGAAAATGGAAAATTTTAAATTTATGGAAATAAAATAACTATGTACAATATCCCACATCGGCTAGAAAAGTTTTAGACAATGGTTCAGAACCAGTATAAATAAGATTAATATGTTTTCAACAACGAATAAGCAAAAAAGCTTGATTTATGAGGCGTCCAACTTTAAAAGTTTTATTCGGTTTGATCCGGTCTTTAGTTGATCAAATTAAAACTTTGAATAGTTTCAAAAAAAAAATATAATATTTAAAATTTTTAAAAGTTTATATATTATAAATATTAAAACTTTTAAAAGTTCTTAATTATTTTAATTTAAAATTTTAATAGTTTA
Organism: Camelina sativa; assembly: GCF_000633955.1. Lineage (NCBI taxonomy): Eukaryota > Viridiplantae > Streptophyta > Magnoliopsida > Brassicales > Brassicaceae > Camelina > Camelina sativa. The sequence goes on along the minus strand of NC_025686.1, from coordinate 23,876,679 downwards.
AAACAAGATATAAATACTGAAACTTTTAAAGGTTTAAATATTAAAAATATTTAAACTTCATAGAATGTTTTAAAATATTACAATTACTTAATCTCCATAGAAATTTTAAGATATTATATCTATACTAATAAAAAGTTAAAGCTATAAACTCCTAAAAGTGTTCATATAGGATTTAAAAAACCCAATAAGAATTAGATATTTCACTAATAACATTTTTGGAAATATAGTAGCAATCTATATTATTAAGATTTTTTAGAAAAAAAGTAAAATCTATAGAAATAAAAAAAAATATGTACAACGTCGCACATCGGCAAGAAAATTTTAGACAATGGCTGAGAACCATTATAAATAGAACTAATATATTTCTAACTATAATTTTATCAGGTTTGCTTGATTTATGCTTATTTATCGGGTTTCCAAATTTAAAAGTTTTATTTGATTTATTTTAGCGAATTAAAAATTTTAAAGGTTTAAATATTTATTATAGAATGTTTAGGAATATTATAAATACCTCCATAAAAAAGTTAAGATATTATAACTATTTAAAGTCTATAAGAAGTTAAAGTGTCATTAATATTTAATTAAATCTAAAATAATAAAATGTTACAAATATTTAAACTACATTTAAAGTTTGAAATAATTTTAAATATTTAATCTCTATTAAAAATTTATAAGTTTAAAATTACTAAATATTATATATCAAATTTTTTAATATCTTACTTATCTTCGTTTGTGTTTTATATCTCTTATGACATATAAAACATGTTTTTGTGTATGACTTTACAGATGATTTGATACTTTTGCAGTAAATTTTTTTTTTTTTAAGTCTAAGAAAGATTGAATGATGTCGCAAGACCTTGATTTGATGTTATTTGAGTTTAAAGAAGAAGGATCGACGAAAAGCACAAATATTGTTTTAACTATACATGTGTTCATATTACTTTCTCTGCAAATAAGGATTTTGGTTTCAGTACGTGTTGATCTAAAATCGAATAAATATATGGATGAAATTATCAATAATTGGGTGAATGTGTTGACTATGCTTTTTATAAGAAAAGAAATGATTTTTGTTTTGGAGTTTGATGGGTTAACAAGTTGTATGGTAGTCTAAAAATAGGTTTTTCAGTGAAATAATATGAAGATGTTAATGAGGAAGAACAAGAAGAAGAGTATAACGAAGAACAACCGGGCGGTAAAAGTAACGTTGACAATTACTAAAAAATTTGACAATGAAAATGACAAGAAATAATATAAAGAATAAACAAACATTAAATAAAAAACACGAAAACATAGGTGATAACGATCAATTAAATATGAAAAATGAGATAAATATATGATTATAAAATTATTTTGTATTTCTGGTGGTCAAAGAAATAGTTAGGATATGTGAGGTCACCAGTTTTATCCGCCTCGCCTGGACGTCGAGTTAAATTCATGATTTTTTATCAGATTTGATTTTAAAACACAACTGATTTTTATATTTTTAAAAATTGTGTATCTGAAATTTAATTTTTTCTTTGATAGTAATTTAAAGTTTTCTATAAGATAATATTTCATTAACGTCATCAATCATATATAATTTTTATCAAAATATATCAAATAAACCCACGCGTAGCGTGGGTTCAAAACCTAGTTATAATACTATAATTGGACCCTAATATTGCATAAACATCGGCAGTTTTCACTATATATATAATTTCATGTTTTTCTTCTGAATTATTGTTTAGGTTTATTTGACGCACATACGGATAAAGTACTAATGAATACTATTCTATATATGAGTAATGATTGAAAACAGACCTCCATTGTAACATTTCGAGTTATAAGAAGAAGAAAAAGAAATCCCATGTTAGCACTTGTTTCTTCTTGAACTAGACTTCTAATCCGAGATATATGACTCAAAGCAATTCTATTTAAATTAATGATATATCTTTGTGAAGATACTCTATTTATTTATAGTCCCTTGATGGATGCAATGACTCGTAAAACTCTTTGGGATTTTATTATAATCAAACTGGCTTTGTCTTTGGATCGTAAGTGAATCTTTAAACCAAATTCATCACTCACTGGTTGAGTTTTATTTATTTATTAATAAAAAATTAAAAGGGATATTAATGTCATGGTTAGCTAAATGCAATTATACCCATGACATGGACACGACCCACATGCTCCTCCCACACTTCAATATATTATATAGACTTGTTGTCATTAATGTCATGTTACTTTTGATGATAATAATGAAATTATTTGGAAAAAAAGGGGTAAGCTTTTCTTAGGCCATGGTTATCGCTGGATCAGATGGCTGATCTTGGGGCTTTTAAAATTAAAATTAATTGAACAGTACCCATAAGATCAGCCCAATTGATCTTGAATAAGATCAGTTCTTCCACTGATCTAAAGGTGACGTGTCACCATGATAGAAAGTTTCGGTTTATTTTTCATTTCCTTGGAACATAATTTTTTCTTCTTCTCTCGCAAACCTCGACAAGGCGAAACGGGAGAGATTTGTGTTCTCATCACCGTCGTCTCCTCGTTTCCTCGTTCCGGCACAGCGCCATCGAACTTTTATTCCGATAGAAGAAGATGGAGTGTGTAGTTCCATTCCGGCGATGCTTTTGTCTCAATTCGCCGGAGATACGCCATCGCATCGTTAACCACAGCCGTCGCCATCTCCATCTCTCTATCTCCGGCGATGCTTTCCTCTTCTCTTCTTTGTTTCTTCTTCATCAACACAGCTTTTTAGTCTTACTCGCTCCTTTGGTTAATTCCAGGGCTTTGGCCTCTCTCTGATAAGAAGATTCGATTTCTTGCTCCACTAGCACAGAGAAGCTCCTTGAATCGCCGTACCGACTCCATCGACCACCTTCCTCTTTCCATGGTTAGTTCTCAAAAAGTTTCGGTATACTCATTTCGTAGATATCTGGAATTGTGAAATTATAAGGTGACATGAGTTCGTTTGGTTGCTTTTATTGATTTAGTCTTTATTTGTATGCCACTGATGCTGCTCCTATGGTGTGGAATGATTTGGATAAGGTTGCAGAAACAAATTTGGATAAGGTTGATTTTGTCTAAGATTGTTGTGTTCCCGAAGATAATCAGAGTGAAGAACTCGGTTGAAGCTGACATTGTGTTCCTGTTATAATCAGTGATCAGATTGAGCTTCCGTTTTGTGTTGATACATCAGGAACTGAGTTTATCAAATGTCCAGTTAAATGTACTTGAAGGTACTCTCTGTGCTTTGGTAGAATTATGATCCCAATCAAGAACTGGCTCTGCAACATCCACAAAATCAATGCTGCTAGTGGTCCCGCTGCTCCAACTGCAGGCATCCGGAGAATCAGACGTTATATCCCTAGCATCATCAGATGGATGCAGTATAGGATGAACAGGCTTGGACAAGAAAAAGCACTGGCTTGAGAAGTTTCGGTTAGGTTCGGAGTCACCAATATCTGAACAAGATGAGAACGAACCAACGTTTCTTGATGTACAGGAAGTTGCTTAAGAATTTGATCTGCGGAGAGAAACACGAAACGATATGAAAGCCGATCAGAGCAAGAAATGATTTGAGTTGGCACGGAGAATTTGGTTGATGCAATAAACCTCTTCTTGTTGCAGAATCAAGATGATTAGGAGTCCAATGAGAAAGGTCGGGACTACGAAAAACATTAGCATCAAAACACCTGCAACATTTTACAACTTTGTAGACTTCCCCAATGAGAAAGGTCGGGAATACATTCTTTAACCACTTTGTAGACTTCCCCATGATGAATGGAACTCAGAACACCTGCAACATTTACAAAAGCTTATGATTACTACTACCAATAATCAAAACGAAGACAATTAACAATAAATAATTAGGTGAAGAGTAACATCATTTTGTTTAGAATCAACTCTAATAATTATGCTTTGAAAAAATAAAACTTACTACTAATAATTAACGAAATGGAAAGAATCAAGAAAGAACACCAATGATTACCCCATATAAGTTAACAAATTTTGACATTTTAAAATTAAATAAATAAAAAATTATTTAAAATGTTTTTTTTTCTTTTCAATAAAAATTTGTTATTGTATTTTGAATTTTAGTAAAAGTTTTTAGAGTTTGCAATCAAAATGTTATTTTCTAAATTATTATAATTGTATGATGTTTAAAAATAGATTATTAAATCTTAAGATCTTACACATGTTCTCCCAATAACTAACATTTTAACAAAAGTTCTTAACTACTGATCTTACATTATTTTTACAATATTTATACTTTAAGAACACCCTAAACTGATCTCCCTATAAACATGCCTTTACCGTGATGAAGAATGTCTTTTTTCTCTTTTCCATTGTGAGAGAAAAATTATGAGAATTTTTGGTTAAAACAAAACGCGCTAAATCCGGAGATTAGTTTTATTATAAAACCTCTGGCCACAACGTTCTCCTCTCTTGATCTTGTCTCTCTTTTGTTCTTCTTCTGGTTAAAATTATTAATTAAAGTCAATTAATTAGGGTCACCATCACACACACACACACACAAAATAAAATAGAAAGATCAATTTTTTTTCCTTTTTTGGGTTAAAGTAATCACCAATTTGTTGTTTTTTTTTTTTAAAATCATCTTTTTGAACATTTCCCTTTTTTTTTTTTTGTCTTATAGATTACCATTTTTCAAAGAAGTTTTCTGGATGATCTTTTCCATTTAATTTTTGGTCAATTCTTTTAAAGTTTTGAGCTTTTGTTTTTTCTTTTTTGGTAAATTTTTAAAAGCTTCTTCTTTCTTAAAAGCGGGATCATTATGATGATGATGATGATGATGATCTGTACATAAGAGAATTAAAGAACCCCCAACAACCAAAATCAGAAAAAAAAAATCAAATCTTTTCTTTTTGCAATCATTCGAATTAAAATTCAATTTTGCAAAGATTGTTTTTTTTTTTGTTGATTTCGATCATGGTGGTGGTTGCTTATTAGGGGGTTGTTGTTGTTAATCGGGTCGGATCAAAATTACAGTTTTGTATCGTAAAACGATGAGGTTCCTGAGCCTCGTCGGGAACTCATTCGGTTGTTCTGCGTCCGGCGAACGCTTAGTATCAGCGGCCAGAGACGGCGATTTACAGGAAGCCAAAGCTCTTTTAGATTACAACCCAAGACTCGCTCGTTACTCCACTTTTGGCGTTCGTAACTCTCCTCTTCATTACTCTGCTGCTCAAGGCCACCACGAGGTTCCCCCACCCCAATTCCTTAGCCTTCTTTATAAAGATCAATACTTTTAACGATTTAGAGATTCTTAAAGTTTCTGACTTTTATGGTGATGATCTTGATCTTTCAGATAGTTTCTCTGTTGGTGGAATCAGGAGTTGATATTAATCTCCGGAACTATCGTGGACAGGTATAATAAAGCTGTTGTCTTTTTTGGTTTTGTACATTGTTGTTAGATTGATTTTTAAGTAATCTGAATATAAGAGAATTTTGGAAACAGACGGCTTTGATGCAAGCTTGTCAACATGGTCATTGGGAGGTTGTTTTGATTCTGATTCTTTTTGGTGCTAATGTAAGGATTCTTTATCAACTTTTTTTTTTATATTGTGATGTTCTTTTCTTTGTCTAACTGATTGTGATAACAAAGTATGTCAGGTATTGGGACAATGATTTGTGTTTCTTGATTGTTGGGGTTTTTAGATTCACAGATCAGATTACTTAAATGGCGGTACTGCTCTACATCTTGCTGCTCTAAATGGTCACCCTCGATGTATCAGGATCTTGCTTTCGGACTATATACCAAGTCTTCCCAATTGCTGGAGCTTGTTGAAGAATAAGAAATCCTCAATTGCTGGTTTTGATTCAAGGTCAAATAGTGATATTTTTTGTAAAGAACTAGCTAGTGGTTTAGTTACATGTGATTTATGTTCTTTGGATGTATTTTGCAGTGTTCTTCACGAAGTGATCAACAGAGCAGCAGATGGTGGAATCACACCTCTTCATGTGGCAGCTTTGAACGGACACATAGAGACGGTGCAGTTGCTCTTGGATTTGGGAGCTTCAGTTGCTGAGGTCACTGTCGAAGATGGAACCACAATAGATCTTATAGGTTATTATCATATCCCCCAATTGATTAACTTTGATAATGAATGTAGAGATTCTTTAAGTGACAGACTTAATTCTGTAGTTTGTTTTACGCTTTGGCTCTTTGGTGTTACATTGTAGGTGCTGGGAGTACAGCTCTTCATTATGCTTCATGTGGTGGAAACACGCAATGTTGCCAGGTATATATACACATGCTTAATCAGACAAGGCTATGTTTCATTTAGATCAGTTATGAATTCATCTGGCATTTGGTTTCACAGCTTTTGATCGATAAGGGTGCCTGTTTAGCTGCTATGAACTCCAACGGGTTTGTTCTTCTCTCTATTTCTCTGCCTGCAATATCCAATCCAACAGTTTGATATAAACCGCAATGTGTTTATTCGTTTGGTGTTTTTTGGTTTTAGATGGACTCCATTGATGGTTGCTCGCTCATGGCACCGCAACTGGCTGGAAGAAATCCTGAACCCAACCACAGAGCAACCACAAAGCCATCCACCAAACGTCCCCTCTCCTTTCCTCTGCCTTCCTCTAATGAGCATTGTCAAGATTGCTCAGTACGTAAAAACCCTTTCACCTAACTGAAACATTCTATATGAATGCAAGATTCTTTGAGACTGATTGGTGTTTCTCCGTTTGTGGATTTCAGAGAATGTGGCTGGCGAGAAAATGATTGTAACACTCCATGTCGTGACCCTTGTGTCGTTTGCTTAGAAAGAAAATGCACAGTATCCGCAGATGGTAATGTAACGATTTCTCAATACCAAAATTTGTTCTTTCTTAGAACATTTGAATTGATTGTTGTGTGTGACATTAACAGGATGTGCTCATGAGTTCTGCACAAACTGTGCATTATACCTAAGCACCACAAAATTAACATCGTCAAAGACATCACAAGCCACACCAGGTTCAGTCCCGTGTCCTCTCTGTCGCAACGGCATTGTATCATTTACCAAACTTCCTCATACAACAAGCATAACAACAACAACAACATCATCAAGAACAAGCATCTCATTGTCCTTCTGCACTTGCTCCTCCGATGTCTTAGACACAGCTCTCCTCACTAACCCTCACTACAGCTGTAGACCAGTTGTGTCAGGAACCGGTACTCGAATTCCACAATCCGTTAGATCATCATCGTTTCGGTCCCTTAGCTGCAACCGGTTTCCTCCGAGACTCTGCCTCGGGGGCTCAGACGTGGATGAACCGCAAAGCCGGTTAATGGGTGGATCATATTCAAGATCCAGTTTACGGTTCAGGCGATCAACGTCGCAGGTTGAAGGAAAACGTTCTTGGTTCTCTGCATTCAACCATTGTGTTACAACTGGTGGAAGTGCTTGCTAACTCAAAACGCAATTGTCGTTTTTTTTTTTACCTTCTTATATATTTTTGTTCCCAATTTTTTTGGGATTAAAAAAAAAAATGCTAATTGATTCTGTGAAAGTGTTAAATTATTCATTTTGTGATAATTCAAAGTGTTGTAATAATATAATTAATTTGGCGCTGCCATTACATTGAAATGGTGTGTGTGTGTATATATGTAAAAAATATCATTTGTGAATGTGTATTTCTTGCTCATGAACATTAACTTCGTTCAAGGTATCACCTGAATAACTTATGAAACACTTTAGAGATGCATAAAGATTACATTTACTTATATAGACGTTTGAAAGCAACTTAGAAGAAATTGAGAAGTTAACATTGATAAGGAATTTACATAAAGCTCAGGAGGAATAGAAAGAACAAAACAACCAAAAATAAAAGACAAAAATGAAGAGAAGATAAAAGAAAACAAAAGAAGAATACAAGACTAATAAGCCTTGCAAGGTCAAGAAAAAAAATCTTCTAAAATATAGAAGTATTTTTCCTATTGATGACTCAGTAAAAACAAAAACTTTTTCCTATTGATGACTCAGTAAAAACAAAAATAGTTTTTGTTTGTTAAGAAAAAAGAAAAAAAAAAAAAAAGCTCAGCGAGGATAATGCCAATGGAACACTAATGTCCAAGAAATCTTCTTCTCCGTGAGATACTCACACGTTCGAAAGTACACCCATGATGTAATGGAGGAACCAGAAAAAGTTGAAAGGGAGAAACGATCATCACTATAATCATAAATGTCATGATGATGATGATCATGAGCTGATGAGCATATGAATCAAGAAGAAGAGGAATGATATGATATGCTTTTGCTCTGAAGTGATGATGTGAGAGGGGCAGGTGAAGTTTTGTGTTTATATAGGGAAATAAGAGGATGCAACTAATAAATGGAAAGCTAGACCAGTATTATGAAATAAATAAAAAACATGAACCGAAGCAAGAGGAATCACAAAACAAATTACAAAACTAACATTAATAATTAAATATTTATAACATTTGCCAAAAAGATTGTAGTACAAAAGACACAAAATGCAAGAACATACAAAGCTTTATTTAATCTACTTATACACGTTACATTGAAAAGTCTAGTAGTATTATTTATTCCATCAAATAGTCAGAGAATCTGAATATTTTTATCATAAAAAATCACAACAAAATGCGAGAGACTGCCCCATACAAAATGATAGCTGAAATTACACGTTAAACGAATTTCGAGTTGATAAGCAGTAAACAATTTGAAACACTAGTAAAGACTAAAGACCAGTGTTCTAAAATGCGGCCTATGCGGATGCCTAAGCGGCGGTTATACGCTATACGGTGACCGAGCGTCTCGAATTTTAGTTATGCGGTAATTTAGGCGGTTTTAAATAATTCGGACGCCTAATAGCGTTTAGGCGGATATTATGCGGTCTACGCGGACGCCTGTACGGATTCTAGACGGTATGTTGACTAAAATAGTAAAAAATACTGTAATTAAATATTTTTTTAAATAATATTTTTGTTTCTAATAAATATTATAATTAGCCTCTAAAGTCTAAACTTATGAAATTTAATTTGGTTCCAAAGTAAATATAAACTTACATTTTGTCAATTTTACAAGTTTTTGAATCGATTATGTTTTTTTTGTTTAAAATGTGAGATTATTATAGATTCTAAACTATTTTGATAAATAAGAGTTTATTGAATATAATATTTGATACTATATTTTTGTTTTATGTTTTCTAAAATTAAAGTGTATAACTTTTCATCCTATATATATATATATATTATTTTTATATAAATATATATTCATATATCTAAAATATATAATTCGCCTACATTCCGCTTAGGTACCCGCATATACGGCTAGGCGCTAGGCGTTTATCCACCGCGTAGCAACCGTATAGCGCGTTTTAGAACACTGCTAAAGACTATGTTTTAGGTAAAAAAAAATCATGTATATTAATTACCTCTCTAATTTGTACTACAAATTCTGGGTGACGATTGGTTCGTTTTTCCTATTCAGATTTGCTTCGGTTTTACTTTTACGCTGAGACAGTTGGTCTCTCTGTCACGTTTTTTACCGTCTGCGTTACGAAGTCTGTGGTGGAATCAATTTAGCTCTCTCCTTCTTTTCTTACATTTAAAGATTCATGTCCTCGTTTTACGTATCAGTTTTAAGAAAATCATGGTTACCCATTTTCAGAAATTAATAAGCTAAGTTAGAGAGAAGTGGAAAAACTCAAAACCTAAAACCGCAAAGCTATACACATTTTTAAATAAAGAGCTAGACAGGAGTTTCATTGGGTTTTTGTTATGTGCTTTAACTATAGCCTCTCTCGTGTAATAAATTTAGTAACCAATAGAAAGAAGAGCTCACCTTCCTCCAACTACAATGAGTAATTTATAAAAATAAAAACAAATGTGAAGGACGGGTGAGAGTAATTTACAGTAAAAATTCAGTTTGATGGAAGTATTAAATGGCGTTTTATATGTAAGAAGAGGAGAAGAATACAAAAAGCTGCAAAATGTATAAATAGGTGTAATCATCACAAAACTTTGGGATGTGACAATACATTGTCAAGCTTCTGTCTCTTTCTCTGATGGGGTTATTAATACTGTTATAGTAATCTTTTTAACTATTTTCAGTTACAGGGAAAAACAAAAGTAAAGTTTTGAAATTGAAGAAAAAATGTTACATGCATGGCTTATTTATTACCAATTTCTTCAACGTTCAGATTGTCCAAGTCAAAGAATCTCTTATACCAATATAGAAAGTGGGACATGACGACTTTGATACTCCTATTTTTCCAATTGGTGCCGAAAATATATTAGTTACTTTTGTCAACTCTGTTTTTTATTTTCAGAAAAAAAAACTCAAGGTATTACTGTTTCACACACTCCCACACCTAAAGAAATATAAAAAATCACGGTCGTTTTTGAATTGCGAACTCTTTTCATTACATTGAGCCCAACATATAAAAGCCCATTTAAAAAGTAGAGCAGTGAGATGAGATCAGTCTCTCCACTCTCCACATAGCGGAAGATGTGTCGACGGACAATTATTATTCATCTCGGACGAAAGCGCTTACATGGTGTTAGATTTAGAAGTATCTTCAGATTCTGTGACTGTGAGTTGGATAATTTTGCATGCATCAATTTAGTAGTTAGTGCAATTTGAATTGTAACAACTATACATGTTTTGATTTTTTTTTATTGAAGATTCGAACATGTATCTCGCTCGATGTTCTTAGTGTTACATTCTTGTTATTCCATCGTCCTTGGGTACAGAGTAAAGGACACATGAGTTGATAACATGTTGTTACAACACTTTTTAAGTTTTCACCCATATTAAGCCTCTTGTTCTACTTATTGGAGCTAATATCGGCCCATATAGGCCCATATTTGTTTAATGAGTGTATTTTGTTATGGCATTGCTTTTACGCATAAAATGTCTATTTTGGGAGTCTCTACTCTCTAGTACAAAAGCTTTTCAGAGCTCTCTGAAAATGTATCCGTTTATTGCCGATTCTACTGCTAGGTGTCTCTTCAAATGACGTATCAAACCATTTGCTTACGACTTTGACTAATTGAATTGAGATGGTATGGTATACACACACTCAGGGAAAAGGGCCATTTCATACCTGTACACTCTCCAAAAGTGTGAATTCCTTCCTATACAATTATGTAGTGCTAATTTAGACATGTACCCTAATAAAATTCAAAATTTATACATGTACTTTTAAAACTGAGCCAATTTCATGGTTTATGTTAACGGATTTAAGTCAACCGTTAGAGATGCTGACTTAGATTCCACGGGTGTAATGACGTGCCATCGAGTTCCTAAAACGACGTCGTTTTGCTATGTTATCTCGCACAAAAATTTGGAAAAACCTCACTCCCGTGGCTCGAACCCACATTCTCTCACATGTTTTACTAAGGACATAACCAATTGATCCCACAACCATATTCGAAAGTATGATACAAATTTATTTATATAAACCTAACCACTATCTAAGTCCCAATAAAATAAAATGTTGTCGTTTTGAATTGGGGGAAATTAATAATCCTAAGGTTCTTCTTTTTCTCCTTCTATCGAAATTAGAAATCTCCAGTGTATGACTCATCTTCTTCTTCTTATTCTGGAGATATATAGATGATAGATCTATGACTCTCTCTCTCTATGACGTCGCGCAGCAGGAAAAGATAAAAACTGTATTTCGTTAAAATCAATGGCTTCGTTTAAACAACAACACCTCAACTCCTTGAAGAACAAGTATGAGCTGACGAGATTTTTGAGATCCACAAAACAATTTTTTTTTTTTCATTAATTGATGCGAAGTGGTCAATGGTCACAAACTCATGGGTCAACGATTACGCATTTTAGTGCTTCATAACATGATTTGCTTATAAAATCAGTGGATGCTATGATTGATTACAAATAATTTTAAAGAGAATCACTATGAAAAGGAAACTGGAGATTCTAATTTCAAGAGAAGAAGAAAGAAGAAGAACCCTAGAATTTTTAATTTTTTCCCAATTCAAAACGACAACATTTTATTTTATTGGGACTTAGATATTGGTTAGGTTTATATAAATAAATTTGTCTCATACTTTTGAATATAGTTGTGGGATCAACTGGTTATGTCCTTAGTAAAACATGTGAGAGAATGTGGGTTCGAGTCATGGGAGTGTGGTTTTTTCAAAATTTTGTGCGAGATAACATAAACAAAACGACGTCGTTTCAGGAACTCGATGACACGTCATTACACTCGTGGAATCTGACTCAGCATCTCTAACGGTTGACTTAAATCCGTGAACGTGGACTATGAAATTGGCTCAATTTTAAAAGTACAGGTATGGATTTTGAATTTTATTAGAGTACATGTCTAAATTAGCACTACATAATTGTACAGGAAGAAATTCGCACTTTTGGGGAATGTACAGGTATGAAATGGCCCTTTTCCCCACACACTCACACACTCAAAAGACTCTCTCACACACTTAATACATGTTGAAGAGGTTCTATATAACTCCACACAGCTTCTTCAATTGTAGAATTCAGACTCAAAGCAAAAGACAAAAGAAGATGGCGTTAGAAACTGGGTTTCCTCCATTTCCAGATTTCCTCAAGATCTTCAACTCCCATGAACATTCTCAACGTTTGGTAAGTTACACCATCTCCTTCTCTCTCTCTCTCTCTCTCTCTGTTTATCTTCTCCAAATCACATGTCTTGCTAGGTTGTAGAATGATATATATAAGATTACGCTTGAATGGTTTGTTTATGTAGTTTGTGTTCATGCTACGTGTTAGTAGAAGTTAAAATGACAACAAAAAACTGTACAACTTGACATTTTTATTCCTTTACTCTGTCTCTCAGCTCTGTTTCTGCTTGGCTTTTTAGTTTGAATCCTCTGTTTTATCTAACTGTTAGTTTGATTCATGTACTCTAGACTAGATCTTCCTGGATTCATCTGTTTCTGACTATTAGAGTTTGGTTCTGTTCTTGATTTCTTAATGTCTGGTCCTGTTTCCTAGGGTTTCGTCTTGTTCCTGATCTCTTAGGGTTTTGCTATGTTCAACTCCAAATCTGATTCCTCTGTTCTTGATGTCTCGTTGTCACTTAGTGGAATGTTTCACCTACCTATATGTTACTGTCTTTTTGTAGGTAATCCCAAGAGGCTACAAACAGTACTATCCAAACCCTCTTCCTCAGCTCGCTGTTCTCAAAAGGGCCGAAGGAAACTTTTGGACTGTCAGATGGACGATAAGCCAAGAGGAGACTATTAGTTTCCAAGAAGGATGGGAAAAGTTTGTTAGAGACAATGGTCTCATTGACAGAGACTTCCTCTTGTTCACTTATGATGGTTCTCGGAGCTTTTGGGTTCGCATCCACCGGGATGGCCTTCCTCTGGAGCCAAGCTGTCCCATCAAGATACAAGAAATATCAGATGATGAGGATGAGACAGTTGGTGATGGTGATGGCCGTGACCATCATATGGAAGAAGGAGATAGCCATGAGAACTCGATCGTTTCTCTTTCTCTGGGAAGCAGCGACGATATTAATGGTGATAATGAAGATGATGATGAAGATGATGAAGATGATGATGATGGTGATGATGATGATGAAGATACAGCGACTTGTGTAGTTAACAAAGCTAGTGGAAGCTGTTCCAAGAAAGGTAAAGCAAACTTGTCTAACATTTTTTCTTTTTCATCAAAATGTATTGATTCTAACAATACATTTTTTTTTGAGTGATCTTGAGCAGTAAGGGTGAGAAAGAAACGTGCTGATTCCATTGATGATTCTGTTAAGGTGCAAACGTATCTTGAAAATCCCAAAAACCCGTTCTTCATTTCAACTTCATCGTGTTCAAGGCGTGTCTTGGTAAAAGCTTTATTTGAGTACTCTTTTAAGATCTTTCTTGTGTGACAACATTTAACTATCTACTTACTAATTATAATGAGATTTGTTTAATGTTTGGTTGATCGTAGGTAATTTCTATGCAAGCAATAAAAGACTATAACTTGAAGTTTGGGAACACAATCAATCTCGTCGATAATTTCGGGTTGTTAAAGAGAAAGGTTGGGAAATGGAAAGATCGTGTTGTGGTACACAAGTGGGACGAAATGTACAACAGGAACAAAACAAAGCCGGGAGACATAATCATATGTGAGATTCTGCGTGAAGGAGGTGTTGTTCGCACCGTCAAAGTGCACTTCGTGAAGAACTGAGAAGTGAAGTTTAATTATCGTTTTATGGACATGATGAAAACGTTTGTCTCTAGCCTCTCTAGGCTCTTGTTGAAGTTGTGAACTTGTGATCTTGTTCTTTTATCTCTCGGATTTATAGTTAGCTTTTGAAGTTGTGTTGCATGTTTAATAGAACTGATGGTTATGGTCTTTTAATTTTAAAGTTATGTTGCATGTTTAATAGAACTGATGGTTATGGTCTTTGACTCCAGACGATTCAAAGATAATTTAGAAACAGATCTTATTACAATTGACTCCAAACTAAACTTCATTTCGAAATAGAGTAAGGTTGCCAAATAAGATGACACTCTCTAGTCTACACTTAAACATAAATTTACAAACTCCTCCTTGGTTTATTTGTTGGGCTATCTCCAGGCCCATTTTTCCATAATTTAATGGTTAGCTTTTTCCTCAATTATGCCTTTGGATTTGAACCCATGAGTTGCAGGCAACAAAGTTGGTAATAAAGTGAAATTTATGTTAACATGTATAAATAGTTTCACCATCTTATGTATTTTGTACATCAATATTACCAAATCTTATCAATTCTTTTAAAAAAAAATATATAAGATTGGTGCCCTTGGATTATCCCCAAGTGTAACTGTACAAGTGGTTTGAACTAGAAGACACCTTACTCTTCTTCTATACAAGAAGTTGAGTTGTCCAAATCAAACACGTCAATTTAAATTAAATAGCCAATCCTCCACATTTTCTTACAAGTTGCCATCTCTCTCAACATTTATTGAGCATACAATATTTAATAATCTCAACAATCTCATGCATTCGATAAATCCAAATCTACCCTAATCGATCAAAGTTTAAATTGTACAATCTAATAAATTTGTATTCGGTCAAAGTCAATTTTAGACTAAAAAGTAAATCAAAAGGAGGAGACAAACAAAAAAAAAAAGGAGGAGACAGCAGAATAAGGAAAAAGGTTCTGTTTAGTAGTATTATGATTATCTAACCACTCTAATAATTAAAGTAGTACTAATCACAATACAACAGTCTTTTTCACCTTTATCTCGACGCAAACAAACAATTAACAACCATATATATGTACGTTAGATCATACTATATTTTAATAAAAAAGTATATAAAATCTCTGAGACTTTTTTGCGTCATACCTTTTTGTAGTTGTAACAGGTAAGGTCTAAAGGATAAAGTATTAATTTAATACTACTAGCGAGTATTAATTTAGGGTTTTATTAGTGGATAGCACAATTTTACCTACAAATAAAGGAAATACCACAACGTCAAAAATCTTTGGTAACTACCACTTTCCGTACGATGAAGTTGACAAAATTGCCCTCAACAAATACACGGGTAATTTACAAAACCGACAACAGGGTGGACTATGTAGGGGACAATTACAACAGTAGGCAATGATGGATTTGTAATATTAGGAAAACTCATGTTGGTTAGTTAGTGGGTTCTGGCAATATCACTATATATCATGTTTTTTTCAAAAACCCCGATGTACGTTTGTAACGTCATTAGTTCCATGCTATTTCTCTCGAAAGCATGTTTTCTTTTATGCATATCAATGTTTTTAGTTCACCTCGACTATGCGTGATCCATCTACTAAAGGCGCCTCTGTAACGGGCAGTGTATCGACGACGGAGATATAGAAACGGTGCATTGCATCACATCATATTTTCTATAAGACACGTATGGAAGCAAAGTACACGTTCATTTGGAGGCTTTTTTCGTAGACATGTATTGTTGGTGGTGGAAGATTCAAATGAAGCAGTGATGGTGGTTTCGGTGGAAGCAATGGTGGTGGAAGACTCAAAGTAGTGATGAGGGATTGCATGGTAACTCTTACCAAAAACTTGGTTTAAATAACAATCATTTTTTTAAAAATCATATGGTTTTACAAACATAGCACAGTTTAAATAAAAACAACGTGAAAGATAAAAGGATAGCGTGTGTTACAATAACTCATTAGCAGTATGATTTTGGTCGGAGATGATGCATATACGGTGGGTGAAGGAGAGAACAGTTCTTTTGGCCCAAATGTTAGGTTTACCAAACTTCAAAACAATGTCGTTTGCTTATGTATTTGGTGATGGTGAGGATTTAAAAAGAAAAAAATGAACGTAGATGATAATGAGCATAATTGTAATAATTGCCATGGAAGAGAGAGGACACAGGTTTACTGTTAACACCGAATAAATATGTGGTCGTAAATTATTGCGTTAGTGAATTATCCCATCTCTTTAGTTATACAAAATCTGTAATTCAAAAAACTAATGATAGCTCCCTATAGTAAATGTCCCTATAGGGTACTCACCTACGGAAGGCCAACAAGGTAATTACATCACTCCCTCTTGACATCTACAGTAGTAAATGTGGTAGTTTCTTAGTTAAGTCTGATTTTTATGCTATCTACTGCATATTCCCATTAATTTATTAGAATTAACAAAAAAGAGAAAAAGAGTTTTTGAGGAAAAGGTCAAAAATGCAACAATAATAATTGAAGATATATATAGTATATAATTAAATGACGACACACATGCAATGTTCACCATTCAGTGAACCAAAAACTTTGTTTTTAATTTAATAGTAGTATATAGTTTGGTATCTTTTTCAACTTTTCAAGTGTGTTATCTTTCTGTTTTTGGAAACTTTTTCTTTGCCTTTTTCTTTCCATTTTTTGTCTTTTTTCTCTTACATTTTTCCGTTTTGTATAGGTAGAGATGCAAGAATAATCTAAGCAATTACAGTTTTTTACATACTTCTTAAATCGAGAAATTCAAATGGTCCCCTTGACATAAACGACGACTAATGAAAATGCAATTGTTTCACGTATCTATCTTTTACTACTTCTTTAGATTAATTTTGTAACTGAGAAAGAAAAAAAAATAAATACTTTTAAACTTTATTAATCTTTCATTATTTATCTATCAAATAAATATATCTATAATTGCTACATAAATCACCCCTCCCTTTTACCGTACATAAACATAAGATAAAACAAAACTAAGACTGTGGAGTAAAAAAACAAAAAAGAACTATAAACACCTTTCTTTCTTTCTTTCTTTTTTTTACTGTTTTTACCCCTAACTGTTCCCCTTTTTCCCACCCGCCAAAACCAGTTGAGACATATTTACATCCCTGTCCTTTCACAGTCCAATGCAACAGCAAAAACTCATTTATACTGCCAATGTAATACTTGTCGGCAGTAAATCACCGTTGTTACGTTCACTAGAATCTTCATCTAGCTCCAGCCGAGCTACTGTACGGTCACCGTAAGTACCAGAAGACGACACTCTAGCCTTGAGCTGGCTCAGGACCGGAACAATCGCCTTTTCGATCCATTCCTCTAGCTCTGTATGGCCTAACCACACTCCGCTCAAGATTCTCTGAAGCGCCTCGTCTTCGACTTCTATCGATAATGATTCGCCCACGGTTGTAGCGAATCTCTCAGATAATGTTTCTGTGATTCTCCGTCTCACAGCTCCGAAATCAACCGCTCGAAATGCTACCGCATCGTCTACACGGCTGACCAAATCATGGAACGCAAATGGAACGCACTGCAGCGACAGTTTCCCACTAAAGCCTTGCTCTTCTTGATCATTATCTGTTGTTAGATCGCTTGTATTATGAGAACCATCATCCGTATCAGCAGCTTGGTTCAAATCGAAAGATAAACCCGAACCATGTTCTTTCTTCGGTTTCGTCACCCTCTCCTCGTCGTTACACAGCCAACTCGCTCGTCGTTTCCCAAACTTCTCCCGCATGCACAACCTCAAACGCCAGCTTTCACTCGCCAAGTCCCTTAGCTTTGCTTCATTGTCTAGGAACGACGTTTTCGTCTCTGATGCGAAATGCCAGCTCGCTGTCATAACAAAGATCACGTTACCTAAACTGATCTCACGGCCGTGCGAGTCACGAATCCTGCCTCTATCCATAGCCTGTTTTATGCTACCACGCACCAACATATCCGCCTCGTCAATATCTTCAAGCAAGATAACAGAAAACGGACTCCTCTTCACAGTTTCCGCAATCTTATCCAACGCGGTTTTGCCACGGAAACTAGGGTTTCCATCTCCAGCATCCTGTCTCGAGCCGAGCTGAATCATAGTTGGATTCGTCCCGTACACAAGGGAAGACAGAGACGACGCCATTTTCCTCTTCCCAACTCTATCAGGTCCTGAAAACAGTAACCAGACATCTCCCTTCGATAAAACACCACGTCGTTTCCCGTTCCCTAGCTTGCATTGACTAACTGTTGCAGCCACCGCAGCTGCTGCATCGTTCTGCCACCACACTTTCTCGGTCATTCCTTTCAAGAGCTTCTTGAATAAATCAATGTCTAACGAATTCCCAAGATTCTCCTTAGGCAAAACACTGATCTTATTGTTGTTCTGCACTGATTCAGAAGATATGCAGCCGAGAAAATCTCTCACTTGCACATCTCCAGCTTTCTCTGAATCCTGAAATACGCAAAACGCAAGTATTCAACGTCAGGTTTTGTAATTTCGATCCACAAACACTTCCATCAGAGTATAAGGAATATTCAAATCGACATACCTCTGCTCGTCCAAGAACAAGATCTGTCTGAACCGGGCTCCCAGGAGGACTCTTCTTCTTAGCCTGCTCAGTCACCAAAGAGCTCATAGGTTTCAACTGCACCCTCTCACGCAACTCTCTATTGGGATGTAACTTAGGCTGTAACGGCTGACGAAGAAGCATATTAGGACCATAAGAGCTTGTCGACAACGTTATAGGAACCGGAATCGGAACAATCCTCTCGTTCTTGTTATGAAAGCTAGGATGAAGACGCACACAAGCATCATTCCATTTCTTCTGCACTTCTTCAATCTTTGCTTGCTGCAACAAAACCAAATTCAAAACCTGATCAAACTATGAACTGTAATCGTAAAGCTCATTGCTATTGTCAAAGAGAAGATTCAGAAAACAAGAACTCACCGGTAAACGATCAACTGGTTTAGCTTTCAACAGCCACTGTGGCAACTGTTTCTGCTGAGCTACCTCTGATTTAACAACCTCTGGAGAAGACACTGAATCAATCTCAGCGAGTTCTCGCTCGTAACTCTGCAAACACTGTGGACAACACTTCAATGTTCTATTCGCAGGCACAAAGCTCTTCAACGGCGTGAATGATTCCAAATTATTCGCAAGCCTGAATCAAAAAAACATCACTCACACTGAGAAAAATTCACAAAGAAAAAAAAAGCTGAGATTTTTCTTAACCAAAATCAAAACTTTAACAAAACCCACCTCGGGAAAACACCAGAGACCGGAGCTTTAGCTGCAGCAGACACAGCTTGAAGATCCCAATCAGTTTCCATTGAAGGATGATAAACTTGACACCTTAGATAAGTCTCACACGTAGCTGTTCCAATAAACCAAAGTCTTCCTTCAAACTTCTCCAAAAGCCTCCTTAGCTCCGCCACCGCAGTCCTCCCAACCTCCACCGCAACCGTAACCGGCGGTTGCGTTGAGCTCGGCTGCTCCACAAGCCATTTCAAGTCTCCAAGATCGAGAATCACACCACCACCGCCAGGATCAGAGTTCTTTAAACGAGTCTCAAGCAACCCATCTAACTCCCTAATTCTCAAAGCCTTATCCGAACTGATCTCTTCTAAATGAACCACCTCTGAGTTCTTCACCGCTAAATTCCCAACTTCTCCGACTTCAATTTTCTTAAAGATCTCACGAATCACCCGACCCGGCTCCGAATCCCCAACCAAAACCGGGTTTTTCTTCTTCGCCCGACCCAATATATCCATAACCCGGTCCACGTCATCGTTCTTATTAACAACCGCCGACGTAGCAGCGCTCTGCTGTAACCGTGGGTTAAGATAAGAATTCCGGGTTATCGGAGCTCCACCTCCTCCTCCACCGGGTCTAAAATTCAACCCGACAGAAGGAACCGGAGTCGGAGTAGAATTGTTCAACGACTGTTCAATTGTAGCTTTAACCGCCGGACTAGAGAAGCTAGCTTCTCTCATAACCCGACTCACACTCGGATCATCCAAAATCGAGATGATGAGCTGTTCAAGCTCGACTTTAACAGCCAACAAAGGCTGCTGCTGCTGTTCAGGACACCCGCGGCGTTGATGAGCTTGAGCTCGTTTAAGCGCCGCCATAAGCGCGTTTGAGATGGGTGGATCATTATTATTAGGAGGAGTGGCTGTAGCTGTAGGGAGACGCTCTAAGGCGACGCTGAAACAGAGCTCTAAGGCTCTGCACTGTAAAGGGTGAGAAGAATTGGGGTGAGATCGGATACAAGCTCGTCGGAGAAAGCCAGCAGGGGAAGCTAAAAGAGTTGTAGCGACGTGGAGAGGAGTGGTTTGGCCGTGGTTACGACGCGCCGCTTCGGAGATAGATTGGTTTAAAACGGTGGCAGCCTCCGGCGTCAGAGTCTGTTGAATCGTACTTAAACCAGCTCTCATATCTCCACTTTTTGTGTGCTCTATCTCTCTTTCTCTCTCTTTCTTCAATTATATGTGGGGATTAAAAAAATGTGTATAAAAATCGAATCTTTTAATAAGAGTAATGAGAAAAAATCGAATCTTTTGAAGTTGGGTGTTCTCTCTCAATTATTCAGACAAGTTTTGTGAAACTGAAGTTGTTTTGCCGATCGGGGGAGGATTATAACAATGGAATGAATAGGGATTTGGCTAGAACTGATTTAAAGAATATCCCACCGGCCAACAAAAAAATGAAAAGGCTTTTAGATTGGTTTTATAAGACAATGAGGAAAAAAAAAGGTCTAGTCTTTTTTTTTCCTGATTTAAAAATTATTATTATTATTATTGGGAGAAGTAGTAGACAAATTGGGATATCAAATGGATCACAAAAAATGGCTTTTTAGAAAATATTAAATTTAAATTGAAGATAAAAATAAAAAAGTAAATATAGAAAGGTGTTTGTGGGGGAAAGAAAGTTGCAGAGTGAAGAAAAAAATTCAAAGAGAAAAGGTGAGAGTAGTAGAAGAAGTGAATGATACTTCTCTCTCTCTCTCTTGCTTTTGCTCTTTTTAATTGTAAAAAGGGACTGTTACGCGTATCTCTGCATCTTTACATTTTATGAGAGTTATAATAAATGTAAGTAACAGTAATAATAACTATGGATGTGTGTTTATATTGAACTTTTTTTACTATTGATTTTTGTTTCATTTATTAGCGGTTAAGTTTTTTTAAGTTTGAGCCATCAGAAGAACTACTAGTACAGGTTTGGTCTGGAGTACAAGCTACATACATAGCTAAGCTAAACAAAGTATTATAGTACCATTAATTTTCGAATACTTTACGGGAGACTGATTTTTCTTTAATTGTGACAATTACCAAAAAAAAAAATCTTTATTAGAGCTATTATAGTCATTGGATCGGTCTGTAAAATGTAATTGTGAGTCTAGCTAGGCATAGCTTTGTTTTTAAGAATTTAAAAAGGTTTAAGCATTAAATTCGTTTATATATTGAAAAAGTAACTTTTTCATTTTCATTAGATTAGTTTAGATTTTTGACTTAACTCTACAACCGTTGTTTATTCTAGTTCCACTCTATATACTGTATTATTTATTATATCTTGCCAGTTTATATATAAGAGATTCTAATTATAACATTTTATGTCCACTTTTGTTGTTTGAAAAAAGTCATTAACAAACAAATTTGTGAGACGAAAAAAGATAAAGTTGTCTAATCAAACTGAATAAAAATGAAAGTCGTATCTCGAAGCATGGCTTTAAGTCTTTAACCCACTTTTCTTGTTAAATGTCAACTTTTTTTAGAATTCAACATTTTCTTCGTGATATGTACTACTACTATTAGAAACAAAATTCAAACGTAAATAAGAAGGAAACCTGTATTTTTTACATGAGTCTAAAGCAGGTACCTGTGTTCATGTCATGAGATGTCCATGGCAATTCAATTCACGTGATATATCACATATGGTTTACACACTTTAAAGAACACTTCGTATGTGGGAAGTATGTAAATAAATATAATATCAAGACGTTTTAAATGGGAAAGGATATGGTTTTTAATAGGTTTTGGAAAAGTATGTGTGGTCTTTTGGTTTAGAATCGTTTCGATTAGTAGAAAACAACAAAGATGGCATAATTCATAGGAGGACTATAATTTATAAGGGTAGATACTTTGTATTGTATAGAAAGTTTTTGGATCTGCAGTTAGTACTATTTTGTAAGGACATCAAACAAAAATAAAGTGTCGTTATAAAAAAGATACAAAATTAAAGTCAATAACGCGTTTTAATAGTAGACGTGATATTATATGCGTTTACTCGAGTCATCATATAAAACTTTAAGTTGGTTTATATTGGCTATATCTATCAACACTTTTAAGTTTTAACTAAGCGTTGACTACCTTTACTTTGTTCAAAAGTATGTAGAACGGAAAAAACTGGTTTTGAATTTTGATGAGGTAATTTAACAGAGTCAGCATATACTGTAACTTTTGATTTGCCGAGATAACACGTTTTGAAGGTTTTTCTTCTCTTTTTTTTTCCTTTCACTTCTTGCAACCTAGCCTTCGAGCCAGCATTTGATGCCGTACGGCGAAAAAAAGTCTAGATAAAGTTTGACGATGATGTATGAACTGTCAAACGGTACAAAGTATGTGATCAAGATATAAAATGGTAGTTAGGAATTAAGAATTTAGGATTAAGATTTATATCTTGTGATTAAATGTTTATGCAATTTGATGACATTAAAATGGATGGTTAGTTTATGGTTTTTGCGATAAATGTTTTTTATTTTGGAATAAGTTAGACATTATAGCAAAAGAAAGATATATCTGCTCAACTCAGTGCATTTGTATCTTTTAAAAAGGTTCCCTTAATTTGTTTCCTATGTATTTACTCCCCCTGTCTCACAAAGATTGATGTTTTGACATTTTCACACATTTTAAGAAAAATTTTAGTTTTTATTTGTAAATTAATTTATAATTACTTTTTGGTAGAGAGAGAAAAAATAAACCAATAGCAATTCAAAAATTTAAATATTTTCAATGATTACTTCTTAAAATCTACAAAACATCAATTTTTGTGGGACAAAAAAATATCCCAAAACATCAATCTTTGTGAGACAGAGTATATGATTATCTTGGTTAGGATGCGAGATAGTAAAGTAACTATATGATTATCTATGTTTTCTCGTGTGCTCAATAAAAATAAAAAGCTGTCGTGACTCTCATTATTTTCTTTCGAGTAAAAGCTTAAAACTAGTATTACTTTCTTCTATCCGTCGAAAAGAAAAGAAAAAACAATAAGACTATTTACTAATTACTACTAAGTTCTAACTATGTTTTTATTATTACTAGCTTTTATTTCCATGCTTAAACCTCATTTCTTGGGTTTTCCACAAAATCTAAAGATTTGTTTTAATCGCTCTATATAATTCGAGTATATAATGTAGAATTTCGTAATGTTGGCTTTTAGATGTGTGTGTTCAATAATAAACGTGTTTCTTCTACCTTTTAGATGTGAGCTTCTCTGTTGTTACCCTAAACTAAAGTCGTATTATACGTGGTTGACATAAGTAAATTAAAATAGTCGTATACGTAATATGTGAGATTCACTCAAATCAAATGATCGTCTGCTAAGCTAAAAGTACACGTCGATATCAATATTATATTTACTCTGTATAACAATATTAATTTTATCATACTACACTTGATAGTTTTGATTTATATTGTGTACATGTATTAGTACTACTTTTTGATATCTTACGGAGTTACGTTACTAATAATAAAAAATTACTACTTTTGGTGAGCATTTGTTAATAATAATAGAAAAATAAATCTACTTTTCGGTAAGCTAATAAATTAATCAAGAAACACTTTAATTAATGGGATAATTAATTAATAAAATACCTTAAAAGGCCACGAAAATTATGATGTCCCCTTTTGGCAACGCATGCTCTCTCTTCCCTTTCCCTTTACGCATTTTCTTCTCCTCGACATAACTACTTATTTATTTATATATTGTTATCTCGAAAGTTTTGAAATCTTTTCTATATCAAAATGTTAAAAATTAGATTAACCTTATAGACTTAACATATTTATTAGTATGTAACTGTTCAGTTCAGTCATATTTTTTTACATATACGTAAAAACATTGTAAAAAAACATACTTTTATGAAAGAAAAGAAAAAATGCATCAGCTACACCAAGATGCAATGATTCTGGTGATTCTTATCTCGTAAACTAGTATGTTAAAAGTATTTTAATCGTTATGAAAAGAAGTGAAGATGAGATTGGTGGTGCGGGTGAAAAAGGCCAACGCGTGATATTGCTTCTTCGACAATCACCTTTTTTCCTAATTATTAGCATCAAATTATAAGTTTTACTTTATCGTTCTCGGTTCATTACGATGTGAAAAAGGCTTTTTGTTTCCAATTTCATTTCTTTAAACAAGAAACAAAGTCAAACAAACCTTTTATGCACGCTACAACTTTGAAAAAAAGGTTTTCTAATTTTATGGAATTTCCATACGTGTGCATATATTTTATTGCATGACAGCATGAGACATGTTAAGTGGCATTGATCATGTTTATAATTAAATTACTCCATAATAACATAGGGTTTTTTTTTTTTGTGTATGTATCTTTTGGAATTAGAAAAGAAACATGTTGTTTAATTTATGCGTATATGATTCTTTCGGAAGCAATATCTGGATATTATGATTACAAACTAGATATACATGTGTGTGTAATATAAACATTATATCAGAAAGAAAGAAAGAATCTTGCTTTTCACACACGAGTTCTACTTTTGTATTTGAAGTCAAAAACGTTGTCGGTGCGCATTGAGAAAGTAAAGATGATGGATTTGATCAAAAAGATGAAAGCTTTTACTTAGACTTTCTCGCTTTCTCACAAAGTCTGAATGATAGATGAATGGAAGAATGAAATGATGAGAAAGGAAAATAAAGTAAAGAAGAAA
>NC_025686.1:23848569-23850098 GCF_000633955.1 Camelina sativa | reverse complement strand
GGATTTGATCAAAAAGATGAAAGCTTTTACTTAGACTTTCTCGCTTTCTCACAAAGTCTGAATGATAGATGAATGGAAGAATGAAATGATGAGAAAGGAAAATAAAGTAAAGAAGAAACATAAAGATTTAATCATTTTTCCTTGTTTTATACTAATGATTTTTAACTGCTTTAGTTACACATGCACTTGTGTGAAATTTGTTTACACATTTTGAGCACCATCGTGTCATCTTCTAGGTCAAGCTTTTACCCAACACAACCAATCACTCAAAACAAAAGTGTTCTTTTCACTTCTCATACCCAACTCTTTCTCTCTCTCTCTCTCTTATTATTTTAATCTATCAAGCAAGTCAATTATCCGGACGTCGGAAACTCTAATTATATTGTTCATTATTATTAACATGAATAAAAATTATGAACCGGTATGACGTCGGATGTTGAAAATATTCCTGCAATACTCGAAATTTATTGATATATAAATTATAGATGGATATATGCAGGAACTGCGAAAAGTATACAGTATAAATATATAAATGAAAAAATTAGTGATAATATAGCTACCTTTGTTTGTGTAAATCTTTCTTAAATTTTAAAATTTTAATTGTCACAAAAACATATAGTCAAAAATAATATAATACATGGTCAATTTGTTTTTTTAAAGTGAACTTACAGGTCAAAACAAATAGAGGAAACAAATTAATACGCACATATGTAAGACAAGTTGATAAGTTTTACAAGTTATTTTTATTATAAAACATTGAAATTAACTCAAACACATAGGTTGTATTGAACATTTAAATGTTAACCATCGATTTATAATTTCATTCGATCCATTTGGCCTTGGTGTTAGATACTAACGAGATCGTACTTTAAAGATAAATAGTTGGAGTTAGAGGTAAACAAACTTAACATTTGACTTCGCTCTAAAATGTTAATTTTGTTTTTCTTCTGTTCGTTACTATTCTGGTGGCTTAGAAAATGGGAAAGGGATACTCCTCATAATATGCCAATTTTAAAAAATAAACATTAAAAAGAAAAAAATCAAGCAAAAAAAGATGAATATTGGTTTCTTTCCTTTAAGTGAAATTAAGGCTTTCACATTATAATAACTCATGTCTCCCATTGACCTTATCCCCTACTTCCATCACAATCAATAAGGCGGAGATTTAGATGTCCTCTACAATTTAAAAAATGTTTATTTTAAAACTAATACAATTAAAACAATATATTTCACATTAGTTTGCTACTACGATTTCACATTACTAATGATTTTGTTACCATATTATTGTAAATACTTGTCATAACTCATAGCTTTCACTAAGATTAAACGGAAGCATTTATTACTATTTTAACGGGGTATGAGATCACATTTCTTTTACTCCAACATGGGAGATCGCATATCAAGAAAGATTCATTGATGACATCGAGGATTCAACCATCAGACTAATCATATATATATCCTTGGTCATTTCACCATTTAAACTAACCATATTTGTGTTCTTGATGTTTTGTCAAAAAAAAAAAAAAAAA
>NC_025686.1:23817022-23848372 GCF_000633955.1 Camelina sativa | reverse complement strand
TCAAAAAAAAAAAAAAAAAATTGTGTTCTTGATGTCTTCTCATCTTATATAAATCGTTTATAAAGATTGGTTCGATAGAGGTCAAACTATGATCTATATCTATATATGCGTGTAAGAACTTTCTAGAAGTTGGTTGGTAGGCTGCTATACTTGCTATGAACAGAAGCAATTGGAATCAAATACTGAGGCAACATTGTTCGCATCATAAAGTGGTGAAGAAGTCTTACTTATCTTCTGTCCACCATAACACCATACTACTTGGAATATTTTTCCCATTGCCATATCGTATATGTACACATAGAGCCGCCACTGCACCAATTTTTTGGGTAGTAACCATACTTTGAACATTTCCGCCTTCTTTAATCATTATAATATACATATTGATTATGTCCTTTCAAGTTTATAATAAAGTTAAAGTTTGAGTAAAAACACGAATCATAATAAAAAATTAAAAACTCATCGGCTTCATAATGCAATTCAAATACCCTTATGACCCTCTTCAGTTTTTTTTCCCACTTCGTATGGTATATGACCCATGTAAAGTAACTATACTTTTCATATGCATTAATGTAAGAGCATTTAACAAAATACATTTCAGTTGTGTCTTCATAATAATACTATATGCTGGATAATGTATTGAATAAATAATAACGCAAAATAGAAATAAATGCTAAGTGTGTGTGTTTGATTTATTTGGATCATATGGCCTTCCTTGATGCTTATCTTTAGGCACATTCATTACATGAAACAAAAAATTAGGTGATTATTTATTCAGTGCCCAAGGGACCATCGCAACCACACAAAAAAAAAATCCATATTTATTTTTCAATTTAATAGAAATCCATACAAATTAGTATTATATATAGTATAAATAGAATCTTTACAAAGGGAGAATGTACTTTCAACGTCAAATTTATTTGGAAAATAAAATATCAAAAACTAAAAAAAAACTCAAAATTTTGTATTTATATATGTATATCTAAAGTAAAAAATCGATTAAGTTTGTAATTATACAGTAATTCATATTCTTTTTCATTTTCTATTATGTATATATATATATATCGAGAGATTAACATCAAATTTAGCACAAATGTTCTATACAGTTTGAGACATTTAATTATCGACCAATATCTAGCTAACCGAAACGAGAGATCAGCTTATAAACATTGACTAGAACATGATCTAAATACTTTATTAAATAATTGGTCCCATCATGGCTCTTGCACACTTGTTTCCCATTATATCGAGTTGGAACATGTCTGGAAATTTATACAATTATTTGATCTATTTGTATTTGGCACATTCACAATATATACAAGCACGTCAACGATACATATATAAAAAGTATGTAACTGAACTTTTTCGATTGTTTGTATACTTTGAATATAAAATAGCTTTGTTTTTGTTCTTTTGGCCATCAATGCATGTGGGCTTATCTACGGTGCAATAACATATGAATATATATATATCATCTGCAGTAAACAAAGACAAATTAAAAAGTGTTGCTGCGATCATCAATCAAAAGGTTACAACTCCCGAAATTCCCGCCGGGCATGTAGCACATTGGATTCATTCCATTAACTTCTCTAAAAGTGTTATTGCAGTATTACAATTCTTTATTTTCTTTTAGTCGGTACCTTATTTTTTGTTCGTAAAAATAATAATAAGACTGATATGGCGACAAAAAAAAAAGATTGATATACGTTTGCGTATTTCTGAAAGTATCCCAACGCGGCACATGCATTAAAATACACACTTCTCTCGACCACATACATAAATTATAGTACAATATGTTTTAGCAAGGAAGTAAACCGAAACAAAACAAAAATTGTTATAAAAAATAACAAAATGGTTTGCCGTTATATATTGCACTATTGCAGTGTACCTAGACACACATACCCTTTTTTTTTTTTTTTTTGTCTAGACACATTCGTATTTAAACTACTATTTATTACGGGGCTGGTCGTAATAATACATAAGCCATGGTATTTTCCGTATTCTATTTGCGGCTAGTTAGGCGGTTTTATCTTATTGATATACAAATATATATGTTTTATAGTATGATCTTTTATGCAATCGTAACCGTTCCTAAACATGACGTTCGGAATCGGATGGTGGTGTTGCACAGTTGCAGAAACCCAAAGATTGACATATTTTTCTAATGATGTTCTCAATTCTTTTTATTCACTAATAATGTTAACGGTACAAATGATAGTAAATGATATGTTCGAATATGGAAATAAGTAATCGACGACATGGTATGTTACTTATTTTCCTTTTTAGAAATAAAATAAATGGTATCCATCAATCACACCCAATTCTCCTTTATTTTTTTTTGTTAAGTCACAACCAAATTTAATACACAACTCAACTATACCGACAACGAAGTATTTCCTTTCATTATTAGTTTTGGACCATAGTCTACAATTATTTAAATAATTCTTACATAAAAATCCATTAATGATCGAATCTTTTTTCGCAAAACAAATCCACGATATATACGTATGATAAAGTAAATCTCTAACTTATATGATCACTACATAATTTTTAATATCTCCTTCAATAATAATAATATTCATCAACTAGTAGTACCAACTTTACAAACTCAAGATGGAATCGATCAATCCATAACTTACAAGTCAAGAAAGAGAACATTTCTTTGTTCTTCCGTAAGAGGAAAGTCACACTTCACATCATCAGTGGTTCACACAAAACAAAAACAAAGTCGACCTCAAATTTGCTGAATTAATTTAATGTTGTGGTTCGTACAAACCCAAACCCACGTGTCTTCCTCATGCTTCACCATGTCGGTATGGCTTCGAATCGATATATGTCGCAGTCTTGAGCACAACATGCTGCGTATTGAGACCACTCAAAGTTATTCATTGAACTAATAAAAAAAAGCATCAAAAGAAGCCAAAAGTTTTTGTTAATCCACATTTTAAATGTCTTGACTAAAATACCTTAATCTGTGTCCTGTTATATGTATAGGTGATGTGTACATTCCCGTCATCAGCTTGTATAACCGCCGGATACGAAAACTCCATTCCCGGAGAGTCCTCCAACGTTAAAACATCGGTCCAAGAGTCACCATCGTCTAAAGAAACTCCTACTTTGAGTATACCTCTTGAGTCTGTGTTGTAAGCAAGCACTAGCCTACCATCTTTTAGCTTGACTCCATCGATACCTATATCAATATTCTCATTAATAAAATCACGTTAAAGCGAAGACTATTTATAAAATATGTTTTGTTTCAGTTTCAAGAAACCTGAATTTGGGTTTGGGAGAACAGTTGGTACTGCAAAACTCCAGTTCTCACCACCATCTGAAGACTCTGAGATACAGATTCTGTCAATGCCAGTGAAGGATCTAAGTAAAACCCTTAATTTTCCCGCTGCGGTTTGGTATGGAACAGGTTGGATCACGCTAAGACTCTTGCCTTGGATGTATATTGGCCCTTGCTTTCTCCATGATCTACCAGCGTCTGAAGTGACCTGTACCAACACATATCAATGTAAAACCATTGTAGCAGACTCTACTAATACAGAAATCAAACCATATAGTTTTAAAGAACCTCCATCCACGCTCCCCAAGAATTCCAACTTTCAACAGATGATCCACAAAGAAGAGTCCCATCTTCAAGCAAAATAGGCTGGAGAAGAAAGAAAGCTCAAGTTTCTAACCAATACAAAAAGGTTTAATCTTTATCGAGTAATCTAGTCTGTGCAATGCAACAAGGACCTTGTTTTTAATTGGTCCGAGAATCCCGGGAGGAAGCTGTTCTCTTGCACTCCAGGTTCTACCTTTATCATAAGATCGTTTCATCCAACCGCTCCATCTGAGCATTTCACCAAAGCACTAAACAGATCAGAGAAATGTAACAGAACAAAAGAGTAATATACTCGTTTAATTGAGAGGACGGACACCATACTTTTGAACCTCCTGGCCGATTTTGTAGAACAATAAGAGCTCTTGAGAAGGAAGTTTGAACAAGACAGGGTTCCACATTGGAACTCCTGGCTCTTCATCAACCATAACAGGTGAATCCCATTGACCATCCTGAGTAATCACACATCATTATGATTCCAACACTCTGAATGACATAGCTAGAGAAGTCTATCTTATCTATCAACTCTACCTTGAAATGCTGCAACCAGATTTTAACATCAGGTGCTCCTTCCGTGGTTCCACCAAAATACGCAGTCAAAAAATGATCTTTATCAACCTTTTTCACAAAAAAAGGTATACAAAAACAGCTGAAACTCTGGGACTCAAACCATCAATCACTAAAACTATAAAAAGATTCGAAGCAAGGAAAAAACCTCAACGATGGTAGAGGCATGACAACTCTTAAAGGGAGCTGAATCAGCAGGATATGTGAATGTCTCTAGCAACACTTGGAAATCTGACATCTAAGAATCTCATCACGGAGAACATATCAGCATTAACTCACTCACTCACTCAAAAAATACAAAACTTTTGCACAACCACAGATGAGTTAAGGCCAAAAAAATCAACTTTTTTCTTACTTACTTCCAGACAAATTAACTTGAATTTTATAAATTAACTATCAACCAAAAAGATTTGCTCTAGTGTCTTGTTAAAACTCCATTGAAATCGATCTCAGATATGACATCACATCACACACATGAAACAGTTGTAGCTACTAGCTAGACTAAACTATGGCATTGTTGTTCTTATCAAATACATCATCAGCTAGAAATAAAGATTTCAAATTTCCCCGAATCCGATTCCCAGAAAAAAAAAACAAAAAAACAAAAAAAAATAGTCAACGCAATCCAAGTTACAAGTTTCTAAGGAGACCTCTACACTTCAAAGGTTTGCAATGCCCTAAGAACCCCAACCTTTTGATAATTCAAGAAACTAAAATTAACAAACATAGAGACAATGAAGACAAGTTTGAGCTTACCTTCAAAAAAAGTCTCAATCTTTCAGAAAAATGTCTCGGGGGAAAGAAAAAAAAAACGAGACTTTTTGGTTGGTCAACGAGATACAAGTACTCCCTGTGATTAAGACCATGATAAAACAAAATGGGCCTTACTAAAATATGAAAGGCCCAGCCCAATAGAATACCCCTTGTGAACAGACCTAACCATAATTAAAAAAGTCTCGCGGGCACAGTTTTAAGTTGTTTGTTCTTTAGAGTACTTCATAAGATGTTGTTAGTGGACATTCTTCTGTGCCTGTGGACAGTGCAAAATCCTGTAGATTCCAATTTTGATTATACTCTCAAAAAAAAACATCAAAGAAGAGTTGACGGTTGCTATGATTAGAAGTTTGCATTGGAGAGGTTTACAATGTTGTCTTGGCAGAGCCTGCATCAAGTCAAATACCTTTGACTGAAAACTCCTCATTCATGGCTTTGGGAGGATAGTCTTTGTCAAAGCCTATCATCATCAGAAGGTGGAAGCTCCTCACAACATGTTGACAATACTCTCGGAAGCAAATCTTAACAACTTGTACAAGCCCAATAGGCCCAATATAAATAACAACATATTTTAGTAGGAATTGTAGTGTAATAATATATGTCCTGAAAAAAAGCTCAACGGTCGAAACAGAACAAACAGAACAAATCCTCTGTTTCAATCTTCTTCTTCTTTTGATCAAAAAGCAAACAAAGATTCAAAGCTTTATTATAATTTCACACAAAAAAACCCAGAAATCTCAATCTTGTTGTGTATTTCAAAATTTCATATTTTTGATTGTTGGTTTTAAAAAAAGTTTCAATCTTTTTTTTTTTCTTTGGGAGACCGAGAGAGAGAGAGATGGACTCACCGCCGGTGATCGGAGATTTAACGGCGAGGATGATTCCGAGACATTCATCTCTGGATTCATTGAAAGTCTCATTATTGGTAAATCTCGCGAGCATAAGAGTCTCTAAAGAAGAGCTTCGTCATAGAGTTATGCTTCCTAAATATCTCCGCCTCGCTATCCTCGATTGTATCCTCCGTAAAGACGATTCCCCTTCAGCCGCCGCTTCCTCCTCCGTAGCACCACAACCGTTAGATGATCTCACCCCTGAAGTTCCTCTCATGGTCTTCGTTAACCCTAAAAGTGGTGGTCGTCAAGGTCCTATCATTAAAGAACGTCTCCAAAATCTTATCGGCGAAGAACAGGTTTTACACAATTCTTAATTATTCAATCTTACGTACACAAAGATGTTTTTGTACACAAAGATTGTGAACTTTTTCTTGCAGGTGTTTGATTTAACGGAAGTGAAGCCTAACGAGTTTATTCGATATGGATTGGGTTGCTTAGAGGCATTTGCTTCTCGAGGAGACGAATGTGCTAAAGATATTCGTGAAAAGATGAGAATTGTGGTACGTACTCTTTTTTAAATCTTTAATCCAAATTTTTTTAGAATATGTTTGTTTTTATTGCCACTGGTTTGATCACTCATTACAGGTTGCAGGTGGAGATGGAACCGTTGGTTGGGTTCTAGGTTGTCTAGGTGAACTTAATGTACAAAACCGGCAACCTGTTCCTCCCGTTTCTATTATGCCACTAGGAACCGGAAACGATCTCTCCAGAAGCTTTGGATGGGTGAGTAAAAGTATAACAAAGTTACTGTCTTTAAACGTTACCTAATATAAATCTTATGAAAAGCTCTGTTGTAATTAGGGTTTATAATGTTGATGTTTTCAGGGAGGTTCGTTCCCATTTGCGTGGAAGTCTGCGATAAAACGTACTCTTCATAGGGCAAGTGTTGCTCCCATAAGCCGTCTAGATAGGTAAAATTTAGTACTGATCGAGAAAGCGTGATATGAACCATCGCTCTGTTCTTGATGTTGAAAATATTTGATGCAGTTGGAATATTTTGATTACAATGCCTTATGGTGAAATTGTGGATCCTCCTTATTCTTTAAAGTCTACACAAGAATGTTACATTGACCACCAGGTTTTGATTTTCATTAAATACACAAAACGAAAGCTCCTTTGTGATAATAAATTAGTCTTTGGGTTGTTAATTTAGTTAATCTTTATGTTTCAGAGTTTGGAGATAGAGGGAGAGATGCATCCATCGACGAACGGCTATGAAGGAGTTTTCTATAATTACTTTAGTATAGGAATGGATGCTCAAGTGGCTTACGGTTTTCACCATTTGCGCAATGAAAAGCCTTACCTTGCGAATGGCCCTATCGCCAATAAGGTAATACCAAAATCTCTTGAGAGAGCTTGATAGTTTTCTCAAAACATTTTTTTTGTTTTTATCAAGAAAGAAGCTAATGTTTTGTTATTGCAGATTATATATTCGGGATATGGTTGCTCTCAGGGTTGGTTCCTCACGCACTGCATAAACGACCCCGGTTTAAGGTTTATACTAATACCAAGACAACATATGTTACAACCTCAAATTGTGATCTAAATCGGTTTGTAATTTTTGGGGGGGGTGTAGGGGTCTCAAGAACATTATGACATTGCATATAAAAAAGATGGACTCATCCGAGTGGGAGAAAGTACCAGTTCCCAAAAGGTATCAACAGAATTGAAACAAGGACACAACAAATAAGACAAACGACCTAATCAATTTTGTTTCGAAGTAAACATGTGCGGTTTTTTTGGTTTTTGGGACAGTATAAGAGCAGTTGTTGCATTGAATCTACATAGCTATGGAAGTGGAAGAAACCCTTGGGGACATCTCAAACAAGATTATCTCGACAAGGTAAACACCAGCCTGTTTCTTCTCTCACTAATTAGTTCTTCTTATTGTTTGGATATTCTTCTCAACGCTTTCTTGAGGTGTACGTAACAGAGAGGCTTTGTGGAAGCATCAGCCGATGATGGGTTGCTTGAGATCTTTGGGTTAAAGCAAGGATGGCATGCTTCCTTCGTTATGGTTGAACTCATCTCTGCCAAGCACATTGCACAGGTACTTCAATTCTAAGTTTCTAACTAGCAATCTGATCTATCAGAACCATACCGGTTGTCTTAGATCATAAACACAATCAGGGTCAGATCAGATCCACCAAACATGTTATCTATCTACTAACCGTTGTGTGGGCCGCAAAAACTAGACTTTAGGTCGTCTTTTTTAATTATAGCTTATTATGAACTAGTCTTTAGCGGTCCTGTCAATTTGCAAGACCGAATAGGTCATAGGATATAATATCCCATCACAAGTAGCGGTCGACAAAAAAAAAGTGTTTTGACTTAAATATTCCCAAATTCCTTCTCATATATGGATGTCTTTTTAATTAAAAATCTCGTTTGAAAATGGGGATGAGAATGTGACTAGTTTAAACGTCTAGATTTATTCATTTTGTTTAGGAGAAGTTCATTAAATTCAAATATTTGTTGCCTTTGACGGTTTGACCATACACAAACGAATGGGGTTTTACGTACAGGCGGCTGCGATACGGCTAGAGATAAGAGGAGGAGAATGGAAAGATGCGTTTATGCAAATGGATGGAGAGCCATGGAAGCAACCTATGACCAGAGACTACTCTACCTTTGTTGACATCAAGAGAGTCCCTCACCAGTCTTTGGTTGTCAAAGGAGATTGACTATATTAACCATCTTGACCTTGTTACATTAAATTGACCTCTTCTTATTATATTATTTTGTCAACAATGTAATTGTGAATAACCAATTTCCACAAAATTAAATGAAAAAAAAAAGTATATACTTATCTACAATTCTAAGGCGACCAAAATGGCAAAGTTGGTTTCAGACAAGAAGTAACTAGGATTTTGGAGTGGAGGATGAGTAGACGGACACTCATAGAAGAACATATATAATTGGGCTGATTGAGTTATAACTTTCAAAAAGTACTGATAGTATTTTGTACGTACGAACCACTTGCAATTTCTCTCTGTCTTTTAGACTTTTAGTACCAAATCCACTATATGTATAAGGGGTAAGTTTCAAAACTGAATGATCTAAGCAAATTAACCAGTAATAAATTAGTAGTTTATATAAGAAACAAACAGAAAGAGCTAACTAATTTGAATCAAACTATTTATTTATTTTGTAATCATTCTCATTAATCTACTTTTGTCTTTTACTTTCTGCTTGATTGTCATGCAAATCTCGACTCAAAGATGAAAATAAAGCAAACTACATTTTTATGAACAAAAAAACAAAATATTGACACCAAAAATAATATAGGAATTACATTTCAACTACCAAAAACCTACTAAAACTTTAGATTAGTTGATTGGATATAACTCTTATTGGTTTGTATAGGAGTCGATATATATAATCCTATGAGTTGGTGTATTGATGCTTCACTTCATATGGTTTACGACGTAAAATGAAAATATAAGTATGAGTTGCAAGTTAATTATCATGTACGCTACAACACCATAGCTTATATATATGTACATCGGCACAAATAGTGATTCCATAATGGATTTTCGAGAAAAATAAAACTTTCGATCTATATAATTAGCCTATTACAAAACAGTAACGAAGATTTAAATAAAAAAATGTTAAAGTGAGCTTCGATGGGACCAAACCAAACTAATAATAAAGATGTTAAGATTTTCAATCAGGGAATTTGCTATATAGTTAACGCTTTCGGTTTCTTTACGCTGATTAAATCTCAAAACAGTTTTCGTATAAAGAAAATGACGACATAAATTTTGTAAATTTAAACGAAATTACTAATTAAAAAGCGAGAACCCAGACATAAACTTAGCTTTATATCGAGTTCCCTTTTTTTATTTGACTCTCTTTTCAATAATTTTTTGTTTTATCCTTTTCTCTTTTAGATTCCTTGTTCCACTTTTTATATAGTTTCCCGGAAGCTTTAATATTGTGTATAGAAAATTATAATTATATTGTTTGGCGATTAAAAAAACTACATTGTTGCTTAAGTAAACGATTAACAGAAAAAAAATTACAATAATTTCTTATTATATTATGTAGTATGTTAAAAGATTGGAAATAGCCAATAGGGAATTTGGGAAGTAGTGCTGTTCTATGTATACATGTGGGGGTCAAAATTATGTTGTTCCAAAAAGATTGAAATCAAATTATTAAGACGTGGGACTACCCTTTATTGTAAGAAAATAATCGTATTATTCATGTCTCCTATAATAATTGTACTTCCATTTCTCAAAAGAAGAACATACTTTTTCATTTTTATCAAAAATTACTAAAGGAAGTTTCAGATGTAACAAACTTTTTTTTATAAAATGCTTCATTAAAGATTCAATGATACATGACTGATCCTTAAATACTCTCTGAAATAACCATGGTTTAATCATAAACCAGAGTAAAGACTAAACCAAGACATTAAACCAATATATATAATCTGATACTCCCCCTCAAGATGGCAAGTACAGGTGATGTAGTCCCATCTTGGACAATAGATAAAGGAATTGCTTCTCAGTTAGCGCCTTTGTGAGCATGTCTGCAAGTTGATGTTCTGTGCCTATGTGAAGTACCTTCATAAAACCAGAAGCGACTCTTTCCCGAACCACATGACAGTCACGTTCAATGTGTTTGGTGCGTTCATGGAAAACAGAGTTTTTCGCAATATGTAGTGCAGCTTCATTATCACAGTACATCACAATAGGATCAATCAGACGAACCTGCAGATCTTCAAGTAGTGAGTTTATCCATAGCAATTCACAAGTAGCTTTGGCCATGCTTCGATATTCAGCTTCAGCAGAGCTTTGACTGACGACATCTTGCTTCTTTGATCTCCATGATATTAATGAGTCGCCTAGAAAAACACAAATGCCAGAGATGGATCTGCTCGTTTCTGGACAGTTTCCCCAATTTGCGTCTGCAAAAGCACGAAGTGATAGAGTAGAGTTGGCCGAGTAAAACAAGCCTTGTCCTGGATCATTCTTCAAATATGCAAGAATACGATAAGCAACATCCAGGTGAGGCTTCCGAGGTGTTTGAAGATACTGACTTAACTTGTTTACAGCAAAACAAATATCTGGTCTTGTAACTGTCAGATAAACCAGTTTACCAATGAACCGTCTGTAATAGGAAGCATCAGACAATATTTCTCCAGCTTCAGTACTAAGCTTCAAATTTAGTTCCATAGGGGTTGGTTGAGGTCTGCAACCTAGTAGGCCAAATTCTTCAAGGAGCTCAAGTGTATATTTTCGCTGAGAAATTGAAATACCTGCAGCAGCTCTGGCAATCTCCAAACCTAAAAAATAACGCGTTTGGCCTAAATCTTTGAGTTTGAATGCTTATGCCAGGAATAACTTGACATCTGAAACTGCAGAATCCTTGTTGCTCACCAATAATATGTCATCCACATAAACCAGTAATGCAAGGAAGATTCCAGAATATGATTTCACAAACAAGGTGGGATCAAATAGTGACTGAGTGAAGCCATGATCGAGAAGAACACCTGAAAATTTATGAAACCATTGTTTGGACGCCTGTTTGAGACCGTATAGGGATTTAATGAGTCTGCAAACAGGTTTCGCTGGTAAGCACTCCCCCTTTCTTGGAACATATCCCTGTGGCAATGTCATATAGATCTCTTCTTCTAGACCTCCATGAAGGAAGGCATTAGTTACGTCCATCTGATTGATGCTCCAATTGTGAATTGCAGCTAAAGCTAAGATGAGACGAACTGTTGTAAGTTTAGCCACAGGGCTAAAAGTATCAATATAGTCGACACCTTCTTGTTGTGTGTAACCCTTAGCCACTAGACGAGCTTTATAGCGTTCAATTGAGCCGTCTGACTTGTATTTGATTTTATATACCCATTTACAACCAATGGCGTGTTTACCATCTGGCAGAGAACAAATTTCCCAAGTTGATGTACTCACAAGAGCATCCAATTCCATGTTCATCGCATCAAGCCAATGTTGCAACAGCACTGCCTCTTTAAAAGAGGTTGGTTCTTTTTCAGCAATAATGGCAAAACAGAACAGACGATACTCAGGAGAGAGTTTATCGTAGGACAAATGAGCAGAGAGAGGATGAGCAATACCATTTAAAGAAGAAGAAGAAGAGGAAGAAGGCTCTGTTGTAACATAAGAGCAATGGTACTGTGAAAGATAGCTAGGAGCACGTGTCTCTCTGCGAGGCCTTAGTGTGTTAACCATATCATCACGAGTTTGATCATTGCTAGTGTTTTGCGAGGTAGAGGGTTGTGATGGTGTGTGCACTAGAACAGGTTGTGACTCAGTGACAGGTCTAACTTCAGGTAATGAAATAACGAAATCATCATATATGTAAAAACTATTACTATTTTGTGTTTCAGAATCAGATGCCACTAAATCATTAAAAAAAGTAATACTGGGTGATATGGAGTTATCAATGAATGGAAATATGTTCTCATGAAATACAACATTACGAGTGATAGTTAAATTGTTTGATTCAAGATCTAAGACTTTATATCCTTTAAAACCAGGTTCATATCCAAGGAATGCACATGCTCTAGCTCTTTCTGTGAATTTATGCCTATCATGCGAATGTGTAGATGCATAGCAAAGACAACCAAAAACTCTTAAAAAAATGTAATTAGGAAGATTTAAATTCAAAATTTCAAAAGGAGTTTTATCTTTTAAAACTGGTGTTGGTGTTCGATTAATCAAGAAAGCAGCAGTAGAGACACATTCAGGCCAGTAAGCTAGAGGAATATTCGATTGAAAATATAGAGATCTTGCGACATTTAAAAGATGTTGATGCTTTCTTTCCACAACAGAGTTCTGTTGAGGGGTGTATGCACAAGAATGATAATGAAAAATGCCATGTTTTGCAAGTAATTCTTTAAACTGTAGTTCTGGTGCATTATCAGACCTTATGCTTTTAACTTTGTAACCATATTGATTCTCAACAAGTTTGAGAAAATCAGGAAATATTTTTGATACATCGCTTTTTAAATGTAAAAAATAAACCCAAGTGAAGCGAGTGCAATCATCAACAATAGTAAGGAAATATCGAAAACCTTTAACAGAAGTGATATGAAAAGGACCCCAAACATCTATGTGTATTAGAGCAAAAGGTTCCTCAGAAATTTTTTTATTATTAGAAGGAAAAGATAAATGTTTTTGTTTTGACATATGACAAATTTTACAATGAAATTCTGAAAGTTTCTGAGGAAGATTTAAATTTGAAGACATGAACTGAACCCTTGACATAGAGGGATGACCAAGACGCTGATGCCAAAGCTCAGGAGAAACAGCAACAAATGCAACATGATGAGATGTTTCAGGGAGGTGTTGATGGTGTAAGAGATAAAGATCATTGTATTGATCCCCTTTACCAATCATCCACTCCTGAATATGATCCTGAATGAAACAAGAATCATGATAAAAATGCACAGATAAGTTTTTATTTGATTTTGTTAATGAACTAACACTAATGAGATTCAAATGAAATGAAGGAACATAAAAAACAGGATGAAGAATAAGCCTGTCACTAAGTTTTACTGTTCCAGCTGTGTGAATGGGAATCGTGATGTTGTTTGGGAGGGTGATATTAGTGTGATCAACTCGGTAGATATCAGTGAACATACTAAGGTCACAACAGATATGACAGCTAGCTCCAGTATCAAGAATCCAGATTGTTTGAGGAACATGAAAATCTGGTTTAAAAGCAGAAATATAGTGAGAAGGTACGAGTGTGGTACCTTGAGCTGAAATAGAACCGTGATGTTGTGAAGCAGGAGTTGAACGTATGACTTGATACGGAGAACCTTGAAGCTGTCTGTTCAATTGAGCAACCAACTGAGTAATTTGTTCACCACCATGAGAGCTATCGCCAGTTACAAAGTTTCTTCCAGAGTGCACCATATTAATAGGGTGATTAACCGACGGAGCAGATATGTTGACATTACCAGAAGAAGTGTTCCCAGCAGGAATGTATGAGACTCCATTACCAGTTCCAGCAGAAGATTGACCATTAGAATAAGGCGTGTTATTGATGTATGGAAGAAACTGGTTCTGTGGAATTTGATTTTGAGCCTGGGGAATAGATTCTGGAGATGGAGTGAATATCATCTGGTCTGAAGGTTGAGAATACACCATATGAACTCCATTCGGTGATGTGTAACTTCCTTTAGGCTTCTCTGCGTTCTGTCCAGAATTTGGCGAAGTTCTGTATCCAGGAGGATATCCGTGAAGTTTATAACATCGCGCAATAGTGTGACCAAGCAAACCACAGTGAGTGCACAGAGGACGAGGTCGTCCTTGTTGATGACCTTTAGGCTTTTGATAACTCACTGAGGCTTGGAAGACAGGAGACTCTGGAGGCAATGTAACAGTTAAGCTTCGCTGTTGTTCATCTTGAGCTATGAAGTTGAAAATCTTGGTGAACTCTGGAAGTGGATCCATCATAAGGATTTGTCGTCGAGCTTGAGTAAAAGACTCGCTTAAGCGCATTAGAAACCTGACGATGTTGCGTCGTTCATATAACTGGATCCATTTGTCATTACAACCACAAGTGCAGCCTCCACAAGTACAGGAAGGTAATTCTTCAAAAAATTTTAGCTCTTCCCATAGAGTAGTAAGCTTTGTATAATAGGCACTGAGATCTAAAGAACCTTGATGTAACCGATCGAGTTGATCTTGTACACTATAGACCTTAGACAAATTATTTTGCCTAAATCTCCCTTCTAGATTCAACCATAACAGATGTGCATCATCAAAGTAAACTGTTCCAGATCCTATTTCCTTAGAGACTGAGTTCGTAATCCAAGTACATACCATGTCATTGCAGCGAGTCCAAGATCCATAATCAGAATGTGTGGATGGAGGTTTGATGATAGATCCATCAATGAATCCAACTTTGTTCTTCGAGTTAAGAGCTTTGACGATAGAGCGACGCCAAGTATGATAGTTAGATTCACCGACGAGCTTGTCGAGAACGAGATTCACACCAGAATTGTCAGCGGCGTGTAGAAAAAGCGGATTCTCATAAGGATCTGAACTCGTAGCAGCTGGATTCGTCATCGGAAAGTAGAATCGGAGCTAGAGAACACGATCGGAAAAAAAAATTTGTAACCTAATCAAGAGATTGAGCTATCAAATTGAAGAGAATCAAACAGAGAATGAGAAACGCGAAAGATCTGAGAGAATCAATCGGAAAACAAAGAGAAAAAAAGTTTGCGGAAGAAGATGAATGAAGCGTGATTGAGGAAAAGCTCTGATACCATTTCAGATGTAACAAACTTTTCTTATAAAATGCTTCATTAAAGATTCAATGATACAGGATTGATCCTTAAATACTCTCTGAAATAACCATGATTTAATCATAAACCAGAGTAAAGACTAAACCAAGACATTAAACCAATATATATAATCTGATAGGAAGTTTCACACCATGCACGATAATAGATTTTGTTACTTGATAGAAATATATGCTAATTTTAGGACATATCTTCTCTTCTTTCCTTGCGAGCAGTACCACTTTTTTTGTTGTTTACATTTTTAAAATTTAGTTTATTTACCTCTAATAGTCTTTTTTTTTTTTTTTGTGTGCAAAACCTCTAATAGTCTAATCTCTACGATGTAGCATTTTTCCACCAACAACAAAAACAAAAAACACCGGGAAAGAGGGAATATGAACTCTTTTCATCCGAAACATATATGTATTATAATGATCGTACTTAAGATATTGTTACGAGCATTAATTTGATTAGAAACTCTCGTATATTCGAATTTTTTTTTTTTTAATTGTCAACACTTCAAACGTGTCTGTCTATCAATGGTTGAACTCCATATAGATTCACGCATAAGCAACATTAATAGGCGAACACATACTTAACTCAAATTAGGGATTTGATACGGACCACACAATTCTTTCGGTATATTTATTT
Organism: Camelina sativa; assembly: GCF_000633955.1. NCBI lineage: Eukaryota > Viridiplantae > Streptophyta > Magnoliopsida > Brassicales > Brassicaceae > Camelina > Camelina sativa. The sequence continues at coordinate 23,832,609 of NC_025686.1, read as the reverse complement.
ATATATAGAAATATTCTTGTTTAATTATATATATATATATATATAATATTGTTCCTAACTACTGGTAATTTAATATGGGATGGTATACACATCGGATCCAAATCTGTAGGTTTTTATAATTTAGAGAATCCACATGTATATATAAAACCAATAATGAAAATGAGAGTTTAACTTAAATCGCAATAGATTAATGGAAAGAGTGGGATTTGGTTGGAATCTTTGTCAGAACATAGTTTGCTTTGGAAGCTTTTTATGAGTTTTGTAATATAGAAATTGTGAGAACTGAGAATGAGCTTCTCTTTCTGAAGTGATTTAAATTGTGGAGGAGCTTATCGCCGTAAAACAGTTTCGAACTGAATTGAGAGAATTTGAGAATTAGAACTTGTATTGCTATTGCTGAAAAAAAATATCTGATCCCTTACAACTGACACCCCCCTTACATATTTATACCGACCAATTTATTACTAAATTAATGCACCATTAATAGGACGCGATTTGCGCGGTCTAATTAATCATCTTGAATACGGGAATCTTTGACCGGGACCGAACTGCGAACTGGCCAGCACGAAGCATCTCCGCGCTCTCTTCCTTTCTCTGGGCTTGATGGGCCGATAACTAATTCGCTCTTGGCCCAGTAGACGAACCCGGCCTAGACCCACTCACCTATTGTCCGAGATGGCAGATCGTGGGTACAACAGAAATGTTCCCTTAACTTTATTCAATTATAAAATCGTAGAACATTAGTAACACAATATTAGTGGACTTATTAAAAAGTATTATGTTTGTTGTGTCATTAGCGATAAAATAAAATGAAAAGAATAAAAATGTGGAAATGAGGACGTAACGTATGTGATTGGAATAGAAAAAAAAAAAAAAACGTAAGTGATTGGAAATGATGGAATGATCGTTTGTTCTTGACGTGTACCTCTGAGTGGAAGCTGACGCTGAGGAATGGACCCCTTTGTTATCAATTATTTTTATTCAAATATGTCTTTTTATTCATACGAACAGTACGAAATTTACCTAGACGACAAGAACAAACACTACAAATATTCCTCATATATTCTGTCATTGCCGGCAGACCTCGAGAAGATTAATATTTTGCCTTACCTTTTAGTTTTATCTTATATAAGTGTGAGATTTTGGACCAGCGCCGAAACTAATCTTAAAACGTAAGAAAATGCAAAACGAAAAAAATATATATACCACATATTTTACCGAAATGCAAAAAATTTCTACCAAAATATATAGAAGATGGATTTAGAACAAGAAAACAATGCTAGAAAATAATATACAGTGAGTAGCTTGTAGATTTTCGCAAGTTAAGACCAAAAAAGCTAACCTAGAGATTGATCGAGTTTGGAGGATCTAATGCTTATATGTTGTTCACATGGTTGAGTTTGGAGGATCAAATGTTTATTGTTGTTCACATGGTTTCGGTTATTCGAGGGAAGTGAATTCTGCGAATGACCTAAAACAATATTTTAAAAGTACACTATCGAAAATAATTATTAGAGAAATATTTTAATGATTTATTTTGGACGATTTGATTATTAAAAAAAAATTTAGACTATTATGATAATATAGAGGTTTGATTATGAACAATACTTAAGCACGAATATAGTTGTTTTTAAATTGGTTTCAAATATAAGAAAAAAAATTCGAAAGTATTTTATAGATCTGATGTCTTAAAACTCGTAGCCTTAAAGTTTAAACGCTATCTTTTTAACAAGTGAAACAAACTAATGAAAAAGTATGAAAATCATAAAGAGTGAGTTGTGTGTTGTTCTCATTGATTTGTTGTAATCGTTTTCTCAATGTGTTTGACTAATCGAGAAAAAACAATTGATAGGAACTTGACCAAATAAACTTTGATCCATATAGACTGTGCGAAGCATGGGACCCTTCACCCTTGCAGTTTATCTCATATAGTGAGTCATTCATTTTGATATATATTTTCAATTATTATTTTTCTGCACAAAAAAACAATATATGCATAATCTTTAGCATTCATGAGATAATTGAGGCCTCAACAGGGATATGGTTTGGTATGTTGTTTTCAGCTTTTTTCATTGGGGTTTTCCACTTTTCCTGTTTTTTAATATGTATACATTTTTGTATTCTTCTAATCTTTACATCAAAATAATTTTAAAACGCACAATTTGGTATGTTCTTGTTAGAGTGATGATTTCGCTGCATAGTACATTATACATCATAAAATCGTTAGTCACTTGTTGAAAAGCATTTCATGGTGGTGGGTGGGCTACCTTCTGCTTCTTTTTTGTTTTTTTACTAACAATATTATATTTCCAATTCTCGAAAGATTTATGTGTTCACGTGATTTATGATAAAACGTACACACATCGCTAGGTTTCACTGGTAGATAGAGATATAAAATCAATATAATGGAGCTGCAATAATGTCGGTTATTGATATATATATACTGGAACTCGAAATAAGAACATTACAAGAAAACATGTATTTTGAGTTGTTTTAGGTAACGTTCACTTTACTTGTTTGGCGTTAACGGTTATTACGTTTCCGGCTATCCCTTCACGTTTGCATCGCTCACCTAAAATCTAGCGGCTTTAACGGAACCGTTTTTGGTCAGTCTCTTGTCCTTATCTCATTCCCCTTAATTATTACATTGCCTCTTTAAACCTTCTCTCTTCTTCAGAGTGTTTCTTTATCTATCATCATCAATCATTAGGTTATACTTCTCAACTCAAATCAGAGAAAGAAATAGTAAATGAGTAGATGTGTTAATCTTTATCTTTAAGCTGCTTAAGCTGTCGCTAATGAAGACTCTATAACCACTAGCTAAGTAGATATTTTCATAAAGTCATACCATATTTAATTCGAGTGGATTCGACACTATGTGAATGGTTAGTTAAATTATCTAAAACAGTGTTTAAATGTTACAATAAATGATTACTAATATTATAATCCCTTCGTTTATCCTCGAAGTATGATTGAATCGGAGATATTTTTTTGAAATTATCCACTGATTAAGCTTAAAAGTAGCATGGAATACTGATTAAGAAACAGACCACATTAAAATGTGCTTGGGTCCCAACCATTCACCAGTACCTAACCAGCGCAAACTCATCATTACACGTCTCGCTATAGCCTATATGTATACGATGTAACATATAACCTCATCTATGCATGTAAACTTATTCTCAAAACACTACATAACACACACACATGAAAATTATCTTCAGTTTTTGAAATAGATTTAACCTAAAATCAAACAAAACAAAAAACTTGTGATCTCAAGGTTTATGTTAAAAGTGTATTTGAAATTTATATGAGGAAAAAAACTGCTAAAAGTTTTATTTTATTTTTACAACATATGTATTGGTTAGTCCTTTTAGATACACCACCTCAATTACTTTAGCAAACGGCAAAAATAAGACAGAACATAAGTTATGCACTCACGTCACGACTCCATATAATCATTGATGATAATTGGATAAACGAAAACTGAATTCATATTGCCTTTTTCTATAAACTTACTCTACAAAACAAAAGTATATAAAATAATAATAAAAAAAATTCCATGAATTTACTAAAACAAATCTCATACGCAAAATATTTTAAAAATAAAATTTATACGTCACACACAATCCACAACGTTAATTCGCTTATTCTCTTCTATAAAACCCTTCCCTCACTCATCTTCCTCCTCACACCAAAATTTATATTTTCTCTATTCACAAACAAAGCCACCTTTATCTTTTTCTCTCTATCTCTTTGTTAGCAAAAAATGGAAGGAAGACAATACTACCCTCCGAGAGAAAACGTCGACGGAAACAGAACCACCATGGGAGGACCTCACTCACCGTGGCATTCACCTGTTCCATATCTCTTTGGTGGTTTAGCTGCCATGCTTGGTCTTATAGCTTTTGCTCTTCTAATCCTCGCTTGCTCTTATTGGCGTCTCTCCGGTTACCTTGACGGCGAGGAAGACCAGAGAGATCTCGAGGCCGGAGATGCGAAACCTGAAAAGATGGCCGTGAAGCCTGTAGTAGCTTTGCCGGAGAAGTTCTTGGTGATTATGGCTGGTGATGTTAAACCAACTTACCTGGCTACGCCGGCGGAAAAAACTTGTACTTGTGATGATAATGATGACGACGATGTAGATGATGACGTGAAGGGTAGTGATCAGGTGGTGCGGCAGAGTAGTGAAAGTAACGGTACGGCGACACATTGAGAAAAAAAAAACAGAGGGAAGTGATGAGACAAAAAACAGAGGATCGATCTTCTATTGTGAAACAGTTTCTTGAAGAACTGTTTGAAGCATCTGACCCGGTTGCATCGGGTAGTCGGGTCGGGTCAGAACTCTACATGATGAGATTAAACCTAATAATCCTTACGGTGGAAAGAAATTGGGATTGGATTGTTAGGAAGTGATTTGTGTTTTGTGTATTTTTAATCTTAGCTTTTGCTTAGGTTTTTGTTTTTAGTTATAAGTTAGTAATTCACCAGTTTTGTTCCAATTCTAGGTCATGATGAGAAGGAAAAAAAGTGTAAATTTCTTAGACTATATGAATGGGGAGATTTGTGATTATATTTCTTGATTATGTTTCAGTTTCACCAAAAAGAAAGTGATGATGTGAATGAATAAAATTGTACTGTTATGGTAAGGTTGAGTACATGTGTTTTCATAGGATAAATGTGACAAGTGGTCCGAACCAAAGAAGAAAAAAACAAAGTTTGGAGATGAAAGAGTCTTCAGGTGAGAAAATTGAAGCGAGCACCAAAGGCAACGTGTGAATGCACGTGCAGAAGAATGTCTGATTTAAAATTCTCTTATAGGTGTCTGTCTTAAGTCTTAACTCTAAGTTGATGCGGCGAGGTGAAGCAGTTGATTAGCTTCAATCTACTGACCCTATTGTCTTAATTATTCAATTTCATTTTGTAGCATAATTTGTGAAAGGAATATTTATAGTATAAGTTTGGAAAATGACTTTTAACCGCACTAGGTTTGCTTCTTTTTTTTGTTTATCCGTTTCCATCTTATCTTCTATCTCTAGCTAGGTTGCTAATTTCTATACCTTTACAGCTATGCATTCTTTAAATATACAATCATCTGCATTTTTCAAATCACTTGATTAAAATGGATTACCAACAATAATTGTGAATGATCTATGAATAGCCGTCAAATTCTTGCTAAAATAGAGGTTTTTAATTATTATTTGACAACGTCAAAATAGAGGCTATATTATATTTTGGTTGCATGATGATGCGTAGTTTAACTACCAACTAAAGACAATACAAAGTTTTATTTTATTAGTTCTATCATTCAATAAAGCTGTCGGCAAGTATTCGGCTCAAAACAAGGATACAAAACATGTTTGAGCTAGGTGTTAGAATGTTAAAATGTGTTTGAACTTTGAACCATCCACCTTGCATCAAAACTAATTGGTTATTGGGTCTTGAAAACAGATGCTGGCTAGTATTAGGTTTTCTTTGAGCCCATTGTAGACATTGTAGTTATATTCACTTTGTTCTCTCACACATATTTTTGGGCCAACATTTTGATCCAACAGTTGATTAAACTAGAATGACCTATGTTTAAAAAAAAAAAAATTATAATAGAAGATTGTGAGCCACAAACAAAACTCAAACTAATCTTCAAAACTTGTGATAGAAATAGGAAGATATTCCTATTTTTAATGCATTTAGACTGGCTAATCATGGTTACAAATATAGTTGGTGAACTTGCACCTTGGTCTTTAAATTTTCAATATTGCAACTATTGAACAACCATGAGCTGATACAAAATTTAAAGGGAACTAGGTAGCACGGGATATCACATGTTGTAATTAGTTTACATATATTTTGAATGTATAAAATGTTTTGGTTTATGTGTTTTCTATAATTTCGAAATTTTAAAAAGTGTTGAGTAGTATATTTGGTTTAAGTACTTGTAAGTGTTAAAACATATTTAGATAAGTATATTGTTTAGATATCGTTAATCCTTTGTATATACAATGCTGGTTTTGCAGTTTTAAGCGATAGTGGTATGCTTAAAGGTGTTAAATCCAATATCAGATTTTAGTTTGGTTTTTGTTTGGACTATTGAACGTATATAACCTACATGTAACTATTTTAGAATGGCAAAAATATCTCGTCCTATCCCGTCTTGTCATGTCCTGTCCTGTTTCATCTCGTCTCTACCCGTAAAATTTTTTATGTCCCATAACTGTTCTCTTTTAAATAATTAACTATTAGACAATTTTTATTGTCCAAAAATTTTGGGTAAGAACATAACTAAATTTTATGATTCTCTCACATTTTTTTGACATATAATTTATTTCATTATGCAATAGAAGATATGTTCATAGTAAGTAAATTAAAAAACTATTTATTAATATTTAATTTTGCATAGATATATAGTTATATTATATTATATTATATTATATACTTGAAAACATATTATATTATAAAACAAAAAAATTCTCTAAAACATCTTATATTTTGAAACAGAGGGAATATATTCAAACGGTGACACAATGAAAACAACGATATTTAAGTAGTACCCCTGTGCAATTTTGGTTATTCATTGAAACTTTTATATATGTTGCCTATTCCATAAAGATCTATATATACATTTTTGAAGACAATTATGAAATAAATCTTGAAGTTCAGTACTATTTACAGAGAATGCCACTCACATTAAATATTTAATTAAATTCATTTTTTTAATAAAAACTAATTGTTATACATAGTAATTGTTAGAGATGCATATGCCATACATTTTGGTTTAATTGTTATAAATTCGAAATGTATTTATAGAAACTAATTAGTTCTACCTAAATTATTAAATAAAATAAATATACTTTTTTTATTTTAACACCATTTCAAAAAAATGATTATTCCTATGTTAAACTTATAAAAATTAAAATATTATGAATCTTTAGATTTATAAGTGTTAAAAATATCATAAAACATGGGTTAAAATCTCATAAATTTTAAATATTATTAATCAAATGCTAGAACATGGGTTAAATTTTTTAATTAATGTATAAATATAAGGGATAAAAATTTTAAAAAAACATTAGTCATATACTCATATATATATATATATATAGTTAATCTACTAATCAAATTATATTTTTCTTTTCTGAAAATATAGCTCCGCGGTGTACCACGGGATAAAATCTAATTTAGTACATTAATTGATCGAGATCGCCAGAAGTGATACCATTCCATTATATATGTTGCCTATTCCATAAAGATTTAGTACATTAATTGATCGAGATCGCCAGAAGTGATACATTCCATTATTTAGAATCCAAAATTCCACTCATGGATCATGACATTTTCTGGTACCGTCATTGATTATTAGATTATTGAGAAAGAAACACATTTGCACTCATCAAATTTTTTTTTTAAGCTCCTACCATTTTTTTTTTTTTGTTAAGTTGTGTTTGACCTGGTTTAAATTTCTTACTCTATATAGTCTAAAGAGGATCAGGATTTTTTTTCCATATATACCATTCATTGACTATATATAGTGAAAATTAAATGTCTTTTTAGTATATAATTTATGTGTGTATATATATATTTAGTATAAATATGATATATTTGGATACAATCGAATATATGCAAAAAAAACGTTTGCAACCATGTCTAGTGTATCATCAGAATGTTTCACCAAAATCAAAGGCATTAGCATTGTGTTGTTATTATTATTATCGGTTACTCGTGGAGACGTTTCTGAAAATGCAAATTATGCAGATGCTCTCACAAAGAGTCTTTTGTATTTCGAAGCTCAACGCTCTGGAAAATTGCCATCGAACCAAAGAGTTACTTGGAGAGGAGATTCTGCACTCAGAGACGGTGCTGATGCTCATGTAATTTTAAAACCCAATCTTTTTGCTTTTCTTTTCTCATTATGTTTTGTGTGATGAATATTTCTTGAAGTAAAATTAATTATTTTCTAACTATAAAAATAGGTTAATCTCGCTGGAGGGTATTACGACGCCGGAGACAATGTGAAGTTTGGATTTCCTTTGGCGTTCACGACGACCATGCTAGCTTGGAGCAGTGTAGAGATGGAATCGCAGCTTAAAGCCCGCAAGGAGCACCAAAATGCCCTCGCGGCTCTCAAGTGGGCCACCGACTATCTCATTAATGCCCATCCTCAGCCTAATGTCCTGTACGGACAAGTGGGCGATGGTGCCTCGGACCACGCGTGTTGGATGAGACCCGAGGATATGACCACTCCACGTACTTCATACCGCATTGATGCTCAACATCCAGGTGCTGATCTGGCGGGCGAGACAGCAGCAGCGATGGCCGCAGCCTCATTGGCTTTTGCCTCGTCTAATGCAGTTTATGCCAAAACACTCATTTATCACGCAAAAGGTCTGTTCAATTTCGCTAAAGCTTACCCCGGGGTCTACCATAACTTTATTCCTAAGGCGGCTGGCTTTTACACAAGCAGCGGCTATCAAGACGAGTTGTTGTGGGCTGCGGCTTGGCTTCACCGGGCCACTGGAGAACAGACATACCTCGATTATTTAATACATGCTTCTAGTAGCGGAGGTGTGAGCTCCATTTTTTCGTGGGACAATAAGTTCTTGGGAGCACAAGTCTTGGCAGCCAAGGTAGGTTACGAGAATCCCCTAGACCATCCCCTTATTACTTGCACGACACTTGACTAACTTTTCTTTGTGTGCAAATGTTAGCTTGTTTTGGAAGGCAAAGTGAAGAACGTAGGGAAGATGGCTGAATACAAGAGTATGGCGGAGCAATTTATCTGCAATTGCGCTCAAAAGGGTTCCAACAACATTAAGAAGACTCGAGGAGGTTTGCTCTGGTTCTTGCCATGGGATAACCTCCAATACACAACCGCCGCTTCTTTCGTCTTAGCCACTTATGCAAAATACCTTGACGCTGCACATACATCGGTCCGATGCCCCCGTGGCGTCCTTCAAGCTTCTGAGCTTCGTAACCTCGCTCGGGCCCAGGTTAGGCAGGCATTCGTTTTACTTCTTTTTCAAATTAAATCAAGTTTTGAGACTAATTAAATCAAGTTTTGAGAATCCTCAAAACTTAATTTTAACAAAATATACAAGAAAAAGAGACAGTATGCACTTATAGATGTTCGTAATGGCCACAGCCAACAAGAGAGAACAATGTCTTCGTAGATATTATAATTTTTACGTGAGGATTAATTAAAAGTTTCATACGTCAACATAAAAATAATATTTTACATGGTCCATGTAACAGGTTGACTACATACTTGGGTCAAACCCCAAGAAGATGAGCTACATGGTTGGATACGGCACCAATTATCCTAGAAGACCACACCATAGAGGAGCCTCCATAGTGTCAATCAAGATGGATCATAGACCGGTGACATGCAAAGGAGGGTATGGAACTTGGTTCAACAATCCCAAACCGAATCCTAATGTTTTGGTTGGAGCAATCGTAGGTGGACTGGACGAGAACGATGCTTATGGAGATAACCGGTCTGATCCTCAGCACGGTGAGCCTGATACAGTCACGGTTGCTCCTTTGGTTGGTGTTTTGGCTGCTATCGCATGACCTTAGTTATATCTCTATTTGTTTCTACCTAATAATGTATGACTGTCTTTGAACTTCATTTCCTAAGACGCTCTAGCAACTAACGTTTTAGGTCTAAGGGTAGAAAAACAAAATTTGATATGTTATAATAACTTGATGTATTGTCAAAAGAAAATAATAACTTAATGTAATAAAACTTTCGAAACTACTGATTTCGGTTCAGTTAAGGTCTGGTTATAAGTGTTTAGTTTGGTTCTCATGGAAGTTGTTAAACTCTCTGTTGATCGCCTTCTAAAAAAAAAAAATCAAAGATATCCAACTTTTATAATATTGTAACAACTGTATAGCTATCATCATTCAATTAATCAACAAATATTTAAAACTGATGAAAAACCAATACATATGATGTACATCTTATACAAAATATATTGTACCTCTTATGCCAAAAAGTAAGTTCTATACATGGATTAAAATTTTTCATTTTAAACTTCAAACTAGATGATTCCCCATGCTACAACACAAGATGACACATGTTGTAATTAATTTATGTAAATTTTAAAATGCATAAACCGTAAATAAGTAGTATATTTAGTTTACTTACATGGTAAATGTTAAAACATATTTAGATAAGTACATAGTTTAGACATTATTAATCTTCCGCACAGTAACATATATACAATGATCCTTTTGCAGTTTTTAAGCGATAGGAGTATGCTTAAAGGTGTTAAATTCAAATATCAGATTTTAATTTGATTTTAGTTTGGACTATTGCAAGTATATAACCTACACATAACTATTTTAGAATGGCAAAGACATCTCGTCCAACCCGTCTTGTCCTGTCCCGTTCTGTTTCATCTTGTCCCTACCTGTAAAAATTTTTATGTCTCATAACTGTTCTCTTTAAAATAATTAACTATTAGACAATTTTTATCGTCCAAAATTGTTGGGTAAGAACATAACTAAATTTTATGCTTTTCTCACATTTTTTGACATATAATTTATTTCCTTCTGCAATAGAAGATTTGTACATAGTAAATAAATTAAAAAGTTACTTATTAATATTCAATTTTGCATAAATATATAGTAATACAATATAGTCAACCAATTTTAATTATTGAATTTTATAGTTTTAAATACTTATTTTAGGGTAATTACTATTTAGAAATACTAATATAAATTGAAATTTCTTTGCTTCTTTTTTGTTTTTTTAATGAATTTTTTAGAATTTTTTTTAAACAAAAAATGTAATCCATGAAATAATTTATTTTCATAAATATATATCTTATTTTTATTTATGATTACAAAATATATTAACTACATAAGATCTTTTTAAAGTTATTTTTGCATATCTTATGTTTTAGAGAGTATTTACAAATAACTTGATTTTTAGATATATTTTATATATCCATTAAAATAACTTTGAATTGATTTTTATTAATTTCACATATCTTATATATTAATTAACTTTATATTATTATGGCTATAATGAATACTTTACTATTGTAAAATACCTTTTAAAGTAATTTAATTTTTATTTTAAACGCTTTTCAAAATTAAACTGGATTTATTTATTTGTTCCTAAAACTGTGAAGAAAAATATAAACAAATATTAACTGTAATTTTTTTTCTTGTTTTTTTTGTTTTTCCTAAAATATTTAGGGGATGGTATTGGATTCTAATTTATAAAGAGTTTTGAAGAGTTCAACAATAATTATTAAAAGTGAATAAGTGAAAGATTGTTAAAGATTACTAGAGAGTTTTGTTGATTAGTTTTCTAAAATCTTGTAAAGTGGTCCAAACAATCCATGTATTTTTGTAATATTTTCTATAACTTTATTTTGTAAAGAAAGTATCTAAAATCATGAACCAATAACATAATAATTGAATTCATTAACAATCCTAGATTCTTTTGTTTTAATTGAATAACACAAAAATTTTAATGACTTTATAAAAGTCTGAATCCAATAACTCAAATTTGTTAAGATTTTAAATTACTTTTTACAAAATCACAAACTAATAACAGAGTTTTCCTTATTTAATTCTGATGTATATGTTTTTCTTAATTAAGTATTCTAACCGATTAAGATTTATGCAACATTATGGTTGATTTAATACATAATAAATATATTTGAAGAAATAATCGGGTCAACTAATCGGGTATTAAATAACCTGCGCATATCCCACTTAATTTGAAAGGTTAGAGAATTTTATTTCAATGATATACTAATGTATGAATAAATATTGATTACTAATCTTTTTATTTAAAAAATTACCAAAACAAAATCATAGTTCAAAAGTTGGTTCATGAGTACTTATACTTGTTTGACAAAAAAAAAAAAGTACTTATACTTTAATAGTATAGATTGTTATTATATATAGAAACATTAGAAGGAGTATAGTATTATAAGAAATAGCCTAGCTATAATTTAAGTACACATGCCTTAGACCATCATCATCCGAGAAACGCCACCTGGTTTCTTTGTATAATGTATTTTAATTAATTTTGTTTTAATATTATTATATATTTAAATAAAAAATCTAAAAAAAATTGACTAATAGTAGGTTGACACGTGGCAAGAGAAACGATTCTCAGATTGTTCTGAGAAGAAACGTTCCTCAACTGTTGTTTCTCTTTATTATTATTTTTTAATTTTTTTATTAAGAATATCCCTAATAGAAATTGCCACTAATGATGCCCTTATGGTCTCTTATCTATATCTTTTAGGTAGGATATATGAGAGAAGATGTCTAATTTGATAAGTTTTAGGCTACAATTTTTTTTGCAAATATTGTTCTATTTTGTAAAAATACGAATGTGAATGATCTTTAATTAGCCATAGATTCCATCTTATAGAGATTCTCTATAAATAGTTGAACACATATATACTACATAGATATGACAAACAGAAGAAACAAAGTAAAATCAATTGTTCGTTCAAATTGGTCTTGAGATCGTCTAATTTTTTTTTCAAACGATGTCTCAATTAAAAAATGGATCTCCACAATGCTTATGGACAAGTATTTGCATTGTGTTATTTTTTATGTCGATGGCTCGTGGAGCTGTCTCTACAGATTATGGAGAAGCTCTCACGAAGAGTCTTCTGTATTTCGAAGCTCAACGCTCTGGAAAATTACCACCGAACCAAAGAGTTGCTTGGAGAAGAGATTCTGCACTTAGAGAAGGTTCTGATGTTCATGTAATTTAGAACCCAAATCCTAAGCTTTGTCCCAAATATTTTCATTTTTTTTTTGTAATGTATATTTGTTAGATTTCAGTATGATATTTGCTAATTGTGAAAAATCATAGGTTGATCTCACCGGAGGGTATTATGATGCCAGAGACAACATGAAGTTTGGATTTCCGATGGCGTTCACGACAACAATGTTAGCTTGGAGCAGTATAGAGATGGCGTCGCAGCTTAAGGTTCATCAAGAGTACGAAAACGTCCTTGCGGCTCTCAAATGGGCTACTGACTATCTCATCAAAGCCCATCCCGAGTTTGATGTTCTTTATGGACAAGTGGGTGAGGGATACCCTGACCACGGGTGCTGGATATGACCACTCCGCGTCCTTCATATCGCATTGATGCTCAACATCCAGGAGCTGACCTAGCAGGTGAGACAGCTGCATCAATGGCTGCCGCTTCTGTAGCCTTTGCACCATCTGATGAAGTTTATGCCAATATACTCATTGGTCATGCAAAAGATTTATTTCAATTCGCTAAGGTTCACCCTGGCGTTTACCAAAACTCCTTTTCTAATGCGGGTGGCTTCTACGCGAGCAGTGGATACGAAGATGAGTTGTTTTGGGCTGCAGCTTGGCTCCACCATGCCACCAACGACCAGACTTACCTCGATTATCTAACACAAGCATCTGGTAGCGGAGGTCCGAGGACTGTTTTCGCGTGGGACGATAAGTTTGTGGGTGCACAAGTCTTGGTCGCCAAGGTAAGTTATCACTATTATACTAAAGAAAACACATCAGTAACTTATGTAACAAGAAACAATCATAACACAAAGTTGTGCAAATGCAGCTTGCATTTGAATGTAAAGTAGAGAGCAATGGAAAGATCGCAGAGTTCAAGAGTATGGCGAAACAGTTTATCTGCAACTGTACTCAAAAAGGTTCCAATAACGTTAAGAAAACCCCGGGTGGTTTGCTCTGGTTCTTGCCGTGGAACAACCTCCAATACACCGCTGCCGCTTCCTTCGTCCTCTATGCCTATTCTAAATATCTTGAAGACGCAAAAGCCTCCATCCATTGTCCTAATGGCGCTCTTGAAGCTTCTGATCTTCTCAACCTCGCTCGTTCTCAGGTAGTTCAACCTAATATAGTACCAACCATAAGACATTTTCTTGAAATGATATCAAGATTTTTTTCATATATATATTTACCTATTTATTCTTATATTATTTACTAATATCTTATGTCAATGAAAATATCATATAGATAGATTATATACTTGGGTCGAACCCTAAGAATATGAGCTACATGGTTGGATTTGGGACCAATTATCCCGAAAGACCTCATCATAGAGCAGCCTCAATTATATTGATCACCATGGACCAAACACCTGTGGCGTGCACTCAAGGGTTTGATGCATGGTTTCACAATCCTGCACCAAACCCTAACGTTTTAGTCGGAGCAGTCGTAGGAGGACCCAACGATAACAATGTTTACGGAGATGATAGGACTGATTATCAGGAGGCTGAACCTGCACCAGTCACCGCTGCTCCACTTGTTGGTGTCTTGGCCGCCGTTGCTTGATCTTACCTCTCTCTGTTCTGTAAGTAATATCGTTTTTAGACCTCGTATTTAGGCTTGCAAATAAAACATACTTCTTCCGTTTTAAAATATAGTATGTTTTAATTAAAACACGCAGATTAAGAAATTTTACTTTTAACAAGTTCAACCATTCAGAAACAATACTGCATAATATAAAATACTAAACTAATCTAAAAGTTGCATTAAAATTTGAAAACATCTTATATTATGAAACAAAAGATTTCTCTAAAATATCTTATATTTTGAAACGGAAGGAGTATTAATTAACATTATATTATTAAGGCTATAATGATTACTTTACTTTACTAATTTCACAAACAAAACTCAGACTCTTCAAAACTTGTGATAGAAATTGGAAGATATTTCTATTTTTAATTCATTTATACCGGCTAATTATGGTTACAAATATAGTGGGTGAACTTGCACCTTGGTCTTTAAATTTTCAATATTGCAACTATTGAACAACCATGAGCTGATACAAAATTTAAAGGGAATATCTTATAATATTTGTTGTCAGGGAGTGTTTATTTCGTCCATGTAATTTCTAAAATCATATGAGATAAGAAAATATAATTTTTTATACAGGGGAACCTTTTTAATGTAAAAATATATGGTTTATAAAAAAAAAAATGTCTTATATCAATTTTTCATTGCTGGCTTAATTAAGATCCCCAAGTTTGAGATATCAATTGCACGTGTGTGATGTGTACGGAGGTTAGTGTTGTGTAGTATAAGACAAACAAAGCCAAGTAATCTTGGGTGCATAATTGCACATGTAATTATATGTTTCAACGTCTTGTTTGTTGATAGCACCTTTTGGTCCATTTGTATTGTTACCCTCTAATTACTTTTGTTATTGTGTACTTAATGTCTTCTCAAAGTCTTATTCATTGTAAAAAGTTAAATATATATGTTCCCTCTTTTGGATAGCCATTCATGGCTCACACTCCCTTCTACCAACCCTTTGAAAACAATTTTTCATTTCATATTATTTTTCTGCTACTTATGTTTGAAATGATTGATCTTACTAACATCTTAATCATTTTATATATGATTGATAAATAAGATAAGTAGATACAATAAAAAAATAAAAAAAAAGTAGAGGCCAAAGAGCAACAATGGCTTTGAGAGGAAGACAAAATCAAGGACATGAGATGAGACCACAACAACAAGAACACATCCTTTTGTCCCTGTGGCCTTTGCTTAGACCAGAAATCACCCAACCACACATTCACTTCAAATCTCATCATTGTCTCCA
>NC_025686.1:23749088-23816777 GCF_000633955.1 Camelina sativa | reverse complement strand
AAAAAAAAAAAAAAAAAAAAAAAAAAAAAAAAAAAAAAAAAAAAAAAAAAAAAAAAAAAAAAAAAAAAAAAAAAAAAAGAAGTAGAGGCCAAAGAGAACAATGGCTTTGAGAGGAAGACAAAATCAAGGACATGAGATGAGACCACAACAACAAGAACACATCCTTTTGTCCCTGTGGCCTTTGCTTAGACCAGAAATCACCCAACCACACATTCACTTCAAATCTCATCATTGTCTCCATAATTATTATATTCTTTTATTTATTTTTATATATAATGTTTTTAATGCATATGTTTGTTTAGCTTTTGATTAGCATTTGATCTCCAACAACCTAGGTATAGTTATTGCTAATAATGAGCAAAAATTCATAAGCTCAGTGACTAACTCAAACAAAATATATATTAAAAATGAACATTTGTTGATTGTTCTAACTATTAAGAATTGTATCAAATTACTGAATTAGTTAACCGTTCTTATGTTTTCATACATCTTTCAATATCTTGACTTATTAGCAAAAAAATAACAACTGATCATTATCATAACAAACACATTCATGAGCTTAAAATTTGAACTCAGAACTAAAGACAAGCATATCATAAATACTTAACTCCAAATTGATCTTCAAATCTTAATTTTAACTTGCGATTCTTGACTAATAATTAAAATAATTTAAAGATAACTCGATTATAATGCCATTGAGCGTATTGTGGTTTATGCTTCTTCGTCAAGACTCATACACATAGCTAATGAGTATCTCATGCAATGATCATCCCTTTTCCACACTCTTTATTAGTCTCGAAACGTCTCTCTTCTTCTTACTCATCACTTAAAAAAAAAACAAAAACAAAAACACATATCGTCTTGTTCAAGTGTATAGAATCATTGTGTTCTCAAAAATTTCCGACCTTGATTAGAGTGAAACAAACCTAATAAAGGGTCAATACAAATGATATCTCTTACAGAAGAAGGAAGTAGCAACAAGATCCTTGTGGCGATCTCTTTGGACCGTGACGAGAGCCAAAATGTTCTATCTTGGGCCATCAATGTTCTTGCTAAACCGAATGACACCATTGTTGCTCTTCATCTTCTTGGTTAATCTCTAAACCTAAATTTCTCTGTTTTTTTTTTCTCTCTACGGCAATTGATCATTTGACTAATTGGTAAACTATAATTGTTGCTGCATGTAGCTGGTGAAGAACCGAGAAAGTTGCCGATGAAGAAGAAGAAAAGAACTCAAATTCGGCGTGCCAAAGCTCATGTTATCTCCATGCTTGCAGAGTTTGCTTACACTTGCTGCCACAACCAGGTACTAATACTACTACTTCCTTGGAAAAATTGACGCACGACAAATTTTAAACCGGACTAAACCGGAAATTTTAGAGCTTTTTCAATTAGAAACCGACGCCACACGCACAAATTCTCTGGACTATATGCGTCGAAGCAGAGGAAAACACTATAATAACACACACAAAACTAACATATACTTATTTCTTAATTACGAATCCTCCCATAATATTAATACCGTTATTATAATATTGGTAATAATTTCCTGAAAAGTTACAATAACCACATTGACTAGGTGAATTTGGAAGCCAAGGTAGGGTTTAGCTCAAACATCGGAAGAGGACTCGTAGATGAAGTCAAGTCTATTTCTGCGCACTATCTTTTCCTTTCCCGACCAACCCCTCACGAATTCAGGTATAAACCGGAAATTTCCCGATCCGGTTTACAAAATCCATAATCCAATTCCTAATCCTTGTAATAAAAACTCGTTTGTGTGTTTTCCATGATTTAGGATATGGAATGACATCACAAGATATGTTTCCGACTTTGCACCATCAAGTTGCTCTGTTATCTTAGTCGGAAATCAAAGAAAACCGCATAAAGACTGTTACTCCGAATCTTCTATTTCTCGAGGTTAGCTAGATCATATTAATATTTCATCAAGTTTGGTTCTAAAATTTGGTTAGCGGATTCATGCAACAAAGACTAACAAATATGTTTTTTTCTTAAGACATAAAGAGTGAGAAGTATTCACCACGCAGTGTACTAAACGCTTTATCAAGAGATTCGCTTAGCTCATCCGGCGATGATGCTTCAAGTTTCAACGGTTCAATGGTCTCTTCTAGCTTCACTTCGCCTTCAGAGAAACCAAAACATAAGCCAATGTCTCCCTACAGATTCATATCTTCTCTTATCATGAACTCTCCTCTAAGAAAATGGAGAGGAAGCGAGACTAAGAACAACCCTAAACCTAAACCTCTAATGCAATGCTTCACTTACAACGAGATCTCTAAAGCCACTAATGATTTTCATCAAGGTAAAAATTAAAACTTTGGATTAACCCAAGACAGTAATATTGAATAATTTAATCTAAGTTTTTAAATTAAATTACAGAGAACATAGTAGGCATAGGAGGCTACTCTGAAGTGTACAGAGGAGATTTATGGGATGGAAGAAGAATAGCAGTGAAGAGATTAACAAAGGAGAGTGGTGACATGAACAAAGAGAAAGAGTTTCTTACAGAACTCGGCATCATCAGTCATGTATCTCATCCCAACACTGCTCTTCTCTTAGGTTGTTGTGTTGAGAGAGGTCTCTATCTTGTCTTCAGGTTCTCCGAGAATGGAACCTTGTACTCTGCATTGCACGGTAAATTAATTAACCTCAGATTACTTTCTCAAAACACTATTTAGTTACAAACAATGGATTAGTTTTGTAATTTATACTGCCAAAAAAAATCAAAACAGAGAAGGAAAACGGATCGCTAGATTGGCCTATACGGTACAAAATTGCGGTTGGAGTTGCTCGAGGGCTTCATTATCTTCACAAACGCTGCAACCACCGGATCATTCACCGCGATATCAAATCTTCCAATGTCTTACTTGGACCCGATTACGAACCGCAGGTGAGCTTTCTTGCCATGAAAGGATCTCATATCCGGTCTATCCATCATAAATGTGTGACAATTTGATTTGTTTTTTTTTATTGTGGTATATACAGATAACCGATTTTGGATTGGCGAGATGGTTACCTAACAAATGGACTCACCATGCGGTTATACCGGTTGAAGGAACCTTCGGTTATCTAGCACCAGAGTCCTTAATGCAAGGAACCGTAGACGAGAAAACCGACATCTACGCGTTTGGCATTCTCCTTCTAGAGATCATAACCGGACGAAGACCGGTTAATCCCTCTCAGAAGCACATTCTCTTATGGGTACAATAAATTCTAGTCATACCTACTTGTGTGCCTTTTTTGACACGATATAGTGCCCTCTAGTTGGCATAGAGGCTTCCTAGTTGAGGTTTTTAGATTCTTCTTATTTCAGATATATATGTAAGTCCTAACATTGAATCGTTAATGAACAGGCGAAACCGGCGTTGGAGACAGGTAACACAAGAGACTTGGTTGATCCAAAATTGCAAGATAAGTACGATGATCAACAGATGAACAGGCTTGTCCTTACAGCTTCGCATTGTGTTCAACAGTCGCCGATATTACGACCAACCATGACTCAGGTTGGTTACATATTCTTTTTTTTTTTTTTGAATTTCAGGTTGGTTACATATTCAATATATACCAATCTTAAAATTTAGAACCATGATGTCCAATAACCGAATTCGTGTGGAATATTAATTTTGTGAAGTTTTGAGTAAAGGTATTGGAGTTGCTAACAAATGGGAATGAGGCTGAGATTGCAAAGAGCTGGAGAATGCCTAAGGATATGACTAATGACGATGGTGATAATGATGAGTGGGATGAGTATTCTATGATTTTCGGATATGATCTTCCTTTGGATTCTTCATTTTGATATTTTTGTTTATATCTAATATATATCTACTGATTTCTTTTATATAGATTTTTGTGTTTATTAAAATTCTTTTGTATCCTAGGAGATCTTTAACGTTTCATCCATTATGTATCAAAATCACAACAAATAGAAATAAGTTACTTATATCATGGTTTTAACCAAATTAACGACCGTTTTAGTTTGTTTTTCGTTTAAAGATACAACTAGATACTAACCCGCGGTCGGGCTGAACATTTTTTTAATAAAACTTTGTAATACTTTATTTTATTATAATGTTATTTATAATAATTTGTGATTAAAAATTTAGTTTGCTTATATTATAATTTTTGTATTTTAAAATTGTTTATTAAAAACCTGTCAATAAAAAAGTTATATGTAATAAATAAAATTGTTTAAACTTTTGTCAACTAAATACAATTCTTACTAACATATAAAAAAGAGCAACTAATTATAGCTAGTAAAAGTTCTAAAATGTCTCTTTGAAACCAATATTCATTGTTATTTTATGTGGTTTCTTTTTTTTGTTTGTAATAATTTTAACCTGTGGTGGAATATTTTTTTGATAAAATTTATAGCTGTATATTTTATTCGGTTTGGTTTTTAAAATGTTACCTGTTAATTTTTTAAGTATGAATTAATTTTGATTCGGATAGATTTTTTTTACTTTTTTACAATTTATTTTATTTGATGTGTCCCTGATTTTCATTTTTTATTATTCATATTTATTTAATTAATTAATCTTAATTAAGGTTTTTAATGGCAATTGAATGTAATTTTTACATATTTTAAGGTTAGTTTCATATTTGTACTTCTCAATTAATATAGTAGGATAAAATTTGTAGTTGTAGATTTTGTTTGATTAGATTTTTAAAATCTTAATTGTAAATTTTTTTTCTAATACAGATTAGTTTTGATTATAAAAGATTTTTTGTTACTTTTTTACAATTTATTTTATTTAAAGTATCCTCAATTTTCGTTTTTTAAATTGATTATATTTATTTAATTAATTTATTAATTTTAATTAAGTTTTCTAATAGCAATTGAATGTAATTTTTTACACGGTTTGTTTCATATTTGTACTTCTCAATTAATATAGTAGGAAGCACATAATTTTTATAACACAAAGCTAAAGCATATATATAACAGTCATGGTTCCAAGTTTTACTAATTAAGAGTACTTATAAATAAAATCAATTAACAGAGTTAGCCAAAACGAATCTCAACATCTTTCTTCTAGATTAAGTAAAAAGATCACTGTATCCCATGTTATGCGTGTGTCCGTTGTGTGTATATAGATAGAATAAGATGCATGACTTTGTCGTAATCGTATAATTCATAGAAAGAAAGAAAACAAAAAAAAGCAGTAGAACTTTAATCCAATAAGAAAAGAAAGCAATAGTATGGATGAATCAAAATGGTGACAGTTTTTGGTAGAATTTGTAATAACATATAATTCAACCCGAAAGAAAGAAAAATAAGAAAGCAATAGTATGTATCTAAATGGTGACAGTTTTGTCGTGGGAAATTCATAATAGCATATTAAATACAGGAAAAATCAATACATCAATTGAGACTAATTCAAATATTTTAGCGTTGAAGCTAAGAAAAAAACAAAGAGTGTTGATTTTGTTATTAATTAAACTTAAGCCATGTTTTGTATGTTAATTCTTGTAGTATTTTTGTTATGTTTTGCACTGATATTAATCTATCTAGTGGGAGATGGCCGGAACTGTTAAGATATGGATTAAGGGTGCAGAAGTGGACCACGAAGAACAGTCCTTGGGCCGGCGATGCACGTGGTTAGGGTGTGGTCGGACCCTCCACTTGTCTCCTGTTCGAGTCCAGTCTATGTCGGACCCACTTTGGGCCACGCAGGTCCCTCTTTCATGGAGCCATTTAATAATAATCATTTCTTCTTCTTTCTTCCCAATTTATTGGTTCAACTGTTAACAAGTTTTTTTTTTCCCTTTAAATGTGACACTGTGCCTCTCTGTTACCTCTTTTTGTGGGAGTGTACACGATTTAAAGATTGCTTTGTTTGACAAAAAAAAAGGGTTTCCAAAATCTCACGAGTCCATGACGATAAAGTTATGAAGTATAAGCATTTCGCCGTAGAGAGTTTTGTGTCACTAATCACCGGTACTATTCTTATTTAATTCTTTTTGGTCACAGCATTACAAGTTTAAATCCAAGGTTTAATTTGTAACGCTCTTAAAAGATGATGAAAATACTACGTGTTTATTATGTAGATGTCATGTCATCCCCTCTACTAATATTTTTCATGCGGTGTTACTCTCTGACTCGTCTCGATTTTAGTATAACGTTCAATGGAATATATATATAGATTCACACACGAATTATACGCGTTATCATGCAAACTTGTAAATGTATTCATAAAAGAAATTTTGAATAAAGAAAGACTAAAAATCATTTATTAGAAAAGAGACTACTCCTTAATCATATAATTAGTACATAATAGACAATAAGTTTGGTTGAATTTACCAAACGAGCTTAATCCAATGTTAATTAGGGGAAATCGACCACACTAATCCAATTCATTCGTGACACTCAACATCGAACTTTTAATTTTTTGTTTTTCTTTGTTTAAAATAAATCAAACTTTAGTTCTATGTATTGTCAAAACTTTGCTTTAATGCGCTATTATTAACGTTATTATGATTGTATATATGTGGCCCCAAAGCACTCGTAGCCACTATTTGCAAATCTCAAGCTTACCTTACAACAAAATATCCTGCCTAATCTGCCCCTTGCATCAAGGTGTCCGAACCCACTTGGACGGTAGAAGTCTCACTCAACTAAAAATATCGCAATCCAAAGTACTCCCTCTTGCGTAATGGGTTATATTTATAATTTTTTTTTGGTATCAATGTGAAGTGTATGTTAGTATGTATAAAATAATTTTATATACATTTCATAAAAAGTAGCTTGGTAACAATTAAAGGATTACAGAGCTCGCATGAAATTGGAAGAGAGTACATGAGTTTAGAAGCATTTTGTATATACTCCGCAAATTCATAATTTTTCTTATATCATACGTATACAAGACCAGTAAACAAAAAATAAACTTAAAACGTTTATTGATGTTTTTTCGTACTATGATATTAAATTTTTAATTATGGTAGATCAATATAATTATGTAAACATCTTTAATGAAGAAAATAAATAAAAACTCCCGCTCTAACTTTTTTAGCCTCCTTAAATGAATCTTAACTTAGGTCCGAGATTGTTTGTCTAAATGGCTATTGGCATGTTAGAATCAATATTCTTAATTGTATATAATACGCAGATAGTGATCATACCAATAAAATCACCGATCACTAACGACAAACATATCACAGTTCAAATTGACTTTGACCTTTATCTGACGATAATAATCACGTTCTTACATAAAGGTGAGAGAGATCGAGATAAAGATTAAACAGATTGGCTGTACAGAAACCCAAAAGGCAAAGTTTTATGAAGTCTCGGACAAAACCCATTAATTGCAATCTTTCCTTCTTTTTCCTCCGATCGATCTATTCCCGTAAAAAGCAACTGTTTTCACTTACTCTTGCGAAAGTTCCAAATATTTTCGATCATAAACTACCTTCATGAATCAATATCAATGGTATGTTCGGAAAAAAGAAAACGATTTACAAATCATATTAACCACCTAATTTATAGTTTGAAAGATTTTTTAAAAATATCACATTTCTGATCTCTTACAAGTGCTTCTCTTGCATGGGAGACAAAAATACATGGATTAGATTAATCAAAGATAATTATTTTTGTTTTATGAAAACAAACACTTGTGCAAGTTGTTGTACTGTGACCTAAAAATCTCCCATAATTCTCTATATTAATAAATATCATAGTTTGTGTTTTTATGCCACTAAAACAATTAACAAGCCAAACTCCACCTAATCTTTCAAGATATTTAAGCGACAAGACAACCTCAGCCAATAGAAATTATAATTACCAAATTATATGATTTCTTATAATTAGAATTACCAAATTATATGATTTGGTATTTTATCTTTCAAGATATTTTAGCGACAAGACAACATTAGCCAATCGAAATTATCCTTACCAAATTATATGATTTTTTATAACATTTCTAAAGAAAAAATAAGCATACATAATATATATCAAAGAAGAAAAGAAAAAAAAAGTTACAGCCTTATAGTGGCAGTGAGAGAGCGCGTAAAAAAAAGTAAACGGGTAAAAGAGGATAAGATTATTTGTCTACGGTAAGACTCACTATACTTATTATACATCTCCCAGTAAATCGAACGGTGGAAGATGAGAGTTTTGATGTTGATTATTTTATCTCCACCGTAGACTTTTTTTTGAATCAGAACGTTGGTACGACACCGTACTGTGCGGCGGCTGAAGCATAAACATGACTGAAGAAAACGTCGTCGTTCTCAGTCTCTGTTCTTTTAGCAAACCTACCTTTGATCCTTGGCCTTGACTCTGCATAAGCTTTTCTCGAAGCGTAACGAATCGTCTTCTCAAACTTCCTGTTCTTTCTCTTCTCTCTGTACCTCAAAACCCTAGCTTCCCTATCCATAGAGCTCGTCTGATCACCACCAGTAGTCGTAGTCGCCGCCGTCGAGGAAGTAGTGATCGTGCTCCGGTTAAACGGGATAGAGATCTCAGAAACAGAGTTGTTGTTGGTGTTGTTTCCGTCAGGGACTACACCGTATTCGAGTGAAGAAGTCGAAAGCAGAGAGCTTTGATCAGCAGGGACTACACCGTAGCTCAATGATTGAGTTGGGTAAGTGAAAGAAGAGAGCTTTGATCTGCAGAAGTCTATATCGAAGCAATGATCATTGATGTTAGTTAACGGAAGCGGCTCTGTTTTGGTCTGTACCGGAACAAGACTATCTCCACCGGACGGTTGCTGATGATGATGATGACTCAACGAGTTCGGGAACTCGAAATCAATGAGACGGTCGAAGTCAGAGAACATAAAGTCGGAACCTTTCATGTTTTCAGTTCCGATTTCGATCTTAGCCGGTTCGTTGAAGTCGTTAGGAAGCAGCCAGGGACATAAACCGAGATCATCGTTCATAACCGGAACAGAGCCGGTTAAGTCGACGGTGGTGGAAGACCCGAGGATGCCAAAAGTGGAAGAAGGAGAGATTTTTGCGACGGCTGAGTCGAAGAAAGACTCTACAGGGACACGTTCGTGACGGCTAGCGAGTGGGTTAGCAGAGTGGATATCGGAGTCACAGGTGACGCAGAGAGCTGCGGCGTCGGCTTTGCAAGTGACGGCGGCGGGAGCTTGTTCGCAGACTTCGCAAACCCACACGCGCTCGTGGCGGGTGAAGGAGTGGATTCTCGTGTCGCATGTTATGCAGAGGAAAGCTGTGTCAACTCGGCAGAAGACGGCGGCGGTTACTGATTTACAAGCGTCACAGGAACGCGCCGCCGCGCCCCAACCGCCGGAGATTGATTTGATGCTCTCTAAGCTGAATCCCATTAACTAACTCTTTTTTTTCTTCTTCTTCTTGAATTCACAAAACTCTCTCTGTTTCTCTCTCTCTTTCTTTGAAGTTTGGGAAAACTGAAAGCTTGAGAATGTGNAGATCTCAGAAACAGAGTTGTTGTTGGTGTTGTTTCCGTCAGGGACTACACCGTATTCGAGTGAAGAAGTCGAAAGCAGAGAGCTTTGATCAGCAGGGACTACACCGTAGCTCAATGATTGAGTTGGGTAAGTGAAAGAAGAGAGCTTTGATCTGCAGAAGTCTATATCGAAGCAATGATCATTGATGTTAGTTAACGGAAGCGGCTCTGTTTTGGTCTGTACCGGAACAAGACTATCTCCACCGGACGGTTGCTGATGATGATGATGACTCAACGAGTTCGGGAACTCGAAATCAATGAGACGGTCGAAGTCAGAGAACATAAAGTCGGAACCTTTCATGTTTTCAGTTCCGATTTCGATCTTAGCCGGTTCGTTGAAGTCGTTAGGAAGCAGCCAGGGACATAAACCGAGATCATCGTTCATAACCGGAACAGAGCCGGTTAAGTCGACGGTGGTGGAAGACCCGAGGATGCCAAAAGTGGAAGAAGGAGAGATTTTTGCGACGGCTGAGTCGAAGAAAGACTCTACAGGGACACGTTCGTGACGGCTAGCGAGTGGGTTAGCAGAGTGGATATCGGAGTCACAGGTGACGCAGAGAGCTGCGGCGTCGGCTTTGCAAGTGACGGCGGCGGGAGCTTGTTCGCAGACTTCGCAAACCCACACGCGCTCGTGGCGGGTGAAGGAGTGGATTCTCGTGTCGCATGTTATGCAGAGGAAAGCTGTGTCAACTCGGCAGAAGACGGCGGCGGTTACTGATTTACAAGCGTCACAGGAACGCGCCGCCGCGCCCCAACCGCCGGAGATTGATTTGATGCTCTCTAAGCTGAATCCCATTAACTAACTCTTTTTTTTCTTCTTCTTCTTGAATTCACAAAACTCTCTCTGTTTCTCTCTCTCTTTCTTTGAAGTTTGGGAAAACTGAAAGCTTGAGAATGTGTGAGAGTTGGGTATTTGATTTGCTTAAGATGATCTGTCATGCCCAGTCGGACAGAGAAGACTCAGTTTGTTTTATCGAATTATTATGTGACACGTGGATATATTACGTCCACATAAAATAAAATCGAGTTACGGTATGGGTTTTGTTTTTATTTACTTATTAATAATTGTTTTTTTTTTTTTTTATAATTTCCTTTGTGATGGAGATATATATATGGTTACGTAGAAAATAAAATTAGGCTGACAAGAAACCAGCTAAATATATAAATTAATTAGGCTGGAATCTGAGTATCGTAATTTGTTTATTTTTATGTCGGAGAATCTTTTTTTTTTTTTGTTAATTAACCCAAAAATTGTTATGAAATTTATCTGTTGTTATTGATTGGTTTAGTTATCTTTTGTTAAGAGTAGATGAAAAGAAACAAAAAAATTTGTCTGATAGTGTTTTGTTTTCAATTATATGTAAAAAAATAAGTATAACCGTAAACCTTAAAAACATAAAAACTTAACTAGTTGCATGTTACGTTACAAATGTATCGGATAAATGATTTTGACAAATAACAATTCAAAAGGCTTTTACTTGTAATATGGCTAACTATGTTACTAAACACATATATATGTCGTGTTTTCATGTAATTATATAGCATTGGTTATCTTCATCCCAATTTGTTTATATTTCATATAAAACTTATATAGTTATTAATGATCATTCCCGAGATTCAGGTATTAAGATTGTTAAAGATTCTTCTCTTATTTCTTATTTGCTTTTACTTATATAGTTACTAGCAATTGATCCGCGCGTAGCGTGAAAGTTAAATGAAGGTATATTTCGAATTTTTTTTGTGTGTATTATTTTTTGGTTATGTAAATTTATCTTTATATCTGTTTTGTATTTGATTTGGGTAATTATGTTGTTTGTTGGATACTCTTTTAAAAAAATAGGTTTTGCAGTAAGTATAATTTAGTATGCTTTTTACTTTTCAAAATTTGAGATCATCTTCTGTGTTTTTTTTAATGTTTTTTAAAATAATTATGATGAGAATTAACATTGTGTACTTAAAGTTGTTGTTTTGTTGTAATTGATAGTTCTGATTAATTTATTATTATTTTTTATTTTGTCATTGTCTAGTATTTGGCCCGTGCTTAGTGCACAAAGTTTGATTAGGGTGTGATATGTGTTTTTTGGTGGATATTTATAAAGTGTTTGTTATTTTTTCTTTATTGTTATTTTCTCTTTATATCTTGGTTGCTATTTTTTGGGTGTTTTTCTTTTTTGAAAAATGGTCATTTTGGCTTCTTTTTTTTTGACAAACAAAAAAGATAGAGGTCATTTTGGCTTTCTTGTTTCCTTTTTTTTTTTTCATTAAGTACAATCTACTGTGTAGCTTTACATTTTTATTTTACATTAGTATTGTTTAATTTAAAATTTGGTTTTGTTTTTCAGTTATTTAAATTGCATATTTGTAGATTATAATGTATAAGTTGATTTCTAGTTGTAATTGTTTTTTTTACCTGTTATCCGTTTGATTGCTTTTTTTTTGTATGTTTCTATATGTGGTTGTAGTTCCTTGTTTTTTAAAAAATATGTATTAAATGAAATGTGTGATAATGTTTGTCAATTTTTTTTTTTGTGATTGTGTTACAAAGTTTGTAAGTTAGTAATTTTTTATAAGGTTTTTAATTTACTTACATTTGGGTGTTTATATATATATATATATTTTTTTTCTTACATTGATTGGGTCCAAATATCCGTTTAGGCCTTTAAAAGTAGTGGTGTTTTGGGTCTAGATTGGGTTTTATTGATTTGAGGATGTATTTGCCCTTTTGGGAAATAGCCTGTGTCTTGTAGTTGTGTTTTTTCTTCTTTGTTGTATATTGGTTGTTGGACGGAATGATGTGTATCAATATGTCAATCAAAAGGATAGTAGTAAGCTTGTAAATCTTATTTTGATGGGCGTTCTTCGTTTTGAAGCATTCATTGTGTCGATACAGAAAATTTTAATTTTGTTGGCGCCTTTGGGAAGGTTTCGTCTTGGCTTCGCATTGGTGGTGGATAATTGGTGCTCCCCTGGTTAGTTCGTTGACCGTCTGTGCTAATTGGTTCTCCCATGTGTACCTTTCATTCTCTAATTAAGTAATCGACTCTTTTAAGAAGCTTGTTGTAATTTAAGTTTCATTAGGACCATCTCAGTATTTGGCTGGATTTACTCGGTTTTCTTATTTGCTCTTTTTGAAATTTTTTGTTTTTTGTGGATTTCTGTTTGCGTATATACTGATTCTGAAATACTACTGGTTCTGCTGTTTTTTGCTACTTTTTGGGAGCCTTGGTTTTGGCTCGATTGCATTTACTAATCTTTTTTAAGCGTCTCTTTTGTGGTTTGCTAGTGTCTGCATCTCTTACCTTTTTTTTTAGTTTGGTGATAGATGTCTCAACATGTGCCAAATTAGGTTTACTCTGTTTTAGTTTCGTTACCTTCATCCTGTTTTTTTTTCCTAATTCCCCTGTTTTGATCGGTCTTCCCTTTGTACTTTTGCGACCTTGTTTTTGTTTGCTGTATTTTCCTTTGAAGTTGTTCTTCGTGCATAACAATTTTATATCTTATAGGTAAACACCATTTTGCTAATATCTTTATCCTCGTGTTCATAGTTGTTCGTAATATCTGTGACTTATGTTGGCATGCTGCGCTATTGATTTTCATAAGTTGTTTCCTTTTTTGTTGTATTTTCAATTGTTTGAGATTGGACACATCAACATAATATTTGAATAAAAGAACTTGTAAAGAACTCTTACATTGGAAATATAGGTCATCATTAAAGGATGATAACATTCATAAATCATATTGTCGATCGTTTAGCTAAAAGAAGAAGAAAAATTTGATCATCTGTTTGTAGTAGTAGCAATGAGGGATCCTATTTTCTATGTCAGTGAGGCTACAGATGATTGTTGGTTGAACTTCTCTCAATGTAGTGAAGTAGCGTTGTAGTTTTTGCACATTGATTTTGTGTAAGGACTTCTTGTTATTTTCCAACATTGATCACCCTTTGCTTTGTTTTCTTTCCAGCCTAGTTTATCCAGCCACAGTTGGCCTTCCTTAGTGTCACCCCTGCATAACTTCACAATCCCGTAAAGATAAATATTGTT
Organism: Camelina sativa; assembly: GCF_000633955.1. Classification (NCBI taxonomy): domain Eukaryota; kingdom Viridiplantae; phylum Streptophyta; class Magnoliopsida; order Brassicales; family Brassicaceae; genus Camelina; species Camelina sativa. The sequence goes on along the minus strand of NC_025686.1, from coordinate 23,803,292 downwards.
TGCATAATTACCTTCTACTGCCTTTTTCAAGTGTTCCAACTCTTCTTTTGTGTTGTTGTTGTGAAAATACTCCTGGATTCCTTTGATATAGTGTGCCTCCACATTTCCACTTGCAATGCATTTTACCATTAGATCTTGGTACTTGCTTATTGCTGCTAGTGGTCTTAGGTTGATATTTTTGTAAACTCGATGATTTTGGGCTGCCTTTGCAAGGTCTGGTGATGCTAGCATAATATGCCTGACCATTTTTCGTGAAATCCAAGAAGCTCTTGAGATTATATCTCCGAGCACGTCGTTTTGTAGTACGTCAAGTGAGTAGAGTGTGTTTTGTTGCATTTTTTGGAAGTTGTAGAGTATATTTTTCTACTATTTTTCTTCCGTCCTTTATAGAATCGACATTTGTTGCAGTTACGTTTGTGTGTGTTAAAAATATTAATGTCGAGCTGCCACTTTTTAGTTTAATTGGACCTTTGATATTGACGTCGTTATGAGTTATGCTCGTTACCTTCTTAATCATTAATTTAGGACTTCATTGTATGAGTTATTTGGTTTAGTGGGGTTTGATTTTAATTTTTCGATCCTTTTATTTTTTCTTACGTTTTTAAATTATGGACATTTATAACTTCTTAAAGGAAATTACAATGGGAATACATATGTTCTCTACCGGGAATATAATTTGTCATTTATATTTATGATAAATAAGAAGTGTGGTTGAATTTTTTTTCTAGATTGTTATAAACATTTTTTGACCTCATTTAAATTTTTAGTCTATACTTTGTTTCCCTCTGCTGTCCGTTTAGAATGCGTTTCTATTTGAGAGTCCGACCCCTCTTTTTTTTAAAACTTTTTTTCCTTTATTTGTTTAATGTGTGTTATGGATTTTTTTAGTTTTTTTTTTTTGGCTTAAGTTGTGTTGGAAATATTTATTTTTCCTTTTAAGTAGCGGTTGGACTTGAAATTTAGAGTATATTATTTTCCGAAAAAGAACTTTAATTTAGTTATATTCGCTGTTGAAATTAAACTTTCTTTCTTTCAATGAATCGAGCCATATAGTAGTATAGTAGGAAAAATAGCCACTCCTATGAATTTTTATTATTATTTGAAAGAGCGTTTTATTTAGTTAAACATAATGGGGAAATTATTTTAGTTTTTTTTCCCTCCCTGTTAGATTGTCTATTGTGTAATCTACTAATGATAATGGCAGACTTGGATTCTCCCGCTCTGTTTCAGTCTAACTTGACGCAGATGCTTAACGGGTGTCCTTATCTGGAGGTAATTTGTTAAAAGCTTGCTGAGGCGTTGGTCAGAAGAAGCCAGAAAGTGTGAAAATTGAATTTGAGTTTTATATTCTTGTGATGCTTGCAGTCTCTGCAACTTAATATCCGATGTATCCTAGTAGATGCCACAGCTTTCCAGTCTGTTAGATTCTCCTTGCCAGAAACTCTCAAACTTCTAAGGTTACAACCATTGCTTGAGTCTGAGGCCATTCTTCTCATGAACAGATTCAAAGTCACTGAAACTTGTTTATCTCAGGCTAATTATAGTGCCTTCCTTTCTCCTTGGAAACATATCACAAGTGGAAACGTACCCTTAGAAGATGATGAAATGAACCAGTTAGCACGCCAGGATTACCAATGGTGTTGTGCTTTCTGGAGAAGTATGGTAAAACATCAGAGTCAATACAGCTCAAAAAAATGGATTTTGCATCCATGTTTTGGTAAATTAGTGAATAAAAAATGATGCTAACTGATCAAAATCGAGCTTTTACCTTATTCGATTGGAAGGAGAGACCATTCCTGGGTTACCTGATAATAAGTTTCAAAATTAAAAAAAGGATTCAGCAAAATAAGAACAGTCTTCAAAAAAAGACCCTTCAAAGCTCCAACTTCGAACTCAGAGATTCCAATTCATCAACCAAAACCATCAATGTGCAATATTCTTAACAAAAGTATATAATACGAATATATAAGCAATACCACCAACCGTAAATTTCTTTTACTTTGCAAAGCCTGTCTCTTGTGCTGGACTTGATATCTGACAAGCTAATCATAGCTATCATAGGAACTCAAAAGTTTTCAGGGGGTATATATTATAAACGATTTAAGGACATCGTGAAATTAAGATAAAATATGATCCTAAAGATAATTGAACAATTATAAAGCTAGCAATCTACGATACTATACAAAAATTATTGACGTCCTAGCCAAACAAAGATAGTCGTTCTTATCTTACTAAAAGAAGCTAATGATAAAAATGAAACAAACAGGTCCACACCTCCATTACAACATGAAAATCCATAGACTGCATCAAGCCCTCCAAGTTTTTGCAGTTTCTCCTTGAACATTCCTCCAGCTTTTTCACAGTACCAGAGGTATCTGGATGAAGAAGAACAATATAAATTATTAGCAAGAAAAAATATAGATCAATTATAATCTTGTGTAGGATCTACAACCGGCTACACATCTGTTAAACTGAATCACTGGAAGCAAATAAGTCACAGCAGATAACATGGCTTCTCAATTTCTATAACCCTATATAAAGTCAGCAAGTCAATTGTTTCCAACAAAACAGAGAAGATGTTCAAGTACCATCAAAAGAGATTTTGGACAAGGACGCCTTCTCCATATGTGAGCAATTCCCGACGCTTTGCCATCCCTACAATCCTGCATTTGAATCAATGATTTAATTTAAAAAAAAAAACCCAATGATTTCGTGGCATAAACAATTTAGGGAAAGTAAAAGTTGGCTAATTTTTAATTAAATTCACCACCACCAAGATAGAGGAGATTGAAGCCAAACTAATTCTATAGCAACATGCATCATCAAAGAAAATTTCAAAGACAAAGAAAATTATATAAAGCATGAAATTGGAGGAGATGACATTATATAGGACTTAAACTTACGCCAATTGAAGAAAGAGTAGTGGGGCTTGAATTGAAAGAGGGAGCATTGAACATCTTGAATTACCGTTACACAGGAAGACATTACAACAAACATGGAAGACATGGAAGATAGTGAAAGGGTGTGAAGGAGTGGCAAATCCATTAGGTTAACCAGGATGAAAGAATAAAGAAGGGAGGGACGACGCTTCAGGTCGCACAACGGAGACGGCCGAGCGAAGTTTCGTGGAATGAGGTTTTATTTCGTCGGCAAATAAAACATGTATTAATAATAGATTGGGCTTTTAAAGAGATATGGGCCACAAATAGAAACTGTTTAGTGGGTAATGTCGAAAATTGGGTTTAATAAACAGAAAGAGTGGCTGACGTGGCAGCACCAGGAATGAGTAAAAGATAACTTTATATATATAGATTAATGATCATTCCCGAGATTCAGGTATTAAGATTGTTAAAGATTCTTCTCTTATTTTTTATTTGCTTTTTGCGGATGATAGTCTGTTGTTTTGTAAAGCAGAAGAAGAACAATGTTCAACGGTCATGAATATTATAGACAACTATGGTAAAGCGTCTGGTCAGGGGGTAAATTTGGATAAATCCTCTATTATGTTGGGTAAAATGGTGATTTCAGAGGTTAAGGAAAAGGTAAAATCGGTGATTGGAATTTCCGAGGAAGGAGGTATAGACTCCTATTTGGGAATTCCAGAGAGTCTCGGAGGCTCAAAAGTTCAAGTCTTCGGTTACGTTCGAGATAGGTTGAATGACCGGGTGAATGGTTGGACAGCAAAATTTTTATCTAAGGGAGGGAAGGAAGTTTTACTAAAGTCGGTGGCATTGGCCCTTCCTACGCATGTTATGTCTTGTTTCAAACTCCCTCAAGGTTTAATGACCAAGTTGACGAGTGCAATTTCAAATTTCTAGTGGAGTTCTGATGGGAAAGATCGCGGGCTTCACTGGATGGCTTGGGATAAAATGTGTAGAGATAAATCTGAGGGAGGATTGGGATTTCGGGATTGGATACTTTCAATGATGCTTTGTTGGCTAAACAATATTGGCGTTTAATACAGTTTCCAAACTCTCTGTTTGCTCAAGTGTTTAGGGGTCAATATTTCAGAAACAAACATCCGTTGATGGCAAAAAAACCTTATTCTTCCTCATTTGGGTGGAAAAGCATTTTTTTGACTAAAAGTTTAGTGGAAAAAGGTGTCCGTTGGACGGTTGGGTTAAGGTTTAATATTTCGGTTTGGCGTGATCCCTGGATTCCTGATCAACATCCTCGGCCTGCAAATGGTAGGGGACGGCAATTACACCCAGATCTAATGGTAAATCATTTAATTAATCCAGAGACTAAAGAGTGGCATTTACCTATTCTCCATAAATTTATGGATCCGGAAGATATTCAAATTATTAAGAGTTTACCTATTAGCAAATCCTTTAAGCCAGATCAATTGGTGTGACATTATACACATTCCGGTCGGTATTCGGTTAAGTCGGGTTATAAGGTAGCTCAAGCCATGAAGGCCGAAATTGAATTCGGTCCTAACTGTCATGTCCTGAAGGCTGAGGCTTGGAATCTTCCGGTACCACCTAAAATCAGACATTTTTTCTGGCAGATAACATTTGGTTCTCTCTCGGTGACGGTGCGGTTAGCTTCTCGGGGAGTTCATTGTGACACGGTATGTAAGAGATGCGATCTAGCGGCAGAGTCTATTAATCATACTCTCTTTGAGTGTTCTCATTCCCGACAAGTTTGGGATAGGGTCTTCGATGGATTACCCACGGATAAGTTCCCATTTCATTCGGTGTATTCAAATTTAGATTTTATAGATGGTAAAGGGATAGCCCCTATGGCTTTAGGAGCTACTCACAGTTCGACACCGTGGCTGGTTTGGTTCTTATGTAAGGATAGGAATTAAAAAGTTTTTCAAGGGTTACAATCAGAGCCAATAGATATCATTAATCAGGTTTTACGCGAACAATTGTTGTGGGAGGAAGCCCAAACAGCCGCAAGGGTTAGCTCGAGTTCGCCGGAATCCTTGCATACTCCTGAAATGATAATTCATTGTCAAGTTGTGTCAAGTTGATGGGTGGAAATCTACATAACCAAATTCAGGATTGGGATGGTGGTGTGGTGATGGTGCGAATCAGACTTTAGTTATGGGTGTCAGATATCAATGTCGCGGTTCGTCCCCACTTCATTCGGAGCTGGAAGCATTATTATGGGGGATAGAGTGTATCCTTTCCAGAGGCATTGATTGTCGGAGGTTAGAGACGGATTCTGCAGAGTTAGTTGCGATGGTGCAAACTCCAGATGACCGGCCTTTTCTATGCTTCTTGATGAGTTACAGGTTCTTAATGCTTTTTTGCCTCATATTACCTTTTCCAAGATCCCAAAAACATTCAATGTGAAGGCTGATTGTTTAATTTGTTCTTCTAAAATGTTATCGTCGGAAACGATTTTTGTAAACAATTTTTTTCCAGTCTGGCCAACCAATCTTAAAGTTTATATTTTAATTAATGTTAGGTTGAAAAGAAAAAAAAATTATTAATGATCATTCAATTCTTTTTAGTCGAATGACCAAGTATATTCATACATTACAAATGTATTAACGTATATGTATACTTTTTATTTTCCAGCCAATATGAATACTTTATCTTCTAAAAATTATAATTCCGTAGTTGTAGACTTTTTNTTTTTTTTTTTTTTTTTTGGTGAAGACTTTATTATTCGTTGTATCGTATTCGGGATGGGCCCTTTTGCGTGAGGGATATTCATAGAATTTTAAATAATATTGGAGGAAAAAAGGACAGGATGGTCGGCATGATTTAGCAATCTTTATCTATATAGTTCGGCATGTAAGCAAATTTGATTTTTCTTTCTATTTACAGAAACTTTGACTTCGAGTAATCACAACCTTAATATTTCGTTTTACGGTTTTTAGTAATGAAGATTCGGTAATATATTGTCATTTATCAATTAAGCAAGGCACATTTTCTAGTGAGTTTTAAAATAACGTGTTCGAGATTCAATTCTCGTAAGAGATACCTAATATTTTAAAAATATCTTCTACAATAATTTGTTTCGTTTTTTTCTCCCAAAAAAATAGTAATCATAATATTGTTAAAATGATACTTAATTTGATGATATGCTCTTTAGACTTTTATAATGTTTCTCTAATGATATGTGTTATTATAAATTAACGGTCTAATTACAAAAGGAAGATGGAAGTATAAACGCAACCGTTTCTACTTTGAGAAAGTAAAAAATAGGAATAAGTGACACACGATCAGCATTCCAGCATCCTATCCTTATCTATATCCGGAATGACAAAGCTGCTAGAACGCCGGACGAGAGATAGTATAGTACACTCAGAGTCTCAGACGTAACATTATATATACAATAAACTTAATGCCATATATTTGTTTTTATACGACAGTTCTGTCTATATTCAGGCAATGATATCTATCTTTATAACATATCTTCCGTTCCGACATGAGATCCACGCGAGAAAGGTTTGCTGTTTTGGGCACTACATGCACTGTACATTACTCTATTTGACCCAATCTCAAGATTTTTTAATCCTCAATTTTTAAATCTTACTGGTGGAATAAAGTTACTGTATATAAAAAATCGAGTGTTATTATTGCATGATTATATAATTACGTGATTTAGAAATGCGAACCTCGTCTTGGCATCAGAACCATTAACATCGAATAGATTAATTATTGTCCCTAAACCCTTGATTCAAAACGACGTCATACTGTGTATCAACTCATGCAGAAAACGTCATGCTTTGCGTCAGCCATATATAATAGAATCATTAGTCAACGTTAATTTCTAAATATTTTCTGTTGAGTTTAGACTATAATTTCTATAAATCTTATGATGTTTTTAACTATAAATAATTAGTTCTTTGCAAAACATACAAATACAATATATACATAATATACATAATTTTTAGAAAAAAAAATATATACATAATAGAAATTTATACAATCGTTGTATGGTAAAGTTTAAATCCGGATGCTGTGAGGGGTTAACACAAAATATATTTGCTTTTTTTTTTTAAGAAATATATTTACTTAAGTAAGCCTGGGCAATACCTGAATCCAAATATCTGATCCGAACCCGATTTAAAAAACCCGATCCGAATCCGTATCCGAAATTGTAAAATATCCAAACGGGTTCTAAATCTCTAAATCCGAAAATCCGAATCCGAACCCGATCCGAACCGAAATCCGAACGGGTATCCAAATATACCAACATTATTAATATATAGTAGTAATATATTAGTAATATTTATAATTTTAATAATATAAGTGATCAAAATATTCAGATTGTTAGATATTTTCGATAATTTAAAGTATTTAAACTGTTTATTAGTAAATTTGGATAGAAAATACTCTAAATTTTTAGATATATTACGTATTATTGAATATTTTAAATTAAATTAGATACTAAAATTTTGAGTTTTATGAACTTCGGGTAATCCGAATCCGAACCCGAAATATCCGAACCGAATCCGATCCGAACTCGAAGTCTAGAAATACCCGAACGGGTCCTATATCTCTAAACCCGAAAACCCAAAAACCCGAAATACCCGAACCGAACTCGAACGGGTACCCGAATGCCCAGGCCTATACTTAAGTTATAGTAACATACAAACACAAGTTTAACTGACAAAACTAAGTAATTCTTTGGAACTAGTAATGTTAACGACTAACGTGTTGTAAATGTTATGTAAATCAGAAACGTTTTCTATACATCCATGATAATGCCATTTTCAAAATGTATAAAATAAACAGTGTATATCCCAAAGGAAAAATGATGCCCTGTTTCTCTAGAATAATTAATTGTATGTACGTAAGTCTTAACAAATTAGTATCAGTTTCAAGAGATATGACAATATGATGAGCATGCCACGTGATATGAGACAGTGAACTGCCGAAATGGATCGACGAAGAACGTATATTGATGTCTTTTTCAATCTTCTTTTTTTATGCCCATTTTGCTATGAATGATTTGTTAGTTTCGAACTTTTGACTGTAACGTGGTCCGGCCAAAATAAATTTTATCCGCGGCGCGGTCCATACGCTCAATTATTATAAAAAGTAAAAGCGAATTCTATATAATCGTGGATGTAAAAACAAAAAAGGATCAAAGACATTTTGTGTAGGAACACTTTGAATGCAATTTTTCAATTGCGCATTAATAACATTTTTCATATATCTTTACGTATTAGTATATATATATGTCACGTCTTGACTCTTGACAAATACTATTCAATATTTTGATTATCCTACAATTGTAGGTGACCAACGATAACAAGGCTACAAGCTTAACATCTCCTAAAATATACGTTGACCTACAAGGCTATAAGCTTAATAGCTAGCTCCTAAAACAAATATATACTGTATAAGTATAACATAATTCAAAAAATATTATCGTCGCATTGGTGTAACAGACATGGATCACAAGACGTAGTTAGTTTACACTTATCATCTAGTTATTTTGTTAAGCCACGATCGAAATGCAGACAGCCAGACACTGTACATTGAACGTTGACCTAATCATTCACATCACGATCGATGCATTGTTTAAGACTTTAACTTGCTATTATGAGATAAACGAAGCAATAATTCTAAAAGGCAATACTTTCCCTCAAAGGAAAGTGAAGTTATCTGATCTTTGCCAGTCTAGCAAAAATCAAATACGTGTACGCATCCGCTGATTTGGGGTAACACGTGTGATACTTAGAGGGTCGTGGTATTAGACTATTATTAGTATAGTTATCAAAATGATAATTGTTCCGAAAACGCATTAACGAGTAATATATTCATTTTCAAATTTCAACTAATTTATTTTATTCTTATTAAACTATGTCGTCCTCCATCGTATTGGCGTCAGCGATAAAATATTAACAAGATATATAGATCATGACCAAAATGAAATGTGAAAATCTAAAGTAGTAAAATAACATTTGAATGGTTTTGACGGATACTCAGTATAACTCTAGACGCTTCGTTTATGTATTTCCTATTGGAGAATTATTAACATCTTTATAGTTTAATATGGTTTACTTTCTATTAATGTTGATTTTGGTCATAATGTAGGGTTCGAATGTGATAATGGATAACAAGAAAAGGTAGAAAAAGTAAATTAATATATAATGAAATAAATAGGAGATTGCTGAGAGCTTTGCCGTCAAAGCAAAATGTATAAATATTTTAGTCACATGACGAAAATGAAAAGATACATCAAGTTGTATACATCAAGTTGTATACATCAAGTTGTACGCTGTGTTAGGTGAGCGTGAGAGTGTATGAACGCTGCTGAAAATGACAGAATGTAATATCATATTCATATTCACTATTATTAGGTGGAAACCTATAAATAACATTCATTTCGTTTCTTAATTAACAAGTATCTTTATGTTATTTGTCATTATGTTAATACTAAGATTCTTACATAATTTTTCTAAATTATTATTGAAAAACTTGAACTATAAATTTTATAATTAAAAACACTTTTTATGAAACAAACAATAACTAAGTAATGGTAACTATTGTTTTCTAGAAAATGAAGAAGCTATGCAAAAACTTCACTGCTATGAGCCTATGAATATGTCTTTTTTTCTTTTTTCTTTTTGTGCAAACTGCTATGAATATGTCTGTATCATTTATACATGAGATGGACATATACACATAGGTATCCCTGCTTTAAATCCCTTTCAAATGATATGCTATTTCACTATTTACCAAACGTATTAGTCTAAAACACAGTCACTTAAAATGAAAACATAGTAAAAGTTATAGGATATATAAATTATTATCACTTATCAGTATCATTATTTATCTATCAATTAAGCAATTGTCATAAGATGTATCAGCTTTTCACGAGACTTACTACTTTCGGCCTCAATTAGACAAAAGAAAAGACTTACTACTTTTTGCCGACCTTTCTTCATATATATAATAAATTAATAAATTAATTCGTCAATAACAAATAAGGAAATTTTCTAGAAACATCGAACCCATAATAATACATGTGACGACAAAAAAGACTCGATTATTGTAAGCAATTAACAAAGTTATCACAACAATTTCATAGCAACCCATTACAGATATCAAGTAAGATAATACTCTCTACACGTTTCTATATATTTTTCCAAATTTTTTTTTGGGGTCAAACTGATGATTTTCATTAAAACTTAAGGAGAGCATCATTAGTGGAGAACCTCTCCTAAGTTACTCTCAAATTAATTAATCATATAATTAATATTAATATAAGTAAAGCAATCCTAAGAGTATTTTTGCAAAATCATTCATTTACTAGAGAACCCAAAGAAGATTGCTCAATCTCTTAAATAATAATTTGGATGTTATCGTGGGAATCTAAACAAACACAAAGAATGGCATATCCTTAACTTTGGATGCTTCTTCTTCGTGACTAATCTCTCCTCTTTCTTCCCTGGTAAAAACCAATCCTTCCCTGATCATCCATAGGGGGGCGCGTACCAAGTTTGGAACTTTGTCAGGGTTTAACCGAACTGCTGTAGCACAAAACGGACAAATAACCACAGTGACATCTCCTCTGTTTCCTTTTGGACAATCGTGTTTCATATAGCTACGATGATCCAGACAAAGCACCTGCAAAAAAGAGTTTCAAAAAGCCAGATAATATTATTCCTCTACAAGACCAACAAAGAACAATCAATGCCAATTTCAATTGAGTTCTGAACAAAAACTTCACATAGGATCCCTAGAATTGAATGGTACAACTTTCCTCAAAAGTACAAGTTTCAACAAACTTAAAGCTTTAGCAACCCACCTATAAACATACCATTCAAGGTTGCATTGTTACTGACTCAATCATGATTATAGCAATTGAATACTTGTACTTGCAAATTCAACTACTTCAGAGTTAAGAGAACCAAATGCCAAATAGTATAAGAGAGAGAGAGAGAGAGAGAGCTTACGCCGTAGTCTCTTGGCCACCTCCTTGAGTACCAGTACTCACAACTTCCTCCTGTGAGGACTAGCAAAAGCTTCAGCAATTCTTCTTCTACAAAACCCGTAAAAGAGAGACTTATATAGATTAATAGGTAGAGGCATTCTCGTCATCTCACACAGAGTATCTAACATCCCAACTGCTTCATCCAAGTGTCCATGATCGCACAACCCCTTAAACAATCTCTTACAACACCAAAGCCATAAACCACTGCCTCCCTTTCTCACTTGTTCAAAGCAATGAAACTCCTCGAGAAATCGATCTTGATTACAAAGCTCATCAATTACTAAACTAGAAGCATCTCTACTAGGAACATAACCAGAAGCTATACTGCTATCTAAATGAGCTCTAGCTTCATCGAACCTCCTTAGCTTAACTAGACAAAACACCATTGAATCTAAAACCGACGAATCAGGAACCATACCATTTCCAATCACACGTTCGTTGTAGAAAGTTTCAGCCAATCCAGGCTGACCCATCTCCGTCAGCTTCCTTATCAATGCGCCGCAGCAACACGAATCGAGTTCTATTCCATTGTTGCCCGCGAAATCAACAACTAAAGCCGCCTCTGAAATAGAAGAAGAACCATCGATAACACGGCTAATCACTTCCCGAGCAGAGTTTGCAAGACCTCTCCCACCAAGTTTGACTATCAAAGACAAACATCGAGACCGGTGGTCACCGGAAACGGCGGAGACGGCGGCTACTGAAGTGGAGGGAGATGGTTCAGAGGGAAGAGCACAAGAAGTAGCTTTTCTGGATTTCACTAAACGATAACATAAAGCCTTGGCCTTTAACATCAACCTGGAACTGCTGAATTGGATTCTGCTGAAGTGAATCACTATGAGTTTTAGGGATTCCGTCGAGAGAGAAGATAGCAAAAGAAAGAAAAGAAAATGGCAATTTTTTTTTTTTTTTAAATTGAACCGACAACTAACCAAAACATGCCACGTATCGTTGCTTATGCCGTTGCTCAATTCCTTCCTGGGTAACGTTTCTCCGCTTAATGGACTGAATATTGGGTTTTTTAATTTTTTTTTGACCCCAAAAATAAGAGTAACTGGGAGAGAATCCTCCAGTAAAGATGGTCTTAGGAGAAAGTACACCCAATATGAAGGAAGATACATAAAAACACAGCAACAAAAGACTGGAACTGACCAGGCTTTGGTTTTTCTCACATAAACCTTAATCGAATTCAAGTAAGGCCTTAAAACAGTTGTTCTTATTCAATTGGAACTAAGAGTGTGAGAAAGCATAGTACACAGTACGTCAACTGAAACAACCTCTCTAATCATTCTTATTTTTCATTTTTGGTTTTCAGACCTCTCAAAGATTAGGAGAGAACTAAGAAAGTAAGAAGACGATCCTTTTAATAAACATAGAAAGCCTTCTTTAGTCTCTTCTTCTTCTTCTTCTTCTTCTTCCTACATAGCTGACTTGAAGATCATCTCAGCAAGTTCCTGTGGTTTTTGTTGCAAAAGATCTCGTTATGAGTTTTGTGTGTGTGTTAACGAAACAAAACCAGAATATTATGTTTTGTTGTAGTAAGAAACGTGTACCTGTTTAGCAGAAGAAACCTTCGGTTCTCCGAACTCTTTAGCCTTCTTCTCAAGATACTCGAAATCAGCTTTCCCTTCTTCTATTTGCTTCCCAAGCTCAGAGTCCCAACTTGCATATCTCTTGCGTACCAATTCGTTTAGACTTCCCTCCTTTATACCAATCACACACATCAAGTTAATCGATGAAGCAACACTCTTTGAAACTTTATAAGAAACTTATCTATACAAGTCTCTTCACTAACCTCCAAGATTTTCACTGCGTTTCTCAGTCCACGAGCCATTGTATCCATTCCACTAATATGAGCAATGAACAAGTCTTCAACATCTGTACTCTCTCTTCGCCTGTTTAATCAAACAAGTATTATAAGCTTCTTTCTCGGTTTAAGTTTGTATGAAACAGCAAAAACTTTGGGAATCAAGAAACGCTCTTACAGTTTGGCGTCGAAGTTGAAGCCTCCAGGTGCAATCCCACCCTATTTCATATTGAGACCACACATGAACAACATAAGCTATTATGACCGTCCATTCAAAAACTACAATGAAATTCCCCAAAATAGCGAGTTTTTATATAACATACATTTTTGATGACACTCATCATAACCATGGTTGCTTCTCCAACATCTGTAAGAAACTGATCTGTATCCCATCCTGTTGAGACAAGGTGAAAACATTGTTCAATCATCCAAATCCAGATAAGAGACAATAATATTCAAAAGAGCTGAAATTTGAAATTTACCAGTTTGAGCATCGCCAGTGTTTGCATCAATGTTCCCAAGTAAACCATTGAGTCTTGCAGTTTCAAGCTCATGATGACAGGTGTGACCAGAAAGCGTGGCATGGTTACACTCAATGTTGAGTTTGAACTCATTAACAAGACCGTATTTCCTTAGGAAGTTGGCAGCAGTTGCAGCATCCCAGTCATACTGGTGCTTGGTGGGTTCTTGAGGCTTGGGCTCGATTAAAAGCGTACCTGATGAAAAATAAGATTATATTGCAATAAGTCACATACGACTGATGAAAGAACAAGAAGAAGTAGAAGAAGACTAACCTTTGAATCCAATCTTCTTCTTGTAAGCAACAGCAGCTTCAAAGAACCTGGCTAGATGATCAAGCTCTTTTCCCATGTCAGTGTTCAAGAGCGTCTGATAACCTTCACGGCCACCCCAGAAAACGTAGTTTTCACCGCCCAAGTAATGTGTCACCTCCATTGCCTTCTTCACTTGAGCAGCAGCGTAAGCATATACTCCAACCTCAGAGCTGGTTGCTCCTCCGTGCATGTAACGAGGATGCAAGAAAAGCTGAGCTGTACCCCACAATGGCCGGATCTTGCTTCCCTGCATTTGGAGAGGAAGACAAACCTTTTTCTTAGCACAGCAAACTAAGGTATTGTAGCAAGAAGATAGTGTTTTATGAATTATAAGAGTTCCAATTGTATCTTCCAAAATCTATAATGGCATACATGAGCCTGGGACCAAGGTTATATAACTACTAAAGGTATCTTCCAAAATCTAATGCGTAACAAGAAGTGGAATGTTAACCAAATGAATTCACCTTTTGGAGTTCTTTGGCGAGTTCGATAACTTCATCCAAGTTTTTGTTAGATTCCTGCAGATCAATGAGTATAAATAGGTTACAGAACAAGTCAACATTAGGCCAACAAGAGCAAAACAAAGTAATCAATTAAGTACCAAAAGAAACAGCAAGCTGCAAAAGAATTACAAGGTCCAAGGACCAAATATTATACGGTCTTTAACACAAAGCAATAAATCCAACTGTGGTTTCAATCACACAATGTAATGCAAATATAGTATAAGTGAACCAGAAGATGGAGTTATTACCTCAAGTGTACTGCCATCAGGTGCAATGTCTCTGTCATGGAAACACCACCAATCAACTCCAAGTTTCTTCAAGAACTCAAAGTTAGCTCTCACTGCATTACACAAAAACCCACAAAGTCACTCACAGCAACTCCCAATTAAAGAGAAACAACATTAACAAAAAACACAATTCTTGACTTACTTCTTCTCTTAGCCATAGAGACAGAGTTAGTACCATCTTCCCAAGGCCAATACTTAGTCGCCGCACCAAATGGATCACCTCCAGTACCACGGAATGTATGCCAAAACGCAACACTGAACCTAAACCAATCCTGTTCACATATTCAAGAGAACAAACAAACAAACAAACAAACAAACATCATTAAAAAAACACATCTCATCCATTTCGTCAAAATCCATAAGAACACAAAATTTACCTTCATCTTCTTCCCAAGAATCTCTTCTTCAGCGTTATACCACCTGTAAGCAAGTGGGTTCTTAGTCGAAGGTCCCTGAAATTAAAAAAAAAATCATAAAACAATCAATTCATTATTCATCTACACATGCAAACACATCCACACTAAAAAAATTTCCAAATCGAATCAATAGTTTTTTACAGATAAATCTCACAACTTTAGTGAGTGTATGATTGCGTAAGTTACCTCATACTTAATATTAGGGATTTCAGGAAAGAAGTCTCCTTGCCAATCATCAGAATCACTACACTTCCCATCCAAATCCGCAGGACAAGTTGGTGGATCAGCACTCTTCACACACACACACACAACAATAAAGATCAAAACTTTAATATCAGATTACGTTCCAATGATCGTAAGAAAATAAAAAGAATCAAGCTTTTTGATTATGAATCAAGTCTTACCACTAGAAACGACGCTCCGATTAAGCAGAGAAGGAGCATAAAAAACTCAACTTTCTTCATAGTTTCTATCAAAACTTAAACGATGATTTAGAAAACCCAAAAAACCCAGTTTCTTACAATACAAATCGAAATCACACGATCGCAGGTGAGAAGAAACTAAAAAACTAAAAAAAACCCAGCTTTAGAACTTGGATAAAATCGCAAAGATATATAGTGAGTGACGATGACTAATAAGATTAAGGAACTAGTCAGACAGATAATGATGTGACGTAAGCACTGGTTTGGTTTGGTTTGTTTGTTTGTTTGTTCTGTTATTACGATTTTACCCCTTAGCATAAACACAAAATCGACGGTTGTTGTGATATTATCGGTGAGTTAAAAGCAAATCGTCCGTTCATTCTTTTATCCGGAAACAACGTTATAGCGTATATCACGTTTCTGACTCAGCCATGATCCTATTTTCTATATTTAGGACCAAAACTATAGATAAGTGTTAACACTTTTGTGAGCTATATGAAGACAAATATAATTTTTGTGTCCAAATTAAATATTATTTTGTTGAGTTTTCTATTATTAGTTCCACAAATGAAAAATTTACGAATACTGTTATCTAATGTACAACTCAGTACAAGGATCTTAACCTAAGAATGATCTCATCTCTCTCACCCGTGAAAATGAGTAATATAAATATAGTAACACATATCACTGTGTCCGTGAAGCAACAACTGAGCACATTAAATGCAATATTGAAAGCTGGCAAAAAAGATAAATACATTTAGATTTAATTGCATTAGTGGGTGGAAACTAAAAAAAAAGGACCGTTCAAATTTGGGCTCATTGAAGCCTTTTTACATCAGAAGTTGCTCTCTGTATTTTTTTTATTATCAAATCAGGTGCTATGTCTTTGTCATGAAAACACCACCAATCAACTCCAAGTTTCTTCAAGAACTCAAAAGTTAGAACACAAAAACCCACAAAGTCACTCATAGTAACTCCAATATATAGAGAAACGAGTAATTATGATGGTGTACACTTTTAATGGCTATCTCTCACTACTTGCTTACATCTCTCTACATTGTGTTTCTCTCTCACGCTCCTCTTTGTGGTTCCCTTAGATGTTTAACTTAACAAGAGTTAACATCCCTGTTTACCTTGTTTACTTGAGCATGTTGTTCTCATTTCAACAATCTCCACCTGAGAACAAGATGGTCAAACTACACAGCCTGCCGATTAAAAGAGTACCTTCTTGAGTCAAATGCAGAAACTGAATCTACTTTGCTTCATAACCTGAAACCCTTTTGATTTGAACCTTGCAGACAATCTCATTAGCTCGTTAATAACCACTTAAAACCTGAGATTACCTTTACAACAACCTGTTTCAACAAACCAGAACTTGAACATAACCTTGTCCAATCCTTCTGTTCAAATACAGACCCATCACCCGCAGATTTCAAACACTACAGGTAACCTTTAAACTAGTCTCATATCAACAACTCCTTGTGATAACCCTGAGACAAACGTGTACAGCTACCTCCGCATCAAATCACATTAACATCTCTGTTAAGTTAAACGTTGTAGGAGGGTTTAATTTCTTCAATCAGTCTTTGCTTCATAACTGATGCATATATAACACAAGCCACCTTTAAAAATTACTCTTGGTGTCAAGAAATTATGATGGTGTGCAAAATTCTGTTTTGTTTCAGTTTAGTGTTCAGATTTGAGAAAAATTGCAGTAAAGCTTCAGAGAGAGTTAAACACAACATAAAGTTCTTTCATCATACAACATTAACACAAGCAACTTATACAGAGAATAGACTAAACTATTCTCTAATTAACAACTACTCAACAACTCCCACTAGTCTTACATGACTCTTCAGGCATAGACTACTTTTACAAGCAAATATAAAAGCAACTTAACCACTCCAACAACCTCATTAGACTAAAGAAACTAAACATGACTAGTATTCTGATTTCTTTAGTTTAGTTTGAGAACCAAAATGACATCAATCAACAAATGTTCAGTTTCTCCTATAAGATATGCATAAACAAAAACGATTAACCGATTAACAAGTCTTTTTTTTTTGTAGATGAAGGTGACTATAACAAAATTTAACAGATGCATCATTAGCATAACTCAATGTTGTAGTAAGAACTAAAAAGACAATTAAGGGATTAGACAAACAAAAAAAATCGGAATATCCTAATGCTGATTCTGTTGATCACATTGATAATTCGTCACACGGAACCTCTGATTCAGATAGAATACCTCCTCCCATCATGTTCCCGCTTCCTCTCTGATCAAAACAAGCCTCTGCCTCGTGGAGCTCTTAGGGTGGCTGCGGGTGGTTGGGATTTGATCTCTTACAAGTTTCGGTTACTTAGAAAGAAAGTTATAAGATATGCACTGAACAAACAATGTTACTGTTAAGGATTTTGCAGAAGAAGGCGACTATAACAAAATATAACAGATGCAATCAAACTAGCATACATAACCCAATGTGGTAGTAAGAACTAAAGAAGACAACAACCTTAATTAAAAAAAATCGAGGGTTTACGCAAACTATAAAAAGCTTAACTAATTTTGAATATGATGATCACTCTCGTTTCCTTTGGATTTCTCTGCATCCTTCTCCTTCTCCTTTCCAGCTTCCAACTCGTTAAACGCCTTCCCAATGGCTGCAGCTTCAGCAGGCAGAATGGTAATAGGCTCAGAGACGGAGGTCCGAACGGCCTCAGTGTTCTGTCCGATCTCATCTAGTCCGTGCTCCTCGAAGATGGCATAGCCTGAAGAAGATTCGTAGAGAAGATACCGATACATCGCCTTTTTTGGAGGAGAAGAAACGAAACTAGGGTTTAATACGATTTGTTGATTATTGGGAGATGGTGAATCCACATCGACCGAGATCGACGGTCGAGATGACAAACCCAAAAATATGTAAATTATGAAGATTGAGAAGAATCTAGAAAATATAGTTTAGGAATATTTACATTTATCTAAATATATTATTTACTTTTATATTATGTTAGTTTAGGAAATCTTTTGTGTATATAAAAGAGTTTTGGGTGTTCTTAGAGTATAAATATTGTGAAAATAATGTAAGATCATAAGATTTAATAATATAATAATCAATTTTTATTGTACATTTGATACATGAATATTGAAGTTACATAAAGAGCTAAAACTAGGAAATTTGTTTTGTATCATAAGCTACAAAACAATTTGTAGATGAAGATTGATAATTTTACCAATGTGACCAATTTTCATGCCAGAACGGGCAAGGGCTCTTAGAGCAGACTGAGCACCAGGACCGGGGGTCTTGGTCTTGTTACCACCAGTGGCACGAAGCTTCACATGTATGGCAGTAATTCCGAGTTCCTGTGTTGCAAAAATATATTTAACAAACTGCTTACACATTTACAAAAAGGCTTAGCTTGGTAATGCATTTTATTGGCTTGTACCTTGCATCGCTGAGCGACATCTTGTGCAGCAAGCATAGCTGCATAAGGTGAGGACTCGTCCCTGTCGGCTTTCACCTTCATTCCACCTATAGGATTCAAAATTAAAACACCAACATTAGCAGCCAATTGTGTATTCAAGAACAATGCAATTTTCCCCACAGATAAAAATACGGATTCCTCAAAAGAACAAATACTGGGACTGCAACTGACAGCAAAGAGATATGACCATAATACCAGAAACTACCGTATCTAACTTGGTTATATTAGCGGAGCCACTTGTGCAGTCATAAACAAAACAATTTGTAAAAAGGGCAGAGCTTAAATAAACTCATTTCACTCACAATGGACTACAAAGGTTCATAACAATAAATATACACAACAGCATCTTAGTTAACAAAAGGATCATCTCAGTATGTTCTTAAAACTACCAAAGGATTCAGGAGGAGGGAGAGTTGCAATAGATGATTACCAGTGATGCGAACAAGTGTTTCCCGTCCAGACAAATCAGTCACGTGCTACAATTGCAGATATACAAAACTCTCAGCAACATATATATATGGAGATTTTGGTTTTGCTCAGAGAATTAAAAAAAAAGGACACAGAAGAAGCAAAGCCACTAACAATGAAAGTGTCGTTGACAGAAGCAAAATGTGAACAACTCCGAAGACATATTCTCCTTCACGAACAGTTGGTCCTAGTGTCACATTCTCCACCTTTGGCTCTTTTGTCTTTCTCTTCGACTACAATATTCCCACACACACACACACAACAAATTAGCATTATTATACTCTCAAATCGATAATTCAATACAAGATCCAAAATCAAATCAGCAGATGATGATGTACAAAGTTTTTAAATCAAATCACCATCCATCGATGAAAAGAATCCAGATCAACGATAATCCAGAAAAAAAAAAACAATTCGCCATCCGAAGGAGACGAGTCACGATTACCTGAACCAGAGCCGCCGTTGAGATCCGCCGTCGGTGGTGATGAGTAACGGTTCGAACAGTCGGAGATCACCAAAAATTAAATCATTCTCCTCCATTTGCAACTGAATTTTGGGACAAATTTCTATCATTTCACTAGGAGTTTGTCACGATATCGAACAAAATGAGAAATGAAAAGTTTTCTCCGTTGCAAAAAAAAATATTGTTTCCAATGAGACAATGCCACGTCACACAAGAACAAACCCAAAAACTGATCTAGAATAAGAACTATAAACCAGTTCTAAGTCCACTATTACAAAATGGAACTTTCTCTCTCTTAGCTCTCTCAATCTTTTAGAGAGAGAAAGTTCTTGTGTGATCTTATCTTCCGGCGATGGCTTTCTTAGTCATGGTGGGTGGATTTTGGCTCCGGCATGCGTTGGCTTTCTATGCAACGATGTCCGGCTTTTGACTCCAGCATGCGTTGGCTTTCTATGCAACCATGTCCGGCTTTTGGTTTTCCGATGGTGGCTGGCTTTCTCTAGCAGCGGCGGTTCTTGCTAGCTTTGTTCCCAGAATTGTTTCGGCTTTAGTTTTTACTTTTTGATCTCGTTCGATTCTAATTTGCTTTGGGTTTGCTTTGCTTGAATTTGATTTCTCTTTTTCATTCCTTTGATCTAGATTTGTAATTCTTCAATCCTCCTTTCTTCTAAAGAGTTAATTTGATCTTTGAGCTTATTGAGGTTTTTTCATTTTAAAGATCAAATTTTTAGATGCGGATTGAAGTTTCATTTGGTGTCTTTGGTGTGATTTTGATGAAATCAGAGCAATTGTTTGTCTTTCTCACTGTCGAAGCTTGATGAATCGTTTGGGTTGGTTTGATTTTTTGTGTTTCTTTTGTTTGCTTAATAAAGTCATGCTCGATGGATTAATCCTAGCAAAAGTTCCTTGAAGATTAAAAGCTTGATTGAAGATGAAGATTAAGAAAATTTGCATCAAGTGGAGTCATATTCTCATCAAAGCTCAATTGGAATCTCGCCTTTATTTCTCTGGGCGACGCTTGAGATCTATAGCAACTTCCCGGCGAATCTGGCCGGAGTTAAAGCTTTCCGGCGTAACAATAATCCGCCGGTGTTCGAGACTCTCTCTTCTTCGACTTCACACGTGTCATCGTTTCCTTCTTGTCACGTGTACTCTGTGCTGTATTTGGCTTTTCCTTCAGTCTAGGGTTTTCTTATTTGGGCTTTTAGTTTTTAGGCTTTTAGACTTTGAACTTTCGTTTGTAAGTTATTTAGGCTTGTCAAAGTTGGCTTTTCTAATAAAAAACAACACATTTGTGAAAAAAAAAAAAAAGTCCACTATTACAATATTTTCTTTTTAAAAAGGCCTTAAAACACCCTCGTAGTTGTGCGGATAAAGATGGCCTAAAAGAACATAAGTTTTAACATTTTAATAATATTAATTCTTGCTAAACACCTTTGTGTTCTTAATCTCATCAATCTATCATTGATGGCGCTGCTTTGAACAAATTTAATGGCCCTGGCCCATTTAACGGTATCTTAGTTGAACTAACTTCATTCAAGTTTTTGTTAGATTCCTAAATAGCTTACAGAACAAGTCAACATTAGGCCAACAAGAGCAAAAGAAAGTAATCAATTAAGTACCAAAAGAAACAGCAAGCTGTACAAGAATTATTACAAGGTCCAAGGACCAAATATCATATACGGTCTTTAACACAAAGCAATAAAGCCGATGTTAGTGGGGGATCTTAATGCTGTTCAAGGCCTTTTCCAGGAGATGATTTCTCATGGTGTGTCCCCTGATGTCGTAACTTGTGGCAGTTTGCTGGATGGTTTCTGCAATGATAGGAAACTAGATAAGGCATTGGAACTGTTTGTTTGAGGTTATGCAGGCGAGTAAGATGGATCTTGATACTGTTAACACAGGAACAAAAAAAATTAAATCTAAATAAGTAATATGATGTTTTGTAATGATGAACTCGATTCTTCGTTGAAGATATTTATGTATTCCATAATATCTATGGTTCTGCTGTTGCAACAAATGCTTTATGAAACCGGAAGAGAAGGGCTAATCCAACAAATCACACTAGGTAAAGGTTATAGAGAATTCTATTTTCTGATGACATTTTGAACTCTCTGGAGAACTGAGTGTAGTCAATAGAGCCAATGATCATCTGTATACACAAATCTCATATCAAATCTATTATCACAATTTCACAGCTAGTGTACATGTAGTCTTGTATTTTTGTTGTGTATTGGTGAAAACCTATCTGTAGACATGGATGATAGAGTTCTGTTCTGTGGTTATTTGATTTGAGAAACATATTATTGAAGTTGATGTGCTCATATAGTCAATATCTGTCTTTGGTTTTTGACTCAGTTCTGTTATTGATGTGCTCATATCTGCAGTTTCAATCGCACAATGTAATGCAAATATATAGTAAGTGAACCAGAAGCTGCAGTTATTACCTCAACAGGTGCTATGTCTCCGTCATGGAAACACCACCAAACAAATCAAAGTTTCTTCAAGAACTCAAAGTCAGCTCTCACTGCGTTACACAAAAACCCACAAAGTCACTCACAGTGAGAGCTGTACAAACTTCAAAGGCAAATTTCTTGCATAATTTATCTAATATTGTTGTTTCTTCTATCATTCCTCTGTTTTCTTTCAGTTTAGTGTTCAGATTTGAGAAAAATTGCAGTAAAGCTTCAGAGGGAGTTAACACAACATAAATTTCTTTCATTGTTTTCTTACACGACCATACAACATTACACAAGCAACTTATACAGAGAATAGACTAAAAACTATTCTCTAATTAACAACTACTCAACAGCTCCCACTAGTCTTACATGACTCTTAAGGCATAGGCTAATTTTAAAAGCAACTCAAGTTTTCTGATTCCGCTAAAGAAACTGAACATGTCTAGTTTTCTGATTTCTTTAGTTTAGTTTGAGAACAAAAATGGCATCAATCAACAAATGTTCAGCTTCTCCAGTTCTCCTATAAGATATGCATAAACAAACGTTGAACAAAAGTTTTACTACAATGATTAACCAATTAACTAGTCTTTTTTTTTTTTTGCAGAAGAAGGTGACTATAACAGATGCATCATTAGCATAACTCAATGTTGTAGTAAGAACTAAGAAGACAACCTTAAACAAAATTAAGGGTTTAGACAAACAAAAAAAATCGGAATATCCTAATTCTGATTCTGATGATCACTCTCGTTTCCCTTGGATCCCTCTGCATCCTTCTCCTTCTTCTTTCCAGCTTCCAACTCACTAAACGCCTTCCCAATGGCTGCAGCTTCAGCAGGCAGAACGGTAATAGGCTCAGCATCGTCTTGTTGCAGCCCGCTTAACGTCCTCTCAATGACTGCAGCATCACCAGCGAGAATAGCCTCCCTTTCAGCGTTCAACAACGCGCTCAACATCTTAGCCATATCTCTAGCTTCAAGAGCAAGAATGGGCTCATAGTAAACAGGGTTATCATTCTTACAAGCCTTGAACATGAGTCTCGCCTCTTTACATTTACTTCTTTCGTCTTCATCATTCTTCTGTGCTTCCTTCCAACATCTCTCCAGTTCTATGAACGCATCCTTGCACTCACCTCCCTTTATGTAACTGCACAACACACACTCTCCCTCTTCCTCTTCCTCTTCCTCTTCCCCTTCCTCTGTTACATTCAAATCTTCAATTAGGGTTTTTGATTCTTCCTCCCCACCTCCTTGTTCCTCTTCAACTAGGGTTTTAGTTTGCTCCCCATCTGTCTGAATCTGACCTTCAGTTAGAGTTCTTGAATCTTTCTCCCCATCTCTCTAATACGTCGACGGCGGATGATCCTCGGTTTTAACTTCCGCGGCCACAGAATTGACACCTCCCATAGATGAAAGGTTTAGACTTTTAGCTACTGAATTTTCTTGCTCACGTCAACTCTGGTGATGCCTTTACTCTTTATTTTCTCCTCTAAGTATATGACAGATGTTTGACATTTAAAAGAAAAAAAAAGAATATATCACAGATAAAAAATCTCAATATGGCACTAATCTCCTCTTTTCCTATATTCAGTGTATTGGTCATGGATTTGATTCCCTTTTTAGGGTTATTTATTTCTTGTTGATAAGGCAATGTTGACTCCACTTTTGGTAAGAAAGACAACTTAAATATAATCAACCATTTTTTGTGGTCTTTCAGCCCAACGCTTATAAAAAGGCCGATATAGTGGGCCGTTGTATTTTTATAAATAGGCCGATAGGACCATTGAAATTTTTGTGTGTTTTATGAAACCTACTAATATATATATTTCTTGTTAAAAAAAGAAGTAATATTTATTTATTTTAAAAAATATGTAGAAAAATCGAAAAAATAAATATCTTGAAGCTCAGATCTTACAAATCATTGGAAGAGTAAAATATCTTGAGGATTTGTACTTTTTTTTTACTTACAAATGTTTATTTTCGAAATGAATAGAGCCAAAGTAAAATCCCCACTTGGCACTTTATACAAAATATCCTCACAAAAAAATGGAAAAAAGTTAAAAACCGACAAAAACTTTTCTAAAAAAAATGGCGTGTTTGGGATGATAGTTTTGTTTTGAACGGTAAGGATTAAAACACTTTTGGCGACTCAAAAAAAAGAAGAAGATAAAAACACTAAAAAAAAGATATTTTATGGGCAATATGTGAAAAATCGATGAAAAAATAATAATTTTAAAGGATATTGTCAAAAAAAAAAAAAAATGAAAAGATATCTTTTAGCCAGTGAAAGAAACAATTATCCTAAATTTTTTGTTTTTTTTTCATTTTCTAAATTTAAGGTGGAATGAATAAAAGCAATAATGCCAACCCAATCCACGTAACTAACCAACTAGAGAAATGTGAAATGTATCCACACAAAAATCGTTGTTTATATGCACTAAACTTATTAGTTGTTGAGAAGATTACGTACCTAAAAGAAGATTGATTGACACATTCTTAACCCCACGGGACTCACGAGCTACGAGTCACTCAAACACGAAACCAATCGGTCAAATACAGCACACACACCCAATCTTACTAATAATATCTTCTCTCTTTTTGATTGATCACTCCAACCGGTCTATATCATCTAAAAGTCAATTTCTTGATCCCCCAACAAGACAAGAGAATCAAATTCTTTAATTAGTTGAGTCCCCCCTGTAATAACCATTTTAACTCGACCCTTCAAAATTCCGTAAACCATCTTTCTTTCTTCTCTCTCTCTGACTCTGTTGTGGTGTCTGTCTGTGAGGATGGGTTTGTTTGGGACGAAGAAGATCGGTAAGTATGAGATAGGAAGAACAATCGGGGAAGGGAATTTTGCAAAAGTGAAACTTGGTTACGACACGACCAATGGTACTTACGTAGCTGTCAAAATCATAGACAAGGCTCTTGTTATTCAAAAAGGTTTAGAGTCTCAAGTCAAGCGAGAGATACGAACCATGAAGCTTCTTAATCATCCCAACATCGTACAGATACACGAGGTTTGTGTTATCTTCTTCTCTGTCTTCCTCAATTAATTCTTGTTCTTTGAATCTGAGTACAATTTTTTTTAAAAACTTCAGGTGATTGGAACCAAGACAAAGATCTGTATTGTAATGGAACACGTTGCAGGTGGTCAGCTTTCAGACAGACTTGATAGACAAAAGATGAAAGAATCGGATGCTAGAAAGCTTTTCCAACAGTTGATTGATGCTGTTGATTACTGTCATAACAGAGGAGTTTATCACAGAGATCTTAAGGTAACAAACCTTTTTTAACTTTGGGATTATAAACACTCTGTTTTCTCTGTTTTTCTCTAATTGATATTGTGGCTAGTAATCTGATTTTGGTTTTGCGTTATTTATTGCAGCCACAAAACTTGTTATTAGATTCAAAGGGTAATCTCAAAGTTTCTGACTTTGGATTAAGTGCAGTTCCTAAAGTAACACTTTCTAATTCTAATCATATAAAAAAACAAATATTTTGGGTTTTGAAACAATCAAATGCTTAATAACATTTTTGAATTTGTGTAATTAACAGTCAGGGGATATGCTCTCTACAGCTTGTGGCTCTCCATGTTATATAGCACCAGAGGTAACATTAACAATATAATTACTTCTCGTTATGTTTTCAAAATCTCTGTATGTATCTGCAGAAGCTGATTTTGTTAATGAATTAAACAGTTGATTATGAACAAAGGCTACTCAGGAGCAGCAGTAGATGTATGGTCTTGTGGAGTGATTCTATTTGAGTTGCTTGCTGGTTATCCACCGTTTGATGATCATACGCTTCCGATTTTGTATAAGAAGATACTCAGAGCAGACTACACGTTCCCACCTGGATTCACTGGAGAGCAGAAGAGGCTAATCTTTAACATTCTTGACCCAAATCCTCTAAGGGGATATTATAATAAGAAAGAATCTGCATGTTACACTTTTTTCATCATTGTCATTGTTTGAATCCCAAACTGAGTGATGAAAACATTTTGATGCAGCGTATAACATTAGCTGAGATAATCATTCAAGATTCTTGGTTCAAGATTGGTTATGCACCAGCTTATCATCAAGTCCTAGACTCAATCAAGGCAAGTTTGATTCACCAGCTAGATGTCTGAAAATGTTAATAGCTTTTTAGTCAAAAGTTGTATCGACTTATCTGAATTGGAATCTTGCAGGAAAATGTGGCGGAGATAAATGCAGCAACGGCGTCTTCAAATTTCATAAATGCTTTTCAGATAATAGCAATGTCTAGTGATCTAGATTTGTCAGGTCTCTTTGAAGAAAATGTAAGAGACTTTTAAAACTATTTTTTTTGCCTGTATCTTTAAGCTCATTTAACAAAGAGAGTTAAAGATTGAAGCTTTCTTTATTGTTATGTCTTCAGGATGATAAGAGATATAAAACAAGAATTGGGTCCAAGAACACAGCACAAGAAACAATTAAGAAGATCGAAGCTGCGGCAACTGATGTTAGCTTATCAGTTGAAAGAATAAAGCACTTCAAGGTATATAAAGTATAAGTTAGTTATTGCAGATTCTTCTACAGATCATCATCAAGTCAAGTTAAAGATCTTACAAATGCATCTTTGTTTTTGTTGTTGTTGTTGTTCAATTACCAGGTTAAGATTCAGCCAAAAGAGATAAGATCAAGATCTTCTTATGACTTATTATCAGCAGAGGTGATAGAGGTGACTCCAACCAATTGTGTTATAGAAATATCAAAAGCTGCAGGCGAGTTAAGACTATACATGGAGGTAAACTGAGAAAAAGTTACTAAACTCATCCAAATTATATAGTAGAAAAAAATTACCTTTATAGAGTCATTTAATGATATGAGATTGGCTTTCGTAACTTGACAGTTTTGCCAGAGCTTATCGAGCTTACTTACAGCGGAAGTAAGCTAAGAGAGGCATAGAGATACTCAAGTAAAAATGAAGAACAGAGGAGGCAAAGAAAGCATATCTTTTCAGATTCGAGGTTGTTTTAGTGACAAGTAGTCCAAAGAATAATGGATGTTTTGGTCTTGGTGATCCAAAGGGTTTTAAAATGATGGAGTGTTTTGTAAGCAAATTGTTACATAACAAAGTCGATTAAAGAACAGATATATAAAGCGGAACAAGTTTATTTTCCACAAAACTCAGTAGATTGATAGACATGTGTGAGTGTTCGTTCGTTGACTTAGAAAATATGGACCAATATAGTTTATGGTTTCCACACTCTTCTTCATATCTTCGTTGCAATCACTCTCAAATACATGCATGAGCTTGGTTCATTGGTAACTCTCTCTCTCCCAAACTGGATTAACAAAAGATAAACCGATAAAACTGCTACCGTATCTAGCCAATGAATTACAAACGAAAATGATGAGAAGACGTGACGTGCACATGGAAATGTGCAGGGGTGTATTCAACTTGACATTTTAAATGATTTGTGTGAAACTTACAAATCCTATATTATTCAATCATGTATTTTAAAAAGTCTATTAAAATTCACTGTTATTGAATTGATGATTTAAAAATCGACTTTAAAATCCACTGTTATTCAAAATAGTTTGTGAATTTGGATTTTAATGATTTTTGAGATTCTGGAGGATTTATGTGAGATTTGTTTAGTTAAAAATAGAGAAATTCAAATCTCATGGTTTTATGTGGGATTTGAAAGAATTTTACAATAAATCATATCAACTTCCCTAAAATCTTTCAAAATTCCAAATTTTCTAAATCCTATCAAATCTTCCAAAATTATGGTTTCAATACACCCCCTAAGAAATTAGAAAAATTATTGAGTTCACCCTTAGAGAGGTGAACCTCTTTTATTCACCCCCTCTTAATTAACCAATCAAAATACAACAAAACGCCATATCATATCATATTTATAAAGTACAGTAAAACCTCTATAAATTAATAATTTATAAATTAATAAACACTATAAATTAATAAATTTTGCTAGTCCCAAGTCGGGACAGTGTAAAAAATAATAAAATTCGATAAGATAATAAAATAATATTTTTTTTGAAATCCTCATGTAAAATATGGTCCCAATAATATCATAAATTAATAATCATGTAAATATATATATGCTGATATAGTAAATTATGTTTCTCTTAAACCTCATATCTATAAAATAATTGTTTTGTTGTATCTTCAAACTATAATGATATAAAATATTCTATAACATTTCATAAAACAGCTAAAACTTTTTAAAGTTTTCACTTTCTAAATATGCATCATTACATTTTGATAGTTTGATAGACTATTAAAATATGATTATTGATATTCTTATTCATATATTTGAATATTTATGTCGTTTGTATAAGTGAATATGTCTATAATATTTGTAATTCATTGTCAATAATATTTTTTAATTATTTCAAATTCAATTCTAATACCATAAAATTTACAACATCCAAAATTTTAATCTTATTATGCAACAATTGTCTCAATTTAATTTTTTAAAAATTAAACAATTAAAAATATACCTATAAATTAATAATTATTAATTTACATTATAAAATAATAATTATTAATTTATAGATAAATTAATATCACTATAAATTAATAAAATGTCTTGGTCCCAACATTATTAATTTATAGAGGTTTTACTGTAAATCAAAATTAAAATAAAAAGACAAAACTAATTAAGGAAACAAATTCTGTAGATTTTTTAATAAGGAAATTATGTCGGTTTGGTTTATAAAGGAATGATTAGAGTGTAGTTTTTACAATTAAACAAAATTATATGTCGATTTGAGTTTACAAAATAGTGATTAGGATTTAGATTTTACAATTAAACAAAATTATATGTCGGTTTGGGTTTATAAAATAGTGATTAGGGTTTAGATTTTATAATTAAACAAAATTATATGTCGGTTTGGGTTTACAAAAGAGTGGTTAGGGTTTAGATTTTATAATTAAACGAAATTATATGTCGGTTTGGATTTACAAAAGAATGGTTAGGGTTTAGAGTTTAGATTTTATAATTTATATGTCGGTTTGGGTTTACAAAAGAGTGGTTAGAGTTTAGGGTTTAGATTTTACAATCAAAAAAATTTATATGTCGGTTTGGGTTTATAAATAGTGGTTAGGGTTTAGATTTTACAATTAAAGAAAATTATATATCGGTTTGGGTTTATAAAAGAGTGGTTAGAGTTTAGATTTTACAATTAAACAAAATTGTATTTCAATTTAGGTTTATAAAAAATGGTTAGGGCTTAAATTACACAATTATATTTTGGTTTGGATTTATAAAAATGTAACTTGGATTTAGATGTTATAATTAAAAACTATAATATAATGTTTATAATTAAAATATAGTTTTTAATTAAAATTGAATTATATACAGATTTTGTTTCTTTAATTAATAATTTGTTTCCTTAATTCAGAGAGGGTAAATAAGAAAGGTTCACCCATGAACCCAAGAATTGTCCAAGAAATTATTAGCACAAAAAAAAAAACAACTTTACAAGCAAAACAATGGTTTCAGATGGCAAAAATAGGAAAGTTGCACTGTAAAACACAAAATTCATACTTTAACAATAATAAAATATAGCCACGGAGAGTACGAAAGTGAACCTAGCTAGGAACGGTTTGGGTTTGATGATGATCTTCTTCTTCGTCGTCTTCTGTATCTCCGGTCTATCCAATTATTATGCTTAATCGGACGAAATTACATATTGGTACAAAAGATGAAGAGTTCGGTCTTCATGAAATTAATTCCGGTTTGACATAGTAACACTTCAAAACAATTTGGAAACCCAATTAACAAAACAAGTTCCGTTTCTTGCATCTTTTTAATTTCTCTTATGTTAATTTACCTCTGACTCTGAAAATCAATGTTTATATAATAACATAATATTGAATAATCTATCAAATAATTCATCGATTGAAATATTTTAAAATAATTACATTAATTTCTTATTCTTTTAATATTATGTTAATCACTAATTTTAACACATTAAATATTTTTATACTTTAATCACTTTCTGTATAAATTTTATTACTATATGATTATACTAAATAATAATAGCAATTAAATTGCATATATTTTCCTTATTAATTGCACATATTTTGCTATTAAATTGCATATATTTTCCTTATTAATTGCACATATTTTGCTATTGAAATTAGTAATTTAATAGATAAATTTCCTATTAGAATTAATGATATAATAGATTATTTTTGGTTTTATATACTTTTCAAAAATATTAATTGTAATCTTTTTATTTTTATGATTTTTTAATTTTCTTATAATTATTAAATAAAATTTATTCACAGATATCAAAATATTATCGATATACTTGATACGTGTCGCGATTATATGAATTACTAACTTTGAAAACTAAGATTTATATAATAATTTTGGCAGATGAATATATAATAACATTTATATAATAAGATTCTCCTTCTCTCCGTCCTTCTTGAACATCGCAAAGAAGTTCCTCTCAACTTCTTTGCATTTTTTGCTCTTAGCTCCGGGAAAACCATCAGCAGGGTAGATCTCGCAGGTCTTGCATCGCAGGCATTGGCACATGGGTATGAATGCCCATAGAGTTTGAATAAGGAAAAAAAACAATGAACATACAGAGTTTCCAATTTCCCCTTGTTTTTTTTGTTAGATGTTTTACTCTAAAAATGATAAGTGTACTTTTAATGTCATGGGCACACTTGAATTTTCAAAAACTCTAAACATTAATAAATTCTATACCACATGAATTGAGAAGTAAATAATCTTGATTACATTGTTTATGGTACTTTCAGTACGTAATCAAGATTATTTACTTCTCATTAGCAAATAAAAATGTTGCTGTAACGAACATACTCCAACAACGAAGTCATGGATAAGCATATTCATATGTTAAGACATGGTGCACCACATGGTCACTCACCCCATATTATATTTGTATGATCGAATGTTTTTAAACTAAATTGGGAACACTCAAAACACATCACGACTGTGAATCAAACACCAAAATACGACGACGTACCACTAAAACCATAAAAGATATAATGAATCCACTCATTATCAGACTTGAGTTGGAAACTGTGAGTTGTGTGACCCCATAAAACATACTCAAAAGGATACCTCTAAGTCAATCAGAGGGTTTATTTTTGAGTCTGGTACCTATATATGACTAGAATTATATCAATAAAAGAGTGGGTTTTATAGATGTCGCTTTTCTCGTTACATTATCGAAAATTCAAAACATTTAGAGACCGGATCCGAATTGCTTTCATGACAAGAAAGGTCACGTAGTCGGGTCCAAGTAAACGATAGGTTCTTTCTAGAACTGGATAATATTATAATCACAACATCAAAGTTATATGAAGTTAGATCATTGTGCAATGCGGAGTTCCCATTCTCGGAGAATCCGAGGAGAAGAGAGAGAGAGACCTCTCACAACACAACAACCTAAGCGAAGGGCAGTTAGGGGATGAGAGATCGAGTGATGCCACGTTAAGTGAGTAACTATGTTTTCCTTATTCATGACACCACTCTATGTGTATCAACTTTCCCATGAACAAGATTGAGAGAGATGAAACATAATATGGGAAAAGATAATTTCTTCATTCAAATGTAAAGTGAGATACAAATTAAGGTTAAATACCAGTGAAACTAAACCACTATGCTAACCAAACTATACAAGAGAAGAGATTAAACTTAACCAAAGTAAAATATACATTCTCTTATTGGCTAATCACTATCACTAAAAGAATTCGTGAGTTGGTAGTTGGTCGAGAGAGAACAATAATATATTAATATGCTGAGCGGTAAACGACATGACTTCATCCATTAGTCATCTTCCGATATTTGGACTAAACCCTACGTTGGCTTCCAAAATCTCCATGTAATTGTGATTTATTTAATTTTCAGTAATTTATTGCTAATAACAGTAGTAATATGCGGGGCGGATTCCTAGATTAGGCATTTCCCTCTTCTTCGAAACCCAATAGTCCCGAAGTTTTCAAGAACGCAATGATTCTATACACAGCTGAAGAAGAAGATCAAATGTGTTTGTTCTTGTTTTGTTTCTGAGAGATGAGTAAGAAGAAGAGAGACGTTTTGAGACTAATAAAAGAAACAATCATTGCATGAAACAATGTATGTCTGGAGGAATTGAAGCCCAACGACATTATATATAATGACATAAGAATAGAAACGATTAAAACGATTCATTTAGGGGTTAGAACAATACAAGAAAAAAATGTCTCATTTAAAAATATATTTTTAATTTGGGTTAGTCAATCATATAAAGAATGAATATAACTAATGGTAGTTTTTATGATCATCGATTTCAAAGATTAAAACAAAGTCATATTGTTAGTATCTCCAACAACAAAGTCATATTCATAAATGTAATGAACAGTTTGTAAGATGTACATATGGTCACCCCAAATGTTGGTTTTCGACCAGAGAATTCCAACGATTTAGTTGGTCGGAAAGTCGTTGGAATAGGCTATTTCTGACCAATTTCCTACCAATACCGTGGTCGTAAATGGATGTATTTTCTTGTAGTGTATTATGTATGATGAACGTTTTTTAACACAAAAGAACTTGGCAACACACAAACATAACAACTGTGAACCAAATACCAAAACACAACTTACCAAAATGCGACGTACCACCAGAACAATTTTTTAAAACAACATAACGATGAGTACCCATACAAATTAGATATCTGTCCGACATTTCGGTTTACGAAGATATTGGAAATTGAAAATATTAAGAAATTAAATGAAATCAAGTACAAAGAAACCCCTTTTTTGAAAGTGCTTCTTGTCCTTTTTAGTAAGGCTTCTCTCCAACGTAGTTACCCGGTGGGTCGTAGTTACAAGTGATGAAAACTCCTGCACCATTCTCACACACCACACGCGCGCACCCAAGCCTTTTGGTGTCACGCCACACCATCTGAGTGTAGTGACCACACATTCCACTTCCGCCGCACGAGTTGCTGTTGTGGTCGTAAGACCTTCCTTCAACGACCCATGACTGCACCGCAAAAGTTGGTGTCCAGTCCGAGCCACTTCCCCAAAACAGGTTCTCACCGTATGGTCCCGTCGAGTGAGTCATTGAGCAGTCGTAACGCCTTTGGTTAGCCCACCATGTCGCGTAGCTAGCTAGCTTGCTGTCCCAAATCAATGGAGACACACCTGATAGGGAATGAGATTCATTTCACCAAATCATTAACAACAACATTATACAATATTTTTAAAAAATTTGAATCCGGATCCCTCAACTAATTGTAACAATATTTATGACAAATAAATACCTAGTCTGGACCGAAGAGCGTTATGTGGGTCAAGAAACAATCTAGCGATTGAGCCAGCGGGTAGTCTTGGGTAAGTAGGAGGCCGGTAAACAGGCTTGGGACTCGGAACTGGGAGCCATGGCTTAGGGACATAAGGGGTAGGGGTAACTGGTGGCCTCGGTCGGTAATAGTCTGCATGGACTTCTTGGAAAGCGACCAAGAGAAGGGAAATTGTGAAGACAATGACTAGGGTCATTGATGAACTGGTCGCCATCTTTGTGGTGTGACTATGAAAAATGGTTTTGTGGGTGGTGAAGAGAAATGGCCTTGGTGAATGATTATTTATAAGTTATGAATTGATGAAATTAATTAATGAATTTGGACCTTTAGAGAATGTCAACTACAATGTGGCTTCCATGTTCGATTATGGTTACCACTCTTTTATGTTTCCCTTCGGTTAAATGGATTTTATGGTTAATTAATATGTCAATTAGGATTTTAATAGAAATTTTGTCTTATACATGTATGTTAATTTCTTGAATAACTCTATGAACATGTGATCTCTTCTTTTTTTCTTGTCAAACAATCACTTATCTTAGTTATTCAAAATGGTTATAACAAAAACTATATATTCGATACACGTTAAATTCAGAATTATGTTTTATTCTTTGCAGAATAGAACTGAGAAATTTATTAGTATTGGAAAAATCTTTGTCATCTCATGCATATAAAAAGTCTTAAAAATATAAAAGAAGTTGTGATGGAGTTAAATTAAAATCTCTAAAATTTCTCTTTATCTATCAATTGCATGCGTTGAATGATATTCTAATTGGTTTCTTCAAGTGGCACAACACAAGGAAAAGGTGATCGTCCATGATTAACTTATATGCGGATAGAATTGATCAAGTTATAGTATTAGTTTTTACATATATCTAAATATATTAATCAGCAACTATCGGATAATAGATACGAGATTACTGAATAAAAAAAAAAATCTAGCCGGCCTATAAATGTCCCCTCAATGGACATTTTATGTAATGGTTTTACAAAATTGAACGTCACATTAGTTCATACTTTTATGGTCAATCTAAAGTATTTTACTTTCTAGTTGAGGGATTTTTTTTTAGTTTTCTTTGCTTGCTTGTCAACGTCATGCTACGTCACTCTCAACGAGTCGCATCTTTTAATGGGCCTTTGGAAGTGAAATAAGTTCAAGGTCAATCAGAAACTTATACAACCCACACTTTTGTAAATTTTGGAATCCTGAAATCGGTAAAATTATACCGTTATTAATATAAGCTAGGGTATTAGCCTATTGTGTTACAAATGATCATTTTAAAAAAATTCTGTATAAAGGTTTTTCACAGAATTTATTTATGAATACATGTAAGTAACTGTTTCATAGTAGAAATATATCTCACTCCAGAATATATATAAAATGAAAAGCAAGTAGAATTAACGATTTACATTATTATTATCCACAACTCGTTACATTTAATAGAAATTATGAAAACATCCCCCTTCATGCACCCTCCACATTGCTATAAGCTTATGACCGAAATAATACATATTTTAAACAAATAATCCAACCCTATATATAAGTTACACATATATATTCATGATATAAATGATTAAACACTGTGGTAGCTCATCTGAGCATAATCTTGAAGCATAACCATTCCTTCAGTCGTCTGATCAAGAACAGAAGCTGATCCCCAAGAACTCGACGACGTCGGTTTCCTCTCTAGCTCCACTTCCTCTGACCACCAACTCGAACCATTCGTCGTTAGCTCAAACTCGTTCCCCACTTGAAACAATTCTTTTGAATGACCTCTGTTCATAAGGTCCATGTTATGATTATCTAATCGAAGGTCCTGCGAAAAACCGAAACTAGGTTGAAACTCTTGAGCGGGGTTTAGGGGTTGCTCTACGTTCTCCGAATAGAGAGGAGAGACTCCATTGTTGATCTCAGCTAGCTTGATATTGCTGTTGTGGTGATCAATGTTAAATCCTAAGGGGTGGAAGCTTTCTTGAGATGCAAGCTTAGAGTTTTGATTAGGTGTAGCTGTAGTAGTACTCTGCAGCAATGGATGAAGCTTGGGCCACAAGATAGGGTTGTTGTAGAAACTAGAGAAAGGGTTCTGTAGATTCTGAAGCTGCATGTGAAGCTGGAGCCTCTCGAGTGCTGAATTGCTAAGATTCTGAGGAGTACTCTTATTGTTGTTGTTGCTGACATTGTTTTCAGTAGAATCGGATATTGAGTCTTGACGATTCATTTGCTTCTGTCTTCCAAGAAGTTTCTTCTTCAGCTTTGTGTTCCAATAATTCTTGATATCGTTGTCAGTCCTTCCAGGAAGCTGAGCTGCAATTATGGACCACCTGCATATATATATATCACATCAAGATTAAAATTAAAATTAAAAGAACGTTTATTAGAAAAACCATATATTAGAAATCACTAACCAAGTTCACGTTTCATAGGTATAAATGTATAGAGGTTCTTACAAAGACACCAAAACAAGAAGAAAGAGACAATATAAACCCTAAATTCTATGAGAGATACCATAGCTTGAAGAAACATGGGCTTGCATGTGTTTCAGCGCATAAGATTCATAGACAAAAGGTAAAAAGACAAGAATTTCAAGTTAAATTTCAATAGGAATAATTACCTCTAATTCTGAACGAGAAAAGTATTATATATTATTAAGAGGTGTTAATTAAATTAATTAACTTATTAGTAAGAGAGATCAAGAGAAATAGATCACTGACCGGCTCCCAATGCTAATGTAGAGACTCAAGATGATACTGTCTTCTTCCTCAGAAAAACCACCATGTTTGATGTTTGGTCTTAAGTAATTAAGCCATCTCAGTCTGCAACTCTTACCACATCTCTTCAAACCTATATAATTTACACAAATCTCAAAATCAGAACAAAACTTGATCTAATCAATCTAAATCAAAAATCAAGAGACGGGTTTACATGCATCTTTTGATAAACCATGTGAAAATCAGAAAGAATCTGAATCATAAATTATAAGATACTAATAGAAATTAGCTTTGAGATTAGAATTAAAACAAAAGTAGAACTGTGTTTTACCAATCTTCTGAGGCAGTGCGATCCAGTTGCCACCAGTGCCATATTTGTCGATGTAATCCTTGAGCTTCACATCTTCTTCCGGCGACCATGGTCCTTTCTTCACGTTTGCCTTGTCGCAGCATGGAGCTCTTCCCATTTTCTTACAAATCTTTTGTCTTTTCTTGATCTTGTCGTTGTTGTTGTCCTTTCTTCTTCTTCTTCCAATTGTTGATATGATTGATGTGATGATGAAATGATCTAATGCTTAGAAGAGATGATTTATAAAGACGAGAAAAAGAGGGATATTAGTTGATGATTATTATAACTGAAAAATTAATTATTAAAAAAATAATGTCTTCCTCTCCGCGTTTTAGTGTCTTTCTTATAATTCAACTTCAACCCTAATAGTATATTTTTCTAACTAGGATTTTGCTTTTTTCTGCATTTTGGATTAGTTTTCTAAACTTTTAATTATATTATATTATTCATTTTGAAAAGGTAAAGAGCTGTCTTAGTTTTAATAATCATTAACGTAAAGAAACACTTGCGTGAAAAATTTGTCCAATCGCATTATCACTTTATAGATTTTAGATGATTAATATAGGTCAAATTAAAGGGCAGGAACAAAACATCATATCGATTTGTCGTGACTTGGGTTGAAATGTTCTCTCTATAGCCAATCAAATGTCATCAGTTGTTTTAATTTCTGAATTCTGATGCATTTCTTGAATTTGGATAATTTGCTGAAATTTATAGAAGGTTAATTTTTCTGAATAAGTGAATTTCTATTGAACAGGCAAAAAGGTATACAATTCTGACTTTCTTAACCTTTAGACTTTCTCAACTATGACAGAAATTTTGTGTAAAAACCCTGTTAGTTTTTGGAAATTGCATAAATGTATAATGGCCAAAGAAAGAAACTTCATCTAATACTAGTATATAATAACATTATATTAACAATATTATGAACACTGAGCTACCATTACTTAAACTAATAATGACTTTACTATTATATGTTCCATATAATTTTTAGTATTTCCATACTTTTATATCAATCGAAACATATAGTCGAGAACCATAAAAGAACGGATTTGTTCAGACATCAAGTCCAAAACTATAGAAAGTGCACTTAGTTACAAGAAGAAGAAGCTTCTAAGAAATTAATCGATGATATATATATGAAAAATGCGTGTGCCGTAAGGAAAAATGTCGATATCGAGAAGACAATATTCCATACATATATGAGTCCTTCGTAAAATAAGTTTGACTTTCATCTCAAAGTAAGCATCAATTTCCATGTCGAGGCCGTTTTTTAATGTGTGTGTTCTAGAAACTCTTGGTTCTTTGACTTATAGACTCTTTTACATAATATATATATATATATATACACAAATGTAGTCTATAGATATTTGATCTTATAGTCTACGCGCAGTGGATGCAATTTCAACTTCGAAGAAATTTGAATAGGAATATATGATAAAAATATTATATATCTGTAAATATTTAGAACTGTGTATTAATCGTCTACTCAAGGTAATGGTCGTAAATCTATAACAAATGGCTTTGCATGAATCAGGTCAACAATCATTAGTTTTAAAATTACCTTGGCTTTCCAAACTTGCAAGAGTTACGTCTTAAAGTACGTAAGTTTGTATCAATAATATGATCTAAGCGACAACTATTTTGATCTTGGGTAATTTTATAGGATTGGCCGTATTTCAAATTAAAATTTGTTTTCTAAAACCTTATATATATATATATATACCATTTTGTTATATTACCTTTGTTTTTCTTAAGCAAATATCAGTTTCGAGGACTTTTTAATGCCTAATTGTGGAAATTGATTGGTGCATGGAAGTACTGTATTTTAATATAAAAGGAGAAGCTTTAATACAATAATTGATCTGAACAACCAGACAACTTACACTAATTGACCTTGGTTTATCACAAATATGTCGTTACAAAAACTTAATGTGTATATAATAAAATATAATATATATTTTAACTAAACACTTTTTAATTAGTTAGTTAAATAATCAAGTGAGATAAGGAACCACAACTAGGTAACAAAATAACAAGAGGAAACCATCAAAATTTCAAAAAGGAGCAACTAATATTCTGTATAAATTAATAACCCTACAATATAATAAAATATTTTTTTGGGCATAATATAAGTATAATATATTCTTTAGAATAATATAATAAAAAATTGAAGACACCAGGAAATTCAGAGCTTTAAAATAAAAGCAACGCAAATGTTTCTTGTTGTCCTTTTTCAAAACCCTAGAATCGATGCATTTGA
This sequence comes from Camelina sativa, assembly GCF_000633955.1. Lineage (NCBI taxonomy): Eukaryota > Viridiplantae > Streptophyta > Magnoliopsida > Brassicales > Brassicaceae > Camelina > Camelina sativa. The sequence continues at coordinate 23,764,602 of NC_025686.1, read as the reverse complement.
CAAATCCCAATCTTTAAGAGATTATAATCGAGCTGGTTAGTGGTTAAATATTTGTATATTGTATACATAGGTGTGTGATCTTATTTTTTCTTTTTCTATGTCATAAGAGGATAAGCTTAGATAGGTGCGTATTAGCTTAGAGGTTGTTTACTTTTAATTAATTTCACAGCTAATATTCTTTATGTATCCCCAAGGTTTTCTACAAAATCATTGTACTCTCTTTTTGTTATTTGGATGAAAACACTACTAAATGTGTATATCTATGTGTACACTTTCAATAATATTATGGTTGATATCAACATGTTAGAACTAATTATAAGCCATGAAATAACATACAAAATATTAATAAGAAAACACCTCTAAATATATTAATATTGCTAATTAATATTAAAATCACAAATTTGAGTTATATATATACTCGCCATTAATATAGTTAATGTGGTGAATTGTATATAAATATTAAATCCTAACCAAAATTAAAGTTAAATGAATTAAAAATGTATTAAGAAATAATTTTAAAATATTTTCACTTAATAATTCCTGCTTTTTCTTTTGTGATTAGCCCTTTTATTTTTCATGTTTTTCAAAGATTTGTTATTTTTTCCCAACAAATTCAAGACAAGATTGAGTATGCCAAATTTATATTATAAACAATGTTTTCTTTTTACCAACCAAAAACTAACCAAAGGAAAAGTGTCACTCCTCATCACGTCACTTTTGGGTTGACTAACCCATTACCGTACACAATTTCCTTTGCAAATGAGACGGTAAAATTAAAATGATTGTATTTCATATGATTAAGTTTTTATGTATTAGATATTTCATATGATATATTGAATCATACTCTCTTATATTGGTTCAAATAATTTTCATTCTAAGAAAAAATAAAATATGTATACAACACGTGTGGGTGTATGTACGTGTGAGTTTGACCATATGAAGGAAATGTCATTAGCGCGTGTTAGGTGTTGCATTGAAGACTTAAGACGAGGGCATAATTAAACAAAACAATGTCAATACCATATTATGTGTTTGTAGAGGACAAGACATTGGTTTATTTGATGGTGTCACGTATCTTGACCTTACACTTAAATTACTACTAATACGACGTATTTTTAAAATTCAACCATTAAGTATGATATACTCAAGCTTATACTACACTAGAACCAAAATTATCAGTGTTAATTAAATGGTATACATACATCACCTACTAATACGTGTTTAGTCTTAAGTTCTTAACAAAAACTACAAATAAAGTTCCTTTTGTTAATAGATAATGTTTTCCGATCATAACTGGACATTTATTTATGAAGTTCATGGGTCCAATGATTAACACAACATTTTGTAATAATTCTCTTATAACAAATTAATTTGGTAATTGGTTAGAAGGATGTTCTGTTTACAAGGAAGATACGACATCGGAGTTGATAATGTCATGCTTTAGTTTTTCTCCTACTTCACTTGCTAATTTTTTTAATGACAAGAAAATTAAAGAAGATCTTTTGTACTTGTGAGGGGGCTGACTTTTCTGTTCATAGATAAGAATATACTAATTTTTTATTATAATTAAAAATTTAAATAATTTTAATTAAGAATCAAACAAAAGATTTATTTAAAGTCAAACCTAATAGGTACGTACTAACTATTTAGAGAGAGAGTTATAGCTTGTCTTTAGAAGAAGATTGCAGCAGTCCTGTCACATTTTGTTGCCATCTCTCTAACTTGTCTTTGGACGACCCTTTAATCCCATTACCTAACCTCATCTCTATATTAACACTAATTTTCTTGGTCTAATTCTCTGAGTTGGGTTTGTTCGAATCTTGGGATTTTTGTGACTAGACGACGCCGTTTTACGGAGCTTCTCTGACCACAAGTTTTGTTTATTGGCCACGAAAGATTGGAAACATTCTAGGTCCAAAGTGTTTTACTATAATAGGATCCGAGTTATATTATAGACTATGAAATATTGCAAATTACAGATTTAAAATTTCAAAAAGATCAACTGTTATGTTATATGTCGCTGCTTGAGTTGTCTGTCCTGATCTTTTATACCACAAAGAGTTTAATTCATCTTATCTATATTTGCAGTTATAAATGATAAAAGCCACACAATCTTAAAACCTGGCATTTTCTTGATAATGATACTACTAAAGATCATGGCAAGAAATATAAAAAAGTAAGAATTTTTCACTTTAAGGATTTTTTTTCTTCATATCCTTGTACACGTAAAATTTAAATAACAAGCATGCATATAAAACAGAGTAATCTATCAAACACGAAACAACTGGTCCAAAATCTTTACATGGAATACTCACGCAGCAAGAATTAATTTTAAGAAACAAATTAAGTTGATAAAAATAAATAAAGAATAATCTAATGTGTACCGTTCTTAACCACAAATCTTATATACAAACACCAAATTAATAAACCCCAAAAAATAAAAAATGAACGAGGGACAGACCTCAATGATCATCTCAAGTGCAACCAATACATTGCTCGATCAAAAAAGGTTCCAAACCAAAATCCTCTAATTAAAAACATAAAATCTATATACCAATAAAACACCATTTTACTTTCTCCCACAACGCTAGTTTGGGCGTTCCAACCGCAAAAACAAGTGGTAACCAAAAAATAGGCTAACTATACTTTTTTATAAAAACCCAAAGTAAATAGAAGCCTTTAAATCTTCAAGAACCNCCATGGCAGTATGGCACCATCACCATCTTCTTCTTCTTCTTCATCATCATCATCTTTATTCTTTTTTTTTTAGCTTATGTATATATTTATTTATTTCAAATTCATAGCAGCAGCCATGTTCCTGAGCTTCTGTGATATTTCAGCAAAGGATGGTCTCTCTGTTGGCTCAGACCCCCAGCAACTTTCCATCAATCCCTTCCACTCTGGATCACACCACTGTGGGATTTTAGGGCGCAATGCGTTATTCACTATACCTCCTGTAACCAAAAACACCAATCTACATGTCTTAGTTTCATAACTCTTATCATTCACAAGTATACGTTTCTAAAAGATAAGTAAAAGAAAGGTGTAGTTACCAATTATGGAAGCACAGTGCATGTCTGCGTAAGGTTCTTCACCAGTGAGCAATTCCCACATTACAATCCCAAACGAGTAAACATCGATCTATTCAAAAGACACAGGCTTGGTTAGCTGACTATGAGATTCGATCCAATTAACAGAATGAACAAAAGCTGCAAACTTCTATAAGAAATTTAGTTACCTTTTCAGAGACCATGTTGCTTTTCCCACTCAATAGCTCAGGTGCCATCCACGGTAAAGTCCCACGAACACCTCCTGATACTAGAGTCTTCTGTTTCACCTTTGATAACCCCAAATCACCAATCTGGAATAAAAGAAAAGACAAAATTTGTGAGAAACATATAAGCTTATATTCTTTGTTATATGGGAGACCAGATGAGCAAAAACGTAACCTTGCATATAGGACGCTGAGGATCTCTCATGTTCACAAGAAGATTCTCACACTTCAAATCGAAATGAACTATGTTCTTTCCGTGCAGATACTCCATCCCAAATGCAGTATCCATGGCTATGATGAGTCTTTTACGACGATCAATAGTTCTGAAGGAGTCAACCAATGTGATGTCAGATATTTGAATCCTCTAGGAAAATAGTATATAATGCATGAATATGTGAATCTTTTTTACCTATCCTTCTTCTGCAAGAACTGTTTCAAAGATCCGTTAACCATGAACTCTGCCACAGTTGCTAGAGAACCATCAGGACCATCACGAACTATTCCATAGAACGACACAACGTTTGGGTGATGCAATGAGCTCAATAACAGGGCTTCTTTCCAAAAATCTTCTATCTGCAACAGCAGAAAAGCAGTAAGAGACTTATACTAGACTTAAACGTTGATGAAGATGTTAAATTCAATTGATAACAAAGGAAATAAATTTTACCAAACGTTCCCTTTCAGAAGGTTTGCCTGCAAAGCAGCTGGCTTTTATTCTCTTAATTGCAACATCTGAGCCTTTCCATTTTCCATGGTAAACAGATCCATATGTTCCATGGCCTAACTCTCTAATCTCCTCTAGATCATCGTTTCTTATACTCTAGATGAAAAAAATATAACAAAGTCAAAATGACTAGAAGTTTGTTCGGTTTCGGAATTCTATAAGACGGGTTTAAGCATAAAAACCTGTAGTCCCCTGGATCGAGCTTCAGCCTCAGCCTTTGTTTGTTCAATCTTGAAATTGTTTGAGTTATCGCTATCAGAATCTATCTCAGTTTCGTCTTGAGCATTCTGAAAAACAAAAAGTTGTTGCAAAAGGTAAGTCAGAAATGAAAGGGAATTCATAACAGGTTCATTTATTAGAATACTCACCATATGCTCTGGTTCGTTTTCCACCAACTCTGGCATCACTTGATCTTTGGCTTCTTCTGGATGAGCTTTAACCTCAGCAGCTCCTTCAAGTGCCGCCTTCTTCACAGATTCAATTAACTCAGGCAAGAAACTCAAACGCTCAACTGATAGCTCTGCCCCTTCAGGAGTAGTAGCAGAAGGACTAACTTGTTCCAGATTCCCCATATCTTTCTTTCGTTCAGCTAAGGGTTGAGGCTTATCTAGAGATGGAACACCGTTTGAAACACAACTATTAACATAGTTAAATTGTTCACCTCCCTCAGCAAACTTGCTTTCCACCGGCCTCACAACTTCAACACACTCTGGTGTCTGCACAACTGGTGCAGTATTGAGGTTTGTCTGTGATAATGGCCCAGTCAAAGGCTCACGCACTTGTAGATATTCGTTACGTACAGTCGGGTTCTCAGATGGCACCCAATTTGGGTCTAACGGGAAGACTTTATCTTGCAAATGGGGATTAGAGTGGTAAGGCTGGCCAGGGGAGGACATTCCATCAAAGCCAGAAACCCTTTGCGGAGAACCAACTACAACATTTTGATTCTCCACTCCAATAGAAAACCTAGGAGTATTTTCTATTGAATTCCTGATAACAGTCTGATTGGCTGTGCCATTGACTTGCATGGGCAAGGCTGGAGGACCAGCTATAGGATTTGAAATGTTCTGCCAAATATTTTGCTGAGGGTGCATATGGCTATGACCTGCTGAGTGGATACTTTCAGGTCCTGGAGGATAGAGATTATTCCCATAATGAAACCCACGTTCCTCAGCAGAAGGGTTGGCCGTATTCAGGTGAATGCCACCAAGTGGTTTATCAAGAGGATAATTCATCCCAGGACCATCCGGAGTGTAATGATCGTTTGGTCTTCCAACATTAGAAATATGTGGCCTTCCTTCCTCAAACCTTGGAGTATTAGGATTCACCTGCGGTTGAACCATCCATCCTCTTTCATGTCCGAAAGTCTCATTTGGATAAGCTCCGTGATGAGTAGGTTTTTGGTCAGTGTTAAGCAGGAAACTTTCCCTGTTTGGTGGACACTGTGCACAATGAGCCGGTGGAAATCCGTTGTTGCCTATATTAGGCTGCTCCAAAAGCTGATGGTTCCTATGATACGGTACACGACAGTTCTCGCATACATTACCACCTTCATAGCCACCTGGACCACCGTGAAGAACATTCCCAGGAAAACCTCCTTTACTCTCAGGTGGCATTGCTCCAGCTGGTACCCACACCACACTGTCAGGAATTTGAGGCTGGTGCTCATATAAAGGATGATAACTTGCTTGCGATGGCCTCACATACTCTTCAGGCATTCTATCAAAACCCTTATCAGGAATTTCCCCATATGGCATTCGATAACGAGCAGAAGAAGGCGAAGATGGAAACTCCTGAAAATTTCTGGGATCATGATGTCCATGGTGCCGAGGAGAATAGTAAGGACTCCATGTACCTTCTACTTCACCATACCTCGTTGCAAGCATCTGCCCTGAACCCACACGAGGAATCCTAAGCTGATGAAGATTACTATACTGCGCAATAGGTATCTCGTTACCCCTCTGGCTACCACCGCCAGTCTCAATACTCAGCTGGTTCAACATCATCGAAAAATCATCAGGCTGATTGAAACGAGGCGAATCAGGATGTTGCTGCAGCTTCCTAAAGTCTGTACCTTCCATCAAATTATTAAGAGCATCAACATATCTCCTCTCAGATTCCCTCTGATCATCACGTTCAACATAATGGGAAGAAGAACCATCCTGTTCAGGAGACGAAAACAGAAAGATCCTAAGCCTAGTGAACCCATCTCCGGAACCTAACTTATCATACTCCTCCATCATATTCGTAACATCATCATCGTTCACCACAGAGACCAAAGCATCGAGATCCTCATCAGGCTGCTGGTATTTCAACACAGCTGCACCATCATAAAGCTCTCTCATCTTGATCATCAAGTCCTCATACCTAATATCTCTATTCACACTGACGATCCTCGTCTCTCCACCTACGTACCTCAGTTTCGCGTCCTGAGGACGAGGCAATATACTTCCTAAGAAGCTACACAGAAACTTAACACGATGGGGCTCATCGTTTAAGCTAGAGACTGGACTAGTGACAGAAGATGAGTTCACAGAAGCTGAATCCATAACAGCGAACCTCCTCCTCACAATCTGATCACTATAATTATTAATCTTTGAATCACGAAGCTCGCTTACTGCACGAGGGAATTGAAATCCGTATAGTACCAAATCTCAAAACCACGATGACAAAAGAACTTGGAAGTGGTTCGCTGATGATAACAGTTGAAATGATTATCCATTTACAAGGTTGCGGACGAATCCTCACAAAGCATCAGCACTTTTATCTGGACAATTCAAAACACAGACATGCGTAAACAAATCAAATCCAAAGAAGAATTACATACATACTCAGAAAGATCCATACTTTTCAATTAATTACCTAAAATCTCGGAGAAAGAAGACGAATTTTTAGAAACCCTCGATTTAAAAATGCGTAATTTATAACAAAATCACGTTAGGAACCTCCCGATTGTACACTCTTGATCTTTTTATTGGGTATGAATGGGAACGAAATCTGAATCGGGAAATAATAATGAGAAAACCCAGAAAAAGATTTAAGAGTGGGAAATTTAGAAAAGAGAGATTTCGATTTAGATGGGAGGAAGGGAATAATAGAGAAAGAGCGGCGACGACAGAGGTTTCTTGGTTTTGATTTTGATGATGATGATGACGAGACGACGATGGCCAAAGTTAAAAAAAAAATACAATCTTTTATTTCTTTATTTTTTAAAATTTGTTGTTGTGTGTTTTTCTGGGTTAGAGAGAGAGAGAGAGAGAAGGAAGAAGAAGAACTAGAAGATGCGATGCTGTTTCTGTATCGCCAGGTAGCTATCCACGTGGCGCCTTTTCACTATTTATTTCGTTAAATTTTTATTTTATTTTAATTTTTATTTTAATTTATCTCCCAGGGGCATGGCGTATTGATATTGGTTCGGAGGCTTTGAGGCATATGCTTCTTTCCTCGTCCGCAGATTCCTTGTGTGTGCCCACCGCCACTGCGCGTGTTCTTCACCTTCATTTCATTTTTTTTCTTTCTAAAACCTTAATCAGCCATTATTACATTCATTAATTAATATTTTAACGTTTTAAAATCAATTTTTTTTTAAAAATGTTGATATAAATATGAGAAGTGGTGACATTTATGGCGTCAATAAAGGTGGTCACATTTTTAGTTAACACACACGCGCTCTCACTCAGCTTCTGGTCTGGAGTTTCACGCGACACGTAGCGGTTCTGCGTCACGTGTTCTCCAATCATATAGTGACAGTTGGCACATTTCCCAAAGCATCTTCCAATCAATATTATTCGCAGGAATTTATGTGTGTGTGCCCGATTCCTTCACTATTACATCACCACCATCCATTTTTTTATTTTTTAGTTAATCTTACTTACACATAAATAAACTTAATGTAAACTCTATCATATTAAGCAAATAACAATACTACAATAACTTGAGACAAAATGTTTTGACATTCATGGTGAAATTGTGTCCTAGAAGCTCAAAATTTTAAAACAGAATCTGATTTGGTTTCCTTTACTATGGGAATGGGGATCATAAAAGTGTAGGGACTACAAGAGACTCTTTCAAACAGAGTACTGTATGCCGGAATTATTATGTACAGACAGCATTGATCATAAATTCATAATTTCTCATCAATGAAGAAAACAACATTGTTATAATAATACAGTTTTTTTTTTCTTTCTAAACTGACGTTTCATATCATACGCTAAATACTTAAATAGCAAGACAAACCATTTTTTTGATGTTGGCAATGTGAATAGAGCCATATCAGGCATAGCTAAATAAATAGCGGTACGTAAACTGAGTGCTTGAGTCTGGAATTTACTAGCTAGGTTTCAACTACTTTTTTTTGTAGGTTTACACTTTTATATGCATCTAAAAAACTCAAATATTAACATTTACGACTTTAAACGTTGTTACTTGTACAAATATTAAAACTCTCTTCCTTATCAATAAAAATTGCAGATTCGACCAATTTTTTTATATTTGTTCATTACAAAATGCTACTAATATTTATCTTTTTTTTTTTCAAAATGAAGAAATATTTTAATACAATTTGTAAACATTGCTTAAAACGTACAAATGTAATCGCATTTAAAAATATGGGCCTTCTAGCCCACGAATATAAGTTTCTGCCAATTAGGTGATCCACAAGATAAAATAGTAAAAACCAAATATACCCTCCAAACCACAACGACTCATTCAAAAAACACTAGCACTCTCCGCCACTTCGCTATCCCCTCACCCACCAACAATGTTATCCGTAACCACCACTCTCCTCCGCCACCGTCTCCGGCACTTACGCCACCGTATCAGATTCAACTCCACCGCTATTTCTCCCCCTCCTCCTCACTCTTTTCATCTACCTCTCAATCACCCTACCTACTTAATTTGGGCAGCCAACACTTCTCTAGGCAAAACCCTCGTCTCTACAGGCATCGCCGCCTCTTTCCTCCTCCAACAACCTTCTTCTTCCGCCGCGAAACTCCTCTATTTGAAACCTATACAGACTGGTTTCCCTTCCGATTCCGATTCTCGTTTCGTCTACTCCAAGCTCGATTCACTCTCCCTCCGTCGCCGAATCCCTATTTCTATCTCCAACTCCGTTCTCCGTTCTTCACTCCCCGCCGCAGAGTCTATGCGATCGAATGTTGAACCCAGTAATAATGGGATGTGTGATTTGAATTTCCGGGAGGAGAAGATGGTCACCGGTGCGCCGGAACTTTCGTGCAAGACGTTGTTTGCTTGGGAGGCAGCTATCTCTCCGCATTTAGCTTCGGAGAGGGAAAACGCGACGGTTGATGACTCCCTCGTGCTACGGATGATTGAAAAGTGTTTGACGGAAGAAATGGGAAGCGAGAAATCGGATTTACTATGTCTGGTGGAGACTGCCGGTGGAGTTGCTAGTCCTGGACCATCGGGAACTCTTCAGTGCGATCTCTACAGGTAACACTTATCTTCTACTCTTCAGGAGATTGAATTTGATTTATCTGTTACTTATGGTTGTGTGTATTGTAATCCCTGTAATTAGGCCTTTTAGGTTACCTGGAATTCTAGTTGGAGATGGTCGGCTCGGTGGTATCTCAGGGACTATTGCAGCTTACGAGAGTTTAAAACTTCGTGGATATGATATTGCTGCTGTTGTTTTTGAAGATCATGGCCTTGTTAATGAAGTTCCATTAACGTCATATCTAAGAAATAAGTAATTTTCTGTGTGGCTTTGTAAGTTCTTTCATTAGAAGCTTTTGTAGTTTTTACTTTTCTTATTCTTGTTTGAACGTTTTTGGTTGGTAGGGTACCGGTGCTTGTGCTTCCGCCTATTCCTAAGGACCCTTCAGATGATCTTATTGAATGGTTTCTCGAATCTGATTCTGTGTTTAAAGATTTAAAAGAGAGAATGGTATTAACTTATTTGGCGAGATTAGAAAGATTGAACGGCATGGCCAAGCAAGCAGGCGAAGTTTTCTGGTGGCCGTTTACTCAGCATAGACTTGTGCATGAAGAAGGTGTGACGGTTATAGACTCCAGATGTGGTGAAAACTTTTCAATATACAAGGTTTGTATGACAAAATCCTTATCCTTTTTAACATGTCCGCATCTTTTTCTGGTGTGGTTAGTACAGTCATAAGCAATATGGTTTCCGCTATCTCCATCTAGAACTTGCTGTAACTAATGTAACCTTTTCTGTCATCATTTTAGGCTTCTGAGACCAGTTCTCTTACCCAACAATTTGATGCTTGTGCAAGCTGGTGGACACAGGGGCCAGATCCTGCTTTCCAGGTCATCTGTGCCCATTATTTCTCAGTTTTATGACATATATCATTTTCGTGTGCATTGTTACGTCATAACATTTTGATGCTTTATCTCTTTTTGTGATGAATCTTCTGAAGTTTATTTTGAACTTGGTTTAGGCTGTTTCAGGCTGAGCTTGCTAGAGAAATGGGTTACACTGCTGCTAGGTTCGGGCATGTTATGTTCCCTGAGAATGTATATGAACCTGCCTTGAAATGCGCTGAGCTCTTATTAGAGGGAGTGGGGAAAGGTATCTAAACTTGCTCTGTCACATTGTTTCTATTTTCAAACATTGGGGGATGGCTAATTAGTTTATGCATGCAGGCTGGGCTTCTCGAGTATACTTCTCGGATAATGGATCTACAGCAATCGAAATTGCCTTGAAGATGGCATTTCGTAAGTTTTGTGTTGATCATGATTTTTGCGAGGCTACAGAAGAGGAAAAGCATATAGAGGTTAAGGTACAATCATCTTGTTAATGTTCAACTAGCTTAGCTATAGACATTTTATTGTACCTGTTAGAACATTTGTTGTTCACTTTTGCTGCTTTCTAAGACGCAAGTGTTACCCTTCTCCTGGCAGTTCATATGCAAGATTATCTTCACTTATGCTGTTTTGTCATATGTCTTACAGATTTTAATGTGAAAATTTGATGTGTTCTATCTTAGGTTCTAGCTCTTCGGGGCTCTTACCATGGGGATACTTTAGGAGCTATGGAAGCACAAGCAGCATCACCTTATACAGGCTTTCTCCAGCAACCGTGGTAGGGAAATTTCTATTGTTTGTCATGATTCTCACTTGCCCATTTCTTTGAATTTTTGTTCTCAACATTCATCTTCTGAATTAAGCATTCTTGGATCATATGCATCTCCTGCACCAATGTGGGAGGGATCTAACTGCTTAGCAACCAGCCCTTAATGTTGCTTAGGTAGAGTTGTTATCCCTTAGATATGATCATGATTACATCTAGATATCAGCACCTGCAAAAATTCACCTTTTTCACATCTTACGGACCCAAATTGTATTGAGCAAGCCATTCTATATCATGTTATTCTCAGCTTGTTCGTTGATATATTTGCATTGTAGGTACACTGGAAGAGGCCTGTTTCTGGATCCTCCTACTGTCTTTCTCTCCAACGGAGCCTGGAATCTCTCCCTTCCTGGAAGTTTTTCTGAAATCCCCCCAGAAGAATATGGAAGTATATAGCATTCTTTCCTCTCTATCTGCTGTACTCCAATACATTTCCTTTAGTTGTATGATTTAGTATTCCCAAACTCTTACAGCCTTCACCACCCGTGATGAGATTTTTGACAAGAGCAGAGACACATCAATTCTTGCAACAATATATTCGGCCCATGTATCGAAGCATTTACAAGAGTATTCTGGAGTTAGGCAATCTACCCATGTCGGAGCACTGATAATAGAACCAGGTCAGTATGACTTCAAATAATGTACCTATATAACTTCCTTACAATCAAAGATTTAGCTTCATTGGTCTCTCTTTCGAGATTGCTAGATGCAAACTACTCTTCTATAAAGGTTGCGATTTTATCTGCAGTAATTCATGGTGCTGGGGGAATGCACATGGTTGATCCGCTTTTCCAAAGAGTTCTAGTCAATGAGTGCCGGAATAGAAAAATTCCAGTCATTTTCGATGAAGTGTTCACAGGATTCTGGCGTCTTGGAGTAGAGGTAGCCAACTGTGCTTTGATTTCATGCCATCTTTTATATATCTCTCTGTGTTGCTACATTCCATTTACATTCTGCTAACAAATTACTATGATTTTACCAAGACTACTACTGAACTTCTCGGTTGCACACCGGACATAGCATGTTTCGCCAAATTGTTGACTGCTGGAATGGTTCCTTTGGCTGTCACTCTTGCCACAGATGCTGTATTTGATTCATTCTCTGGAGATTCTAAGGTAAAACAAAAGTAGTATCCTCTTCCTTGTTATCAAAACCGTCTTCATGCATTTCTGATTTCGCTTGAAGCCATCTAATTTTTCTGACTAACTGTAGCTCAAAGCATTGCTTCATGGTCACTCATACTCGGCTCATGCCATGGGTTGCGCAACAGCTGCCAAAGCTATCCAGTGGTTCAAAGATCCAGAAACTAACCATAACATCACTTCAGAAAGAACCTTAAGAGAGGTATTAGGAACACTAAATACGCTCTTAGTCTTTTATAGTATAAGCCAGTCCAGATAGGTAGCAAATCAGGTATTACTATTGATAACAATCAATCCGTATATAAATTTTGCAGCTGTGGGATGAAGAACTAGTGCAACAAATATCATATCACTCAGCGGTTCAAAGGGTGGTTGTATTAGGAACCTTATTCGCTCTAGAACTAAAAGCAGATGCTTCCAATTCCGGGTAAATAAGTTTCTCAAATCGACAGTCTGGTTTATCATCATCATTACACAAAATCGTTGGTAACGTTGTCTGCTGTGTATCAGGTATGCTTCGTTGTATGCGAAGTCTCTACTAGAGATGCTCAGAGAAGACGGAATCTTCACTCGCCCTCTCGGCAACGTCATCTATCTCATGTGTGGTCCTTGCACTTCGCCTGAAATCTGCCGCCGTTTACTCACTAAGCTCTACAAAAGGCTCGGAGACTTCAACAGAAGATGAAAAAAAAAAAAACCAAAACTACCCTTCATTTGTTGTCGTCTTGTAACGAGATCTATCGGTTTTTTTGTGGAAATTACTAAAAATAAATATTCCTTTTTGGTGATGTAAAAACGAAAAGTTGCTTACATGGAATTCAACGGCTGAGATTCATTGGACAAAGACTAACGACCTCTACTACTTCATAGTGGGCCCTTCCCAAAGCCGTTAACGACAATGGTGGCAGACCACATCATAAGAAAACGTAAACCTTACCGTATTAGATTAAATCTCTACTAAAGAAGCACTGGTAAAGTAAAGAGCTCGAATGAGTCGCCATAGTTGACCCGATTAACCCAAAACCAAAACAAAAAAAGACAAAATTGCGAAGACTCAAAACAGGAGACTGTTCGGTCTGAAAAACTAATCTTCAAAAAAAAATCCACTTGTGTTCACTACTTAATCATTGTTCCAATCCAACGCCGGTTGTTGTTCTTTTAATTCGCCGGTGATTTCGTTGTCTCCGATATTTAGGTACGTACTTGTCTCTTTAGTCTTTGATTTGGTTCTTCAATTGGTCACCGGAAAGTCTTCTGTAGTCTCCGACGTGCGTTTTGGTTTTCAGATTTGGTTACTTGATTTAGGGTTTTTTGGTTGGTTAAGTAGTAGTAGCAGCCTTGGGTCATTCTCGTCGATGTTTTATGGGTTTTTTAATTTATATGGACTTTTTGTGTGCTGTTTGAGATTTTTAAATTGTTGTGATTTGCAGATCTAGTAAATTAGGGTTTTTTTGGGGGAGAATGCAGAAATAGATTTATGGATAGAGGTAATAATATGAATAGAGCCAAGAGGATTTTGGATGGGAACAACGATGATGATCAGCCTGAGCGTAAACGCCCTGCTCTTGCTAGGTATTAATTCCTTATCCTTCCTCCTCCTCCTCCTCCTCCTCCTCCTCCTCCTCCTCGTACTTCTTATACAACTGAAAAAGTTTCTGACTTTGTGGTTTATTTCTTGTTCATCCCAGTGTGATTGTAGAGGCTCTCAAAGTAGACAGTTTGCAGAAGCTTTGCTCTTCTTTGGAACCTATTCTCCGCCGAGTTGTAAGTTCTCTTTCTCTTTTTCAGCTTCAGTCTTTGCCTGCTGCTTCTTCTTGTTACTCTTACTTTAGGATGAAGCCTTAATGTGGGATTGTTGCTGAGTAGGTTAGCGAGGAAGTGGAACGTGCTTTGGCGAAACTAGGCCCTGCTAGGCTTACTGGAAGGTAAAATCAAAAGTATTTAGTAGCTCTTGACATTGTAATACGCTCTTCAACGTTAGCTAAACAGGTTTGTTATTACATTGCAGTTCTGGATCTTCTTCTCCAAAGCGAATCGAAGGTCCAGATGGCCGGAAATTACGGTTACACTTCAAATCTAGACTATCTCTCCCTTTATTCACTGGAGGGAAAGTAGAAGGAGAGCAAGGTGCTGCAATCCATGTCGTTTTGATTGATGCAAACACTGGACGTGCTGTGGTATATGGTCCAGAGGCTTCAGCTAAACTTCAAGTTGTTGTGCTTGAAGGTGACTTCAACAGTGAAGATGATGAAGACTGGACACAAGAAGAATTCGAAAGCCATGTTGTTAAAGAGCGTGCTGGAAAGAGACCGTTGCTTACTGGAGATGTGTATGTCACTCTCAAGGAAGGGGTTGGAACTTTGGGAGAGCTAGTTTTCACAGATAACTCGAGTTGGATTCGTAGTCGTAAGTTTAGACTTGGTTTAAGGGTTGTTTCTGGGTATTGTGATGGTATGCGTATCCGTGAGGCCAAGACGGAAGCTTTTATTGTTAAGGACCACAGGGGTGAATGTATGGTCTTGGAACCTCAACCTCTTTTCTCACTGTACCATTTGGTGTGTGACTTCTTTTAGTTTGATGCTTGTTTCTTTTATGTGCAGTGTACAAGAAGCATTATCCACCTGCTCTGGCTGATGAGGTGTGGAGATTGGAGAAGATCGGCAAGGATGGTGCATTCCATAAAAAGCTTAATGCAGAAGGGATTGATACTGTAGAAGATTTTCTGAGAGTAATGGTCATAGATTCTGGAAAATTACGTACTGTAAGTGCTTATTATGTTGCTTTTAAAAGAGATGTTAATTAGAATTTAACACCATGGCTAATTTCTATCTTTATCCGTTTGTTTTTGTCTAGATTCTTGGAAGTGGCATGTCAAACAAAATGTGGGATGCATTAGTAGAGCACGCAAAGACGTGTGTCCAGAGCAGCAAGCTTTATATCTACTATGCTGAGGATTCAAGGAATATTGGTGTTTTGTTCAATAATATCTATGAGCTAAGTGGCCTCATTTCTGGTGATCAATACTTTTCTGCTGAATCACTTACTGACAGCCAAAAGGTTTGCTGCATGTTGCTTTACTTATAACACCATTCTTTACCTTATAGAAGAGACTTATCAAATTTGGTTTTGTCTTTCACTTCTGTGCTTAAAGGTTTATGTTGAGGGGCTGGTGAAGAAAGCATATGAAAACTGGACCCAAGTCATAGAGTATGGTGGAAAATCTCTGTTAGACTTGAAGCAGCCTAACAGGTTGAGTATTACTCAAA